>NC_051307.1:185143522-185446552 GCF_015220235.1 Choloepus didactylus
CTGAGCCCCTAATTCAGATTTCCTGCTTCTTCATCAAATCTGAAGTTGTTTTTACTTTGGGCTCACATTTCTCAGCTATTCCATGCCAAGACATTGGATCTTCCTGACTTCCCTGAAAATCCCTTCCCCTCCTGCATCTCATCTTCTCCTGAATTTGTTCTACTTTTCCTTTTTTTGTTTTTTTTTTACATTATACACACACACACACACACACACACACACACACACAGAAAAGTGATAACTTTCAAAATACAATTTAACAAGTAGTTAGCAAATTTCAAAGAATGTTATGGGTTACATTTCCACCATTTCAGTTATCTCCTTATTGTGATGTATAACATATTCAGAAATATGATGACTTTCAAAGTGTAATTTAACAAGTAGCTATAGAGCAAATTCTGAAGCATGTTATATGTTACATTTCCACCATGTCAGTTATTTCCTTCTAGCTACTCTAGTACCCTAGGAAAAAAAAATTATATAAACATTCAGTATTCATAATCCTTTGTCAAATCCTGTCTTGTCAATTGCTACCCCTCTCTCGTTTGATCGCTGTCTAAGTCTTCAGGGATATCTGGGCAGCGCTGGTCTACTTCTAAGCAAACCAAGAGACCTTGGACATACTACTGAACCCATCAGTCGACCCTTTATCATCTCTACATGGAGTCAGTCATTCCTGCCCTACTTCACAGGACTGTGGGAGCTAAAACAACCCAGTGTGTGGGAAATGCCTTAGAAGAACAGCCACAGTCAGGGAGTGAAGTATTGCTACCAATTCTGCTGCACAGCAAATTACGTCAGTTAGAAGGGAAAGGAGATGTCGTATCCAGCACGCGGCTTCAAAATCCTGGTGTCACCTCTTGCCAGTTGTGTGATCTTGGACTGGTTGCTTAACCTCTCTCCAATCTCTGCTTCCTTGCCTATAAAATAGGGATTAAAATAGTCGCCGTGCAGGGTCACTCTGAGGAAAAAATAAAATACTGGTGTAAAGGGGTTCATTCAGGGTCTGGCTGATACTAAGCTTTGGTGGATGGAGCCAGTGTGATGATGGTGGCTCCCTGTGTAAGGATAAGGAAGTGTCCCACTCAAGATGTTGATAACGGGACAACAATCTTACCAGTAGTAGGTTTATCATTTGCTCATCCAACAGGAACAATGGTGATGGGCTGAATGACTGGGGACCCAAGCCCTCACGGTGCTGCACTGACCCCTGGTGGCTGTTTCACAGTTCACAGGGACCTGCTCGCTGTGTCACTTAAGGGGTGAAAATAATCACTCCGGAGTCCTGGAATGGACAGTTGGTACATTGCAATCACTCAGCCAATGCAGAAATCCCTTCTCTGGCAGCTGGGCAGCAGCTTCTCCTTGAACTCTGCAAGAGACAGGGACCTTGGCTCTACACAGACGATGCCTGCGTTTGCTTATTCCACCCTCTGGAACTCAACAGAGCTGATGGAGACCTTTGTTCCATGTCTGCTGTCCACATACACGTTCACGGGAAAGGCAGGTGGTGCAGAGGAGGGAAAGGTATTTGGGAGTCAGTCTCTTGAGAGCTGGCAAGCTCAGGCCACTTACTTAACCTGCCTGGGCCTCCTTTGTCTGCAAAATGCTAATAGGGAATTAGACCTCCTAAGGACTGCTTTCAACCCCAGTCAGGACAGGGTAGGGAGGTGGGGAAGGGTTGTGGATTGGTCTGCACCAGAGTTTGATTAAGGAAGGGATAGGTAGCATGTGTAAGGAGGGCAAGTGTGCTGGGGGCTTGGCACAAAGCTGTTCTTCCCTAATAAAAATATGAGTGCAGAAGAGAGGGCTCTTTTCTGCTCCTTTACATGCCTGTAAGGTCATGGGGTTCTAAGGAATGTAGCCATTTTGAAACATGAGGCCCCGAGCCTGGGCACAAAAGCCAGTGTGCTCAGGTCAAATGGAGGAACTGGTGTATTTGCTGACACTGTCGCGTGTGCTGCTAAATTATACAACCTGGGACCACCCTGCCACCAGACTGCTTGTAGTGGGTTGTAATTAATGTCCCCATTGTTTAAAGCCACCCTTAACAAGGTTTTCTGCTTCTTATAGCAAAGCATCCTAATGATGCTTGTATATAAATCCCAATGAAGACAACATTCATTCACTAAAAGTCTAATTATTTTTACCTACTGGTGGTGCCTAGCTGTGGACTTATCGAGAAGAGTTGGAGGTGTTGGTGGGGCTGACACTAGTCACTCAAGCGCTAGAGAGTCTGCAAATTGCAGTGGGGGGAGGGTGCCAGAGTTTTCTTTATCCCTCTGGGCTAGCTCTGGATGGGCCTGAGTCATAGGAGACCAAGGCATTGAAAGAATCCTGGTAAGGATGTTTTTACCTTCTTAAAAATAAGAACAGCCTCTATTCTGGGTTCTTCTGTGAAGGGCTTTCCATTTGGGAAGCAGATCTTTTATGGCAGTTTCATCCCATTATTTTCTACAATAATAGTTATAATTGTGACTGGAAAAAAATTAATTTATATATTTCTGAAATTATGGTAATCTGGAATGGATCTGGAGGGAAATTCAACTTTTCAGTTTTAGCTTATATAATAACAAAAAGATTTGCTATATAAATTAAGATAGGAAACTGTCTGAAGTTACTTTGGAAGTATATATTTAAAGGAGAAAATTTATGTAAATACAAATTTGTCTTTTAACCTAAAATAGAAATTCTGTACAAATTAAGCATCAGCTCCTCATTCTCTACCCCCATTCTATTGCCTGATAGCATATATTCTAAATTCTAACTCTGTGAATTTGCTTATTATAATTAGATCATATCAGTGATCGTACAATATTTGTCCTCATCACTCATTGTTTAGGCAAAAATCAAGTTATATTTAGTTTGTCTTATAACTATAGAAAGTGATGCTCTGGGCAAATAAAAATTACTTTTGTATTTAAAAATAACCCTTATTTCTAACTGGCTCATGTAATACTGCATTTATTGTATGTATTGTAATTGACCACTACAGCAGACTGAATAAAGGCTCTATCAGGTCCTAATCCCCAGAACCTGTAAATTCTACCTTATTTGGAAAAGGGGTCTTTGTAGGTATGATTAAGTTAAGGATCTCAAGATGGGGAGATTGTTGTGGATTATCTGGGTGAGCTCTAAATGCAATCACAGATGTCCTTATAAGAAAGAGGCAGAGGGAGGTCTCACACTCAGAGATGAGAAGAAAACAATGTGACTGCAGATGCAGAGATTGGAGGGATGAGGCCACCAGCCAAGAAATGCCAGTGGGCACCAGAAGCTGGAAGAGGCAAGGAATGGATTCCCCTTAGCAGTTCCAGAGGGAACGCAGCCATGCCGGCACCTCAATTTTGGTCCAGTGTTTCTGATTTCAGACTTCTGTCCTCCAGAACTGTGAGAGAATAAATTTCTGTTGTTTTAAGTTACCCAGTTTGTCATAATTTTCTACAGCAGCCCCAGGAAACTAATACAGGGAAAAAAAATGGAAATATTTGAGTCATTTATTTTAAAACATTGACACTAAACTGATAGTAATATACAATTCAGAATGCTTTTTGTAGAGAGACTAAAAAAATCCTGGTTGTATTGAAGTTTCTGGAAGTTAAATGGTTTGGTTGAAGACTGAATTGACGCTGAAGGAACTCACTGCTATTTTCAGGACATGAAGGTGAAGGAAAATTGAGCCCCTGCAGGGGTAGCGTAGTGGGGGGGCTTTGCTGGAGGAGGAGGTAAAGCAGTCCTTCTCTGGTGAGTTCTCTGGCAGCAGTGACCTCAGACTGGAGGGGCAGGTGATGAATGTGGCCTGACAGCATGGGGTGGGGGATGCTGTGTGGCGGTAAGGTTAGGTCTCTCTCAGGTGGGCCCCTGAAGGTAGAAGACTCCAGCTGGTGGCTCTAGTCCCAAGACTTTGTTTGGAAAAACTTTCTGGTGCCTCCTTTTCACAACTGGTTAAATGTGGGCAAAGTGGTCTGCACCAGATGCTGCTTTGGGAAATATGGCAAGTCTCCTTCTGCAAACTTCTTCATATGTAGATCTTGGATGTACCAAGAGAACAGGGAGATAATTAACCGTCTGTCTAGCATGGTCCATCACATTTTTTTTTCTTTGTTATTGTTAGTTTAGATTTTTTTTTCAGCACCTCAAGTCATTATAAGCAGTGTCTTGCATATTTTTAAGATTGTTGTGAAATATGGGTAAACCTCTATCTTATTTCTTTGGTTTGAGAGGTAAGCTATGAGGATCCAGTGATTAATCTTAAATATTCTTTAAAGTAATGACACTCACTGCCTAATGGATTGTTGATGTTGCCATGGAATATTTTTGAATTTTATATTGGTATCATGTTGCTAGATAAGTGGGCACAGTAGGCAGTGGACATATTCCTGGAAGCCATTCCTACACCAAGACAGTTAGCAGTAACTTAGCTATGCTTGGAAGTGATTAGGAATCACATAAATATATTCTGATAAATGCAATCTAAGTGTATTCCCAGTTCAGTTTCCCCTTAGCTGGATTCCCCAAAAGTGTCAGTGGCCCCTGACATGAGGAGCAGGTAGGTACACAGGCTGAGTGGAAAGAGACAGTGGTCTTAACCAATTGTAGTTAAAATATCTTACTTTTGCTTACTTTATAAAACATATGGCCATGTTAGCACATTGCTTTACTGTAGGGAAAATCTGTGCTTCTTGGAAAACAATGCATTATCTACAACATTTCTTTTGCATTGTCTGATTCTGATTCAATGGGAGCTATTTTACAATTCTACACTGTAGATAATTGATAGTGGTACAAAATAATTCTTATCTATAGACAAGAAAATGAATTCTGTCCAATAGAGGGACAACCTTCTTCCTACTGGAAAAATTAGTTTTGTCCCTATTTGCACATTTCAATATTTCTGATTTATAAATGTGTCTGTTCTTTGTTTTTTCCTTTGAACTAGTTATAACATCTATCTGGTTCCCGTATTATGAGTAAAACAACATATTTAAAACATGTTTATTTTATATCTGTTCAAGAGTGATGATTTTACCTTTTTTTTTTTTTTTTAATTATCCTTTAACACTCGGTTCCTCCTAGGGAGAGAGTCCATGCAAGTGAGAGGCCATAGAGTTTGAACTTTATGAGCTTTATGGTAAATCCACTTCTTTTGGAAGCAAAAATTCAGGCAGTGTGTTAACATGAGAAGAAAAGAGAAGTATGGATGGGCCCATTTAAATGGGGTAGTTTGAAGAAGCAAACATTGGGTAGGAGTAAAACCAAAAGAAAATAAAAGAATGCCGAGTTTGGAGAATTAAATAATAGAAAACAGTGTAAGGTGACTTAGCAAGTTTAAGGAAGATAAAGACCTAGAAGTGGCAATTTGATTTGAAAATTGCGACAGTGGCCCTCCTTTATACTAGAGCAGTATTAGCACAGGAGTAAATTGCCGTGGCTTAAAGAGCGAATGGGAGTGTATGCGGTGAGTGCAGAGAACTTGGCCCCCTATTTCAAAGAATTTGACGGTGAAAGAAAGGACCGAGATATCCCAATAGAAAAGAGTTTCAAGGGTTTTTCCCTAGTGACATTTTTTTATGCTCATTCATATCATTATTGATATTTTCAGATATTGACGTACCTCTAAAAAAGAAAATACATATATTTTTAAAATTTAACTTTATATATTGAAAAATTAAAACAAACAAAAAAGAAGATATAAAGAAGGAAAAAAAGCTATAATCACAAAGAGATTACCAAGTTTCCATATAAAATAAGCGAATGTATATAATATACAAAATAAATGAGCATGTTTTGTCTGTATATAAATATGATACAAAATTAGAATCATACTACATATATTATATAAGACTGTATGTAATTCCTTTATCAAATGGTAGAATGTTCTCATCTTTAATAGCCTTCTAAGTCACCAGCTGAAAGATTGTATAGTAGTCTATGTTGTGGATAATTAATGAACTCATTCTCTTAATATTTGGCCTGGCCTTTAGATTATTAACAATTTTTCCCTTTCTTGATAATGCTGCAGAACTTTCCTTGTACATTAATCTTTATGATCAGCTCTGATTCATTCCAATGGAAAAATTATATTGAAGTAGAATTCTTGGGTCAAATGGTACATGTTTCTTGCCTTTAACACATATTCTTAAATTACCCTATAAATAGGCTTAACTGGGTCTTTCACAAGAGTATGAGTTAATGCCTATTCACCTATACTCTTTATCAATTATAATTTATATATATATAAACTTTTTATTTCGAAACAATTTCATCAGAATTTTCATATTTTAAAAATATTTGCATTAATTAGTTAACATTGAACTATTTAAGGTTTTTGTTTTCTCTTTCCACAAGCTTAGATTACATTATTCTTTTCTATTTTGCTAATCATTTCATTACTGATTTGAAATCTGATTTGGAGAAAATGGTGGTTGTCAGTGATTTAGACGAGAAAGACCCATGGACTGGATTGGTTAAAGAGAGAATGGGAGGGAGAGAAGTGGAAACCACAAGTGCAGAAGGCTCTTTTGAAGAATTTTTCTATAAGGAGAAGCAGAGAAATGACTTATGGTGGAAATGGGACATAGGGTCAAGGTTGTTTTGTTTTTTAAGACGGGGGTTATGCTTGTTATGGGGATGACCTAGTAAAGAAGGGAGATTGAGGGAAGACTGAGATATTTGCAGCAACCAAATCCTCATATGGGTGAATGGGAATGAGCGCCAGGGTACTCGAGTCGAAAGTGAGGTGGTTCTATTGTCCTTTTCAGTGAATCAAGAAATGGCCAAAAGCTGAAGTGGGAGGGCACTGGAATTTTGACATGAATGGAGGAGGTGCAAAATTGCTTTTCAGAGAGTGGAGGAGCAAATTGATTGGAGAAATCTAGTGAGATTGCAGGGCCCAAGTAAGATTTATGGTTAGAAACTGAATGTAAAATCAGTCTACACACGCCTAATTTTTTTTCTTCTGCCGCAATAAGCTGCTTAGATTCAGGTGACAAGTAAGCAAAGAATTGTATTTACTGAGGGGGCTGTTCAGGTGAGATTGTTGCCAGATTTGAGTTCCTAGGTTCTTGGCCATGCTGCAAGAAAGAATTCAAGAGCACAGCACAGATCAAGCAAGCAAGTAGAAAATTTATTAAGTACACACGCGAGAAAGGGTGTGCAGGCACTGTTGCAAAGAAAGAGGCAAGAGTGAGATGCCCGGCACTGTGGGGCAATCTGCTTTTATTGCTTAGCCTTACTTACTCCCCCTCCCCGTTCCTGGTTCAGAGCTTTGTCCTCCCCTCCCTTCTCTCCAGGGTGGTCCTTGTGGTAGATAGTGCTCTGGTGCAGGTTAGCTGCTGCCAGGTGTTTTGTGTAGGTGGGTAGCCTCAGGCAGGATGTCTGTGCAGCACAGGTTCTCCTGACCTTGATTAACCGTCCTTGCTCAAGGGCTTCTTCTTGGTATCTTCTCTCCCCTCTCAGGTCTCTGCTCTAGTCTGCCTCAAGATGAGTTAGGAAGAAAGAGGCTAGAAAGTTGATTATGGAGGCGGGGCAAGATGGCGGAGTGGTGAGGTGTACATTTTAGTTACTCCTCTAGGAAAGTAGGTAGAAAGCCAGGAACTGCGTGGACTGGACACCGCAGAGCAGTTTGACTTTGGGCATACTTCGTACAACACTCATGAACATGTCAAACTGCTGAGATCAGCGAAATCTGTAAGTTTTTGCGGTCAGGGGACCCGTGCCCCTCCCTACCAGGCTCAGTCCTGTAGGAGGAGGGGCCGTCAGCGCTGGGAAGGAGAAGGGAGAACTTCAGTGGCAGCTCTTATTGGAAACTCATTCTACTGCTCCAAACTCCAACCATAGATAGACTGAGACCAGACACCAGAGAATCTGAGAGCAGCCAGCCCAGCAGAGAGGAGACAGGCATAGCAAAAAACAGCAAGAAAAACTCCAAAATGAAAGCAGAGGATTTTTGGAGTTCTGGTGAACATAGAAAGGGGAAGGGCAGAGCTCAGGCCCTGAGGCTCATATGCAAATCTCAAAGAAAAACTGATCTCTCTGCCCCCAAGAGCTGTCCTTAATGGCCCTCATTGCTTTGTCTCTTAGCATCTCAATAACCCATTAGATCTGCAAGGAGGGCTTTTTTTTTTTTTTTTTTTATCTTTTTTTTTTCTGTTTCTAAAACAATTACTCTAAGAAGCCCAATACAGAAGGCCTCAAAGACTTGCAATTTGGGCAGGTCAAGACAAGAGCAGAACTAAGAGAGCTCTGAGACAAAAGGCAGTAATCCAGTGGCTGAGAAAATTCACTAAACACCACAACTTCCCAAGAAAAGGGGGGTGTCCACTCACAGCTATCATCCTGGTGGACAGGAAACACTCCTGCCCGTCACCAGCCCCATAGCCCAGAGCTGCCCCAGACAACCCAGTGTGATGGAAGTGCTTCAAATAACACACACACCACAAAACTGGGCGTGGACGTTAGCCTTCCCTGCACCCTCAGCTGGTTGTCCCAGAGTTGGGAAGGTGGAGCAGTGTGAATTAACAAAGCCCCATTCAGGCATCATGTCAGCAGACTGGGAGCCTCCCTACACAGCCCAGCAGCCCAGAACCGTCCTGGGGGGGACGGCACTCACCTGTGACATAGCACAGTCATCCCTCAACAGAGGACCAGGGGGTGCACAGCCTGGAAGAGGGACCCACTCGCAAGTCTCAGGAGCCATACACCAATACCAAGGACTGGCAGGACGGAACTGAAGGATTAGACTATTGCAGCAGCTTTAAAACTCCAGGAACACCAGGGAAATTTGATTGTTAGAGCCACCCCCCCTCCCTGACCACCCAGACACATGCCCCATATACAGGGCGGGCAACACCAACTACACACACAAGCTTGGTACATCAATTGCACCCCACAAGACTCACTCCCCCACTCACCACAAAGGCAAAGCAGGGGAGAACTGACTTGTGGAGAACAGGTGGCTCGTGGATGCCACCTGCTGGTTAGAGAAAGTGTACTCCACGAAGCTGTAGATCTGATAAATTAGAGATAAGGACTTCAATTGGTCTACAAATCCTAAAAGAACCCTATCAAGCTAAGCAAATGCCAAGAGGCCAAAAACAACAGAAAATTATAAAGCATATGAAAAAACCAGACGATATGGATAACTCAAGCCCAAGCACCCAAATCAAAAGATCAGAAGACACACAGTACCTAGAGCAACTAATCAAAGAACGAAAGATGAACAATGGGACCATAGTACGGGATACAAAGGATATCAAGAAGACCCTAGAAGAGCATAAAGAAGACATTGCAAGACTAAATAAAAAAATGGATGATCTTATGGAAATTAAAGAAACTTTTGACCAAATTAAAAAGATTCTGGATACTCATAGTACAAGACTAGAGGAAGTTGAACAACAAATCAGTGATCTGGAAGATGACAGAATGGAAAATGAAAGAACAAAAGAAAGAATGGGGGGAAAAATAAAAAAAATCGAAATGGACCTCAGGGATATGACAGATAATATAAAACTTCCGAATATAAGACTCATTTGTGTTCCAGAAGGGGAAGAAAAGGGTAATGGTCTAGGAAGAGTATTCAAAGAAATTGTTGGGGAAAACTTCCCAAATCTTCTAAACACCATAAATACACAAATCATAAATGCCCAGCGAATGCCAAATAGAATAAATCCAAATAAACCCACTCCGAGGCATATTCTGATCACACTGTCGAACACAGAAGAGAAGGAGCAAGTTCTGAAAGCAGCAAGAGAAAAGCAATTCAGCACATACAAAGGAAACAGCATAAGATTAAGTAGTGACTACTCAGCAGCCACCATGGAGGCGAGAAGGCAGTGGCATGATATATTTAAAATTCTGAGAGAGAAAAATTTCCAGCCAAGAATACTTTATCCAGCAAAGCTCTCCTTCAAATTTCAGGGAGAGCTTAAATTTTTCACAGACAAACAAATGCTGAGAGAATTTGCTAACAAGAGACCTGCCCTACTGGAGATACTAAAGGGAGCCCTACAGACAGAGAAACAAGAAAGGAGAGAGAGACTTGGAGAAAGGTTCAGTACTAAAGAGATTTGGTATGGGTACATTAAAGGATATTAATAGAGAGAGGGGAAAAATATATATGACAAACATAAACCAAAGGATAAGATGGCTGATTCAAGAAATGCCTTCATGGTTATAACGTTGAATGTAAATGGATTAAACTCCCCAATTAAAAGATACAGATTCGCAGAATGGATTAAAAAAAATGAACCATCAATATGTTACATACAAGAGACTCATCTTAGGCACAAGGACACAAAGAAACTGAAAGTGAAAGGATGGGAAAAAATATTTCATGCAAGCTACAGCCAAAAGAAAGCAGGTGTAGCAATATTAATCTCAGATAAAGTAGACTTTAAATACAGGGATGTTTTGAGAGACAGAAGGCCACTACATACTAATAAAAGGGGCAATTCAACAAGAAGAAATAACAATCATAAATGTTTATGCACGCAATCAAGGTGCCACAAAATACATGAGAGAAACACTGGCAAAACTAAAGGAAGCAATTGATGTTTCCACAATAATTGTGGGAGACTTCAACACATCACTCTCTCCTATAGATAGATCAACCAGACAGAAGACCAATAAGGAAACTGAAAACCTAAACAATCTGATAAATGAATTAGATTTAACAGACATATATAGAACATTGCATCCCAAATCACCAGGATACACATACTTCTCTAGTACTCACAGAACTTTCTCCAGAATAGGTCATATGCTGGGACATCAAACAAGGCTCAATAAATTTAAAAAGATTGAAATTATTCAAAGCACATTCTCTGACCACAATGGAATACAATTAGAAGTCAATAACCATCAGAGACTTAGAAAATTCACAAATTCCTGGAGGTTAAACAACACACTCCTAAACAATCAGTGGGTTAAAGAAGAAATAGCAAGAGAAATTGCTAATTATATAGAGACGAATGAAAATGAAAACACAACACACCAAAACCTATGGGATGCAGCAAAAGCAGTACTGAGGGGGAAATTTATAGCACTAAACGCATATATTAAAAAGGAAGAAAGAGCCAAAATCAAAGAACTAATGGATCAACTGAAGAAGCTAGAAAATGAACAGCAAACAAATCCTAAACCAAGTAGAAGAAAAGAAATAACAAGGATTAAAGCAGAAATAAATGACATAGAGAACAAAAAAACAATAGAGAGGATAAATATCACCAAAAGTTGATTCTTTGCGAAGATCAACAGAATTGACAAGCCCCTAGCTAGACTGACAAAATCGAAAAGAGAGAAGACCCATATAAACAAAATAATGAATGAAAAAGATGACATAACTGCAGATCCTGAAGAAATTAAAAAAATTATAAGAGGATACTATGAACAACTATATGGCAACAAACTGGATAATGTAGAGGAAATGGACAATTTCCTGGAAACATATGAACAACCTAGACTGACCAGAGAAGAAATAGAAGACCTCAACCAACCCATCACAAGCAAAGAGATCCAATCAGTCATCAAAACTCTTCCCACAAATAAATGCCCAGGGCCAGATGGATTCACAGGGGAATTCTACCAAACTTTCCAGAAAGAAATGACACAAATCTTACTTAAACTCTTTCAAAACACTGAAGAAAATGGAACACTACCTAACTCATTTTATGAAGCTAACATCAATCTAATACCAAAACCAGGCAAAGATGCTACAAAAAAGGAAAACTACCGGCCAATCTCTCTAATGAATATAGATGCAAAAATCCTCAACAAAATACTTGCAAATCGAATCCAAAGACACATTAAAAAAATCATACACCATGACCAAGTGGGGTTCATTCCAGGCATGCAAGGATGGTTCAACATAAGAAAATCAATGTATTACAACACATTAACAATTTAAAGGGAAAAATCAAATGATCATCTCAATAGATGCTGAAAAAGCATTTGACAAAATCCAACATCCGTTTTTGATAAAAACACTTCAAAAGGTAGGAATTGAAGGAAACTTCCTCAATATGATAAAGAGCATATATGAAAAACCCACAGCCAGCATAGTACTCGATGGTGAGAGACTGAAAGCCTTCCCTCTAAGATCAGGAACAAGACAAGGATGCCCGCTATCACCACTGTTATTCAACATTGTGCTGGAAGTGCTAGCCAGGGCAATCCAGCAAGACAAAGAAATAAAAGGCATCCAAATTGGAAAAGAAGAAGTAAAACTGTCATTGTTTGCAGATGATATGATCTTATATCTGGAAAACCCTGAGAAATGGATGATACAGCTACTAGAGCTAATAAACAAATTTAGCAAAGTAGCTGGATACAAGATTAATGCACATAAGTCAGTAATGTTTCTATATGCTAGAAATGAACAAACTGAAGAGACACTCAAGAAAAAGATACCATTTTCAATAGCAACTAAAAAAATCAAGTACCTAGGAATAAACTTAACCAAAGATGTAAAAGACCTATACAAAGAAAACTACATAACTCTACTAAAAGAAATAGAAGGGGACCTTAAAAGATGGAAAAATATTCCATGTTCATGGATAGGAAGGCTAAATGTCATTAAGATGTCAATTCTACCCAAACTCTTCTACAGATTCAATGCAATCCCAATCAAAATTCCAACAACCTACTTTGAGACTTGGAAAAGCTAGTTATCAAATTTATTTGGAAAGGGAAGATGCCTCAAATTGCTAAAGACACTCTAAAAAAGAAAAACGAAGTGGGAGGACTTCCACTCCCTGACTTTGAAGCTTGTTATAAAGCCACAGTTGTCAAAACAGCATGGTACTGACACAAAGATAGACATATAGATCAATGGAATTGAATTGAGAATTCAGAGATAGACCCCCACATCTATGGCCAACTGGTCTGTGATAAGGCCCCCAAAGTCACTGAACTGGGTCATAATGGTCTTTTCAACAAATGGGGCTGGGAGAGTTGGATATCCATATCCAAAAGAATGAAAGAGGACCCCTACCTCACCCCCTACACAAAAATTAACTCAAAATGGACGAAAGATCTCAATATAAAAGAAAGTACCATAAAACTCCTAGAAGATAATGTAGGAAAACATCTTCAAGACCTTGTATTAGGCGGACAATTCCTAGACTTTATACCCAAAGCACAAGCAACAAAAGAGAAAATAGATAAATGGGAACTCCTCAAGCTTAGAAGTTTCTGCACCTCAAAGGAATTTCTCAAAAAGGTGAAGAGGCAGCCAACTCAATGGGAAAAAATTTTTGGAAACCATGTATCTGACAAAAGACTGATATCTTGCATATATAAAGAAATCCTACAACTCAATGACAATAGTACAGACAGCCCAATTATAAAATGGGCAAAAGATATGAAAAGACAGTTCTCTGAAGAGGAAATACAAATGGCCAAGAAACACATGAAAAAATGTTCAGCTTCACTAGCTATTAGAGAGATGCAAATTAAGACCACAATGAGATACCATCTAACACCGATTAGAATGGCTGCCATTAAACAAACAGGAAACTACAAATGCTGGAGGGGATGTCGAGAAATTGGAACTCTTATTCATTGTTGGTGGGACTGTATAAGGGTTCAGCCACTCTGGAAGTCAGTCTGGCAGTTCCTTAGAAAACTAGATATAGAGTTACCGTTCGATCCAGCGATTGCACTTCTCGGTATATACCCGGAAGATCGGAAAGCAGTGACACGAACAGATATCTGCACACCAATGCTCATAGCAGCATTATTCACAATTGCCAAGAGATGGAAACAACCCAAATGTCCTTCAACAGATGAGTGGATAAATAAAATGTGGTATATACACACGATGGAATACTACACGACAGTAAGAAGGAACGATCTCGTGAAACATATGACAACATGGATGAACCTTGAAGACATAATGCTGAGTGAAATAAGCCAGACACAAAAAGAGAAATATTATATGCTACCACTAATGTGAACTTTGAAAAATGTAAAACAAATGGTTTATAATGTAGAATGTAGGGGAACTAGCAATAGAGAGCAATTAAGGAAGGGGGAACAATAATCCAAGAAGAACAGATAAGCTATCATAGGTAAATTTAACATTCTGGGAATGCCCAGGAATGACTATGGTCTGTTAATTTCTGATGGGTATAGTAGGAACAAGTTCACAGAAATGTTACTATATTAGGTAACTTTCTTGGGGTAGAGTAGGAACATGTTGGAAGTCAAGTAGTTATCTTAGGTTAGTTGTCTTTTTCTTACTCCCTTGTTATGGTCTCTTTGAAATGTTCTTTTATTGTATGTTTTTTTTCTTAATTTTTTTTTAATTTTTTTATTTTTCGTACAGTTGATTTAAAAAAAAAACAAGGAAAAAAATATGTAGAGCCCCCTTGAGGAGCCTGTGGAGAATGCAGAGGTATTGGCCTACCCCACCTCAATGGTTGCTAACGTGACCACAGACATAGGGGACTGGTGGTTTGGTGGGTTGAGCCCTCTACCACAGGATTTACCCTTGGGAAGACTGTTGCTGCAAAGGAGAGACTAGACCTCCCTATAATTGTGCTTAAGAGCCTCCTCCTGAATGCCTCTTTGTTGCTCAGATGTGGCCCTCTCTCTCTAGCTAAGCCAACTTGAAAGGTGAAATCACTGCCCTGCCCCCTACGTGGGATCAGACACCCAGGGGAGTGAATCTCCCTGGCAACGTGGAATATGACTCCCAGGGAGGAATGTAGACCCAGCATTGTGGGATGGAGAACATCTTCTTGACCAAAAGGGGGATGTGAAAGGAAATGAAATAAGCTTCAGTGGCAGAGAGATTCCAGAAGGAGCCGA
Source organism: Choloepus didactylus (assembly GCF_015220235.1). NCBI lineage: Eukaryota > Metazoa > Chordata > Mammalia > Pilosa > Megalonychidae > Choloepus > Choloepus didactylus. The sequence goes on from NC_051307.1 coordinate 185,158,334, forward strand.
GAGGTCACTCTGGTGGGCACTCTTACACACAATTTAGACAACCCTTTTTAGGTTCTAAAAATTGGGGTAGCTGGTGGTAGATACCTGAAACTATCAAACTACAACCCAGAACCCATGAATCTCGAAGACAATTGTATAAAAATGTAACTTATGACGGGTGACAATGGGATTGGGAAAGCCATAAGGACCACACTCCCCTTAGTCTAGTTTATGGATGGATGAATAGAAAAATAGGGGAAGGAAACAAACAAACAAACAAACAGACAAAGGTACCCAGTGTTCTTTTTTGCTTTAATTGCTCTTTTTCACTTTAATTATTATTCTTGTTATTTTTGTGTGTGTACTAATGAAGGTGTCAGGGATTGATTTAGGTGATGAATGTACAACTATGTAATGGTACTGTGAACAATCAAATATATGATTTGTTTTGTATGACTGTGTGGTATGTGAATATATCTCAATAAAATGAAGATTAAAAAAAAAAAGAAAGTTGATTATGGAAGTAAATTGTTGTAGCCATGGGGCCACAGCATCTAGTGAAGAGAGAAAGGCAAAGAAACGGAGGGGGTTATTGGTAGCGAAAGAGTGGTAAGGCCAATCATTTGGAGGCCCCAAAGGAGGGGAAGAGCTATTAAGGCAGGAGTGATAGGAAACTGGTAGTCTTCGGAGAGCAGGATCCTTGGAATGGACATGTGGGAAGTGGTGCAGTGAACTGGTGACATGCAGAAAATATTGAACATGAGGATGTGCACCTGGGTCCAGAGAGCTGGAGTGATCCTCTGTGATTGGCATTGAAAGGAATGGAGTTGTAAAGGAGAGAAAGACTGTGAGTCAGCTGAGGGGTCCTGGGTGAATGAAGGGATTGACAGATAAGGGGTAGGTATGATTGCAATATGGAGGCAGCAGAGTCTGATAGTCTGTACTTTGGAGGAAATGGGAGTTTGAGGAAGGAAGTCAGAGACAGGATTGAGATGACGAAATGAGCAGCAAGGAGGACATCTTTCTTCTCTCCAAGTCCTTTTGGAACCGGGGGTGTTTGTGAAAGAACAGCTACACTTGAGGTTAGAAGAAAATCAGTGTTGTTGGGGAACAGCCAGATTTTAGTGTTTAGTATGCTGACAGCGAAAGAAACACTAAGGTAGAGGACATGGCAGGGGTGGGGTGGGTTGGGAGTGGGTGGGCAGAAGCATTCCTACTGAAAGGTCATGAGGTCAAGAAGGTGTAGTGGAGGGGTTTGGGAGGGTTGGGCTTTTTTCCAAATTGAGCTGTTCCTCCCAACTAATTGCCCCCCTATAGATGACCAGCCCAATCTTTTCATTTTACAGACAAGGAGTCTTGGAGCCCAGAGTGGGAAGCACTGCAGGACCTTTTCCCTTCTCGGTCACAGGCTCTGAGTCTGAGATGAGGTCTGAGGAAACTTTTTTCTGCTCCACCTGAGGGAGAACACTCCTTCCTGCTGGATTGTTTCTGGGATGGGGGCCTCACCCCCTACCTGAACTGGTATTCTTTGTGCTAAAGAACATTTTATGGTACTTCCACCTGCTGTGCCAAGTACTGTCAATTCCATCTCGAGCTACTCAAAACCTGGAAATGCCTGTTCCCAAAGAAGCCTTCAGATAGCAGAAGGCACTATCAACCTTCCCACTCCCATCGCCACTCTACCTAGGGCTAGGGAAATCACAACACTCTGTGCTGGGTTCCGTGCCTCACTGTAGTTCAATCAGCCTAATAATTCTGAGGTGGAGGCTTTCCCCACTTCCTTCCCTGTAAATGAGAAAGCAGGGTCCAAGGGGGCTTAACTCCCTTCCCTGAGGTCACACAGGGCAAGGAGGTGGGGGCAGGGGGGGCGGGCTGTTAACAAAACCCTTCCAAGTCGTTATTGTACAAAGTCTCCATTTCCTAGCTATATGATGAGCTCCTAATCTGATGGGGGAAGAGCAAGAGCAGGGCAGTCTCTTTGCAGGATGATCAGAGCCAGACAGCAGGTGGCAGATTCTCCTGCAGTGGAGGAGGCTCCAAGGAGAAGGAGCCATTGAGTTGACATTTCAAAGAACTGGAGTCAGCTGGGGAGGAAATCGGAAGAGCATTTATGGCAGAGGGAACAGCATGAGTGCAGTTTTGGAGATTCCGTAATTCTCAGCCTCACACTGCTAAGCCTTGACAGAGTGCAGAGTTGAGGCCTCTAGATGTCCCCGTGCTCTGGTTGACTTTGAGGTTCACATCCTGGACGAACCCCCAAGACATGCCTTTCCATCTTGGCCCTGTCTGACCAGACGACCCATGCCCGAAGATGGGCCACTCCTACACCCTGCAGCTTTGGCCCTGATTGACCGCGAGGTCATCCACAGATGCATCCCCTTGAGACACGACCCTTGCCGCTCACTTGTTGGGTTCTGATTGGCTGCGAGGTTCTCTTTCCCCAGGCAAGCCACTCAGAGGCGTCCTCCTGCCACTTCCTTGGCTCTGGTTGGCTGCGAGGCTAACGCCCTCAGACACACCCCCAGTGAGGCCCCGCGAGAACTCTTCCAGCCGTTAACGCACGGCCGCCATGTTGTCTGTCCAAAGCTTTGTGAGGCACTGACAGGTATCTTGGGTGACAGGTGGCGGGAAGTCCGGGCTCCAGGATGCAGGGAAGTGGCGGCTGTAGGGCCTGGGCAGCGAGGGCACATACTGAAGGGCGGGGGTGCTGCCCGCCAGCGAGGGACGGACCTTTGGGCGAGTGGGCCTCACGAAGAAAAGAAAATCCGCCTCAGGGGACAGAAATCCCTTGTCCATCCCGGGCTGTGCCCTCCCCTCAGTAAATCGCAGTCTGACTTTTACATGAGGACGGGCTGAGAGTGGGTTCGAGGCTCTCGGGCCAAGAGAGGTCTCTCCAGGCCTCGAGGACCACTAGCCGGAAGGACTGAGATGGTCAATCAACCATCCGTCCCTTAGCAGTGATTGGATTTGCTCTTTGATGAACATTTGGGCACTTAACTTCACACTCTGGTGCATTAAAAGAGGTTAGAGGTCTGCTACCATTTATGGTGACTGTGAGGTAGTAGTATTTTTTCCGTAATAAGAAAATAATGCACATTTCATTCTTCAGAGTTTGAAAAAAGTTAACTGGCATGTTAGCTTACATATAGTGCCTTGGGTGCAGAGAGGAAATTAGCTAGTATCCTCACGGTGAGGCTCCAAGAGGTTGTGCTGTAGAATGCCTGGCTAAGGTAGCAGTTGGTGTACTGGAGGACATGGCCTGGGAGCTGTGGGTCCATGTCTTATTGCTCTATTTAAAAATTTTTTTATTTTGAAATATTGGGAGATTTATAAGAACTTGCAAAAATAGTGCAGATTTCCTGTGAACCTTTCACCTAGTTTTCCTCAATGGTAACATCTTAATTCCCATGGTGTGCTATCAAAACTAGAAAATTGATATTGGTACCACAGGCGTTATTCAGATTTCAGTTTTACATGCTCTGATTTGTGTGTGTGTGTATAGATCTATGCAATTTTATGACATGTATGGATTTGTGTAACCTCCACCACAATCAAAATACATAATTGTTTTATCAGCACAAAGATCTCTAGTGCTACTCTCTAGTCAAGCCCGTCTCCCTCCCTACCCCTTCAACCCCTTATAGGGGGCACCATTGCATCTAAAACCATGATTATCCATCTCTGATCTAAAACACTGAACTTTTTACCATCTTCAAACAAGATGTCTGTCCTTTCTCAACTCCTTGCCTCTGACCCCACAGTTTTCCTTGCTTTGTCAATCAATCCTTATCTCATGCCTTCTTTACCTGGCAAATGTAGCTGGCAAATATCAACTGTTATCAGGAGTCCTTTCTTCATTCCAACAAACAGAGCCACTAACTTATGAACAGGTACCCAGAGATAATTAACATTCATCTTTAAATCCCTATTGTCCAGTACAGTGCCAGTCATATAGGAGATGCTGAGTACGTGTTGTTCAGTCATTGAATGAAATCTCATGTATGAGAACTGGTCACAGCTTGAATTCTTAAGAAAGGATTTATTTTTCAAACTATTTGTACATTTGCATGTAAAATATATATTGGCAAATTGCCTCGTAACAACATCACTACTTCTTTGTGGCTACATAATGTTCCATTAAGTTGTTATAATTTAATTATGTGGTTTTGATCACTTAATAGATTTTTTTTTTCTTTTTTTGGTAGTATTACTGGATTTATTTGGCTCCAGAATAGATTTTAGGGAATATCTAATTCAACTGCCTTCTTGTGCTGGTAAAATACTGTGGTCCTCAGAGTCTGCCTGCTTTAGTGACAGAATCAGGACTTGAATTTCTAACACCCTTCCTCAGGAAAATACTGTTATCAATGATGAGGGTTTTGTTGATATATCTGATTTTGTTCCATTCTGAGTCCAAAAATCTTGCCTTGGAAGAGTCAAAGATACTATATCCAGTTAGCCAACTGTAATAACAGCTTCAGGGATCCTTCAGCTTTAGACTTAATGAAAGACCAAGTTTTGAGGCCAGAAGTCCAAAACTGAGGAATCAACAAGGCAGTGCTCCCTCCCCCAAAGTCTGTAACATTCTGGTACTGGCTGCCAGTGATCCTTCGGGTTCCTTGGCTTGTATCCCTGCCTGGTGTCACGTGGTGATGTTTCTCCTATCTCTTCCAGGTTCTTTTCCCTAGTAGAGTTTTATGCTGTGTTGTGTGTCACCAGATATGTAAGCATTGTCATTTGTTGTTATATAGTCTTCAGAAATTTTAACATAGTCTTCATTAATTTTAATGACAATATAACTGATCTTCCTCATTTTGCTTAAATGTTTCACCATTTTTGGAACATTTCGTTTGCTACCACTCTTTTCTCGTTACACATTAAACAGCAATAGTCACCTATACACACATAGTTGTTTCTATCTTTGAATTTTTTTTGTAAGGTAAATAGAAATGGGATTACCAGATCATCTTAGGACCCTTGACACATCAATAGCTTGATTTTATTGTTGCTTAACATGTTGGTGAAAATGATGGGCTAAAATGATCTCTCAGACTTTTTGCTTTTTTCATTACAACCAGGCAAAAATCCTCGTACTCATTTAGCTTATATTCTGCTATGTGAGACAAGAGACATAAGAAATAGAATATTTCATATTTTAGATATTAAGAGATGCTAAGGAGAAAAAGTAAAACAGAATGGAGATTGATAGAATATGTCAGAGGGGATTGAAATTTTCATTTCAATAACAATGGAAGGCCTCATTGGGAAAATAAGTTTTTGGTAAAAACGTAAAGAAAATGGGAGAATTTACTGTAAATATCAAGAGGAAGAATATACTAAACAGAGGAAACACCAAATGAAGTGTTGCCTACCAGTGCAGCATGCCTGGTATCTTTGAGGTAGAGCAAGAAGGCTAGGAGGCTGAAGTGAGGTGAGAATAATAAAGGTACATCATGTAGTGCTCTGCAGTCATAATAAGGACACTGACTTTTATGCATATATATAACATATACATATTTGTGTGTACATATATTTAAAAGTTTCATTTCATATTGCTTACCATAAAATTCACCCTTTTTAAAGTGTTTAATTGAGTGGTTAGAAGTACATTCAAGAGTTGTGCAACTATCACCACTATCACCCCAGAAAGAAACTCCATACTCATTAGCAGTCACTCCCTATTTCCTCCTCTGCCCAACCCTTGTAACCACTAATCTATTTTCTGTCTCTATCGATTTGCCTATTCTGGTCATTTTCTAGAAATGGAATAATATATTATGTGGTCTTTTCTGCCTGGCTTCTTTCCCTTAACATAATGTTTTCAAGTGTCATCCATATTGTGTATCACAACTTCTTTCCTTTTTATGGCTGAATAATATTCCCTTATATGGCGATACCACATTTTGTTTATCCATTCTTCACTTGACGGACATTTGGGTTGTTTCCATCCTTTAACTATTACGAATAATGCTGCTGTGAGCACTAGTACACAAGTTTTTATGTGCACATTTTTTCTTAATTTTCATTTTGAAACATGAAAGTTACAAAAATAATACAAACCCCATACAGAGAACTCTAACATATGCCTTTCCCCCCAAATACCTAGATCTACCAGTTTTAACATTTTGCCATATCACCCTATCTATGCATCCATCAATCTATTAATCCATCTGGCTTTCTATCCATCATCATTCTGTCTATCTGCTGTCTTTCCATCAATCCATTTTCTGGCAGGGTTCATTGCCCTAATTCTGCAGTTTTCAAATATGGTATGTGGAACCCTGGGGGAACCAGAAATGCTTTTAGGGTGTTTTCAAGGCCAAAACTATTTTCATAGTAATATTAAGATGTTATTTGCCTTTTTTTTTTTTTTTACTATTACTATTTTGATATTTGCACTAATGGTACAAAACCGTTGGTGGATAAAACCAGTGGATCATCACATATCATATAACCTATGGGAAATTTCATGTACCCTTGTAAGAGAAAGAGAGAAAAATTAAATAATGCCTTAGTATTATTATGAAAATGATTTTGACCTTGTAGTTCCCTTGAAATCATCTTGGAGACCCTTAGGGATCCTTGGACCACACTTTGATAACCATTCCCTTTCCCTAATAGACCTTTTGATGGAAGAATTGCTTGAAACATGTTTTAAATATCTACCAGTATCACATATATTGATGAATTTTTTACCTAACCTAATACTAGTATTTAATATAATTTATTTTTCGTATACCTCATTGAAATGACTTTAGGTTTATTTTTGTTACATTATGTCTGTCTAACTTTTTTAATTCTAAGCCCAGTGATGGAAAGGAGCTGCATATGCATATAATTAGGCTGTGGCCCTTTAAGAAACCACCAAAATGGAAGCATTAAATTCCAGCTTGGCCACTTCATACCTACTAGAATGGTGTGAGTTGACTAGGATGTGGGTAAACTGGAACTTGCATGCATTGTTGGTGAAAATGTAAAGTGGTGCAGCTTCTGTGGAAAGCAGTATGGCAGTTCTCAAAAAAGTTAAACATAGGATTTCCTTTTGACCTGGCAATTCCACTTCTAGCTATGTACCCCAAAGAATTGAAAACAGGGACTCAAACAGAAATTTGTACACCAGTGTTGATAGCAGCATTATTCACACTGCCAAATGTGTCAACAATCCAGGTGTCCGTCAACACTTTAAACAAAATATAGTATATCCATACAATGGAATATTATTCAGCTGTGAAAGGGAATGAAGTTCTGATACATGCTGCAGCATGGATGAATCTTGAAAACATTATACTAACTGAAAGAAACCAGACACAAAAGGACAACTATTGTATGATTCCACTTATAAAAAAATATCTAGAATAAGCAAATTCTTAGAGAAAGAAAGTTGATTAGAGGTTCCCAGGTGGCGAAGGAAGGGGAAATGGGGGATTCTTTTTTTTTAATGCAATTTTATTGAGATATATTCACATACCAGATCATCATCCAAAGTGTACAATCAGTGACTCACGATATCATCATATAGTTGTGCATTCATCACCACAACCACCTTTTGAACACTTTTGATTATTTCTTAATGTGTAAAGAGTTTGGTTTTAGGTGATAAAAGTTTTAGTAATGGAAGGTAGGGATGGTAGCACAACATGGTAAAAGTAATTAATGCCCCTGAATTGTATATGTAAAAATGGTTAAAATGGCAAATTTTATAATATGATATATAACATATAAAAATATATCTACACATTATAATATATATAATTATATATATTACCACAATAAAAAAAAGCAAACAAAAAGTCCAGCTTGAGTTTAGGAACAATAGTAAAGGCCTGCTATATGACCGCTGGGGTAACATCTTTGTCTAGTTTGTCACATACTACAAACTGTAGGTTTTAGCCTACAGTAAGATTTCCCCCCCAAATTTGTTCCAAGTTCTGTAATCATAAACTATGGCTGTTGAACAATAAGGTGTATAAGATGAAATTGTTGGTGATCTTCTTGAGCATATTCACATATGAGAATCCTGAAACTCAGCACTTAATTTCATGGGGAGAAATATATTTACACCTGAAATTTTCCCACTTATTTAAGAATGGTAATATTCTCTGGATCCTCCAAATTAATTTTGAACTTCTGAATTTAAATGTCAGCTATAAAATAAGATGCTAAGTAAACAATAAACTGGTTACTTTACTTTATAGCACACAACCCAAGAGGGGCCCTAGTATGCAGATGAGGATGTGACAGTGAGTTTGGAATGGCAATAGAAGAGCCAAATGGAAACTCTTAGAGAAGCTGAAAGAAGCTAAAGCATTTAAAAACATATTAGATGGGTGAGTTTAAATACTATAATTCTAATTTGGGTATTCTCTTATTTACAAAACTTAGTTAATTAGCACATTTTGCTCAGGAATTATGTAAGTTATACTCAAAGTAGAGAATGTATTTCTTTGTTTTACTCTCATGATTCTCTACATAAGACATCCCAACAGAATTTTAAAATCAGTTCTTTGTTAAAATATGTTCCTAAATTTTATAATGCAGTTTGATTGACACTTTTGACTAAATCAGTCCCACTTCCCAATTATATGCAAGAGGGATCTTTTACCAGCACTCAGTAATTAATCACAACCTCCCTTTTCTTTTACCCTCATGTAAACCAAGAGATTCAAAGAAGTACATATTGGAACTGCTGACAATGTGTGCATGCCTCACAAAGTAAAATGAGCCCAGTTCCTAAAGAGTTTTGGGGCAGCAGGGCTTTATACTCAGAACATACTGTTGTACCATAGATACATTTTATTACATGAGCTTATTACATCAGCTCATTTTATAGGTGTGAGTATTGCTCATGTAATTTTTGCACACAAAAGTATGTGTATACAGGCACACATATACAAATTAATACACACATTCTTAATAACATGTTTGCAGTATCATTTTGTGTTGTTTTTTTATGTAAATATATTTAAATACAGCCAATTTGTTATACATGGCATTTTTAAGTACCATTAATAATATATGAAAAATAGGTATCACTTCTTATCTTGGAATGTTCTTGAATGCCATGGCATGAGAGAACCATGGTGGCATTGTGGACATGAGGTAAATGCTCAATCTTTCATATTTCATCTCATTGACATCTGGCACTGGGAGGCTTAGCACATCCCAACCCTTAGCCCTGCAGGGCTAATATCTAAGCAGAGTCTGGGACTGAGCGTTGATGTAGGAGTGTCAGGGAAATGGCAGGGGCCTAGGGGAGAGAGGAGGAGAAGAATATCTATTCCTAAGAGATGGGAAAGACAGTGTTTGACAACTGGGAGACTGGAGAGGGAGTAACCTAAGAGGATATGGCTGCTTTGAAACACTCATTTTTCTTTGCTGAAAGTTCTGGGTTCTCCACTTTAGGGCCCCACTATTATTTTCTGACAGGTTTTTCTCCTCTTTCTACCCTAGACCAAAAAAAGATGGCAGCAACAGATCATGTACCCCAACAGACTGTCTGCCAGTCTCCCTGGCCACCTCCTACCCCACAGTCCCACCCAAGGATTCTCAGAGCTTCAGGAATAAGATTTCATAAAAACTTCCCTACTGGTGGTGACTCCGCATGCCACCTTCTTGAGGACCATATTATTTCTCTGTAATAAAAATTCCTGTGAGAAAAAAGAAGGCAGTATTAAAACATTTATTATACTGCATGTTCTGATGTGTTTCCAAAATTACTTACATTGTAAAATGAAAATACACTCTTGAAATACACAAACCTGTGTTTGTATGTATTGTGTTTCCAATTGTGTTAAATAGGGAAGGGATAGAACCTTGGGTTCAGGAGGGAGGCATAAGCTCTCATCCAAGACTGACTGAAAGGTGGAAAATCAGGGTTGGGAGGAATTGGTTATTCCAGAGACAGGACTTGGTGATTTATATGAATGTTGAGTGGGTGGGTAGATATAGAGAATATACTCTGAAGAGCTTTAACCCATTAACAGTCTTTTTAGTTTTATTTTTAAGCTGGGTCCATTTCTCCTGCTGCTATCATCACATCCAGAGAGTCAGACCACAGTACACGTCCTAGCTCTCATTGCATATAGAGATCGGCGTAGGCTCATGGACTATAACCATCCAGACAGTTTGTAGCTCATCCCATTGACAGCTCTGATGTTTTCCTTCATCCATCTATATGGTGTCCCTTGTTATTCGAATTACTACTGTGTGCCATTGGGGGGTGGGGGTAACCATCATGTACCATGAAAGTGCCAACATACACAATGGGAGAAAATATTTGGAAACCACATATCTAATAAAGGATTAATATCCAGAATGTACAACAAAATCCTTCAACTTAACAAAAAGATAAACAACATAATTTTTAAATGGGCAAAAGACTTGAACAGACATCTCTCCAAAGAAATAAATGGCCAGAAAGCACATGAAAAGATGCTCAACATCATTAGCCATCAGGGAAATGCAAGTCAAAACCACAATGAGATAGCATTTCATGCCTATTAGAATGGCTGCTATTTTAAAAATTAGAAAATAACTAGTGTTGGAAAGGATGTGGAGAAATAGGAACACTCCTCCATTGCTGGTGGCAATGGAAAATTGTGCAGCAGCTCTGGAAGACAGTCTGGCGGTTCCACTATTAGGGATATACCTAAAATAATTGAAAGCAGGGACTTGAACAAATATTTTCACACCAGTGTTCATAGCAGCATTATTCACAATTGCCAAAAGATGGAAGCAACTCAAGTATCCATGAACTGATGAATGGATAAATAAAATGTGTGTATATATGTACAATGGAATATTATTCTGCCACAAAAAGGAACGATGTCCTGATACATGCAATAACATGGATGAATCTTGAAGACATCATGTTGAGTGAAATAAGCACGACATAAAAGGACAAATATTGTACGATCTCCCAATGTGGAGGTTTTCTTTTTACTTTCATGATAAAGTCCTTTGATGCACAGATGTTTTTAATTTTGATGAGGTCCCATTTATCTTTTTCTTTTGTTGTTTGTGCTTTGGGTATAAAGTCAAAGAAACCATTGTCTAATACAAGGTCCTGAAGATGCTTCCCTATGTTTTCTTCTAGGAGTTTGATAGTTCTAGGTCTTATATTAAGTTCTTTGATTTATTTTGAGTTGATTTTTGTATATGGTATGAGGTAGGGGATTTTTTTTTTTTTTTTTTTTTTTTTTTTGCTAATATGATAGTGTTCTTGGGACATGCTAATCCAATATCCTTTTCTAGAGTTAAAGCCTCCTCTAATCTCTTTATTTCTGCTTCTGCTTTTAATTGGACTTTGGTAGCATATCTAACTTCCCATAACAATGGGCACACATGGCAGCAATCGCTTCTTTTCCTTGTGACTTCCATTTGCCCCCTGGTTCTCCTGCAGGATAAATAACACCCTGGCTGGCTGGCGTTTTCAGGGTGTCCCCATACTTGCACATTGGGTTGAATTGTTCCAAAAAACAGGCTACCTCCCCCCACACACTGGAAGTTGGCCATCCAGGATTTTCCCCATGGATTTCCATTTCCCCTGGCTTGTTTCATTTTTGATTTCCTGGCTGGCTTGCCAGTTGTCTGGCTGTGAACCTGAGAACAGGTTCTGCCAAAGTTCAGTGGGCACTTATGACTGAAAAGGAGGCAGGCCACTCCATATAGCAAAACATTAACAGTTTATTAGGGAACTTACAGACCAGGAAGCTGGTCCTGGGCAACTGCAGGATGTTCAGAGTGGTGTTCTGTACTACTTAGTGCTCCACTGCCCAGCAGATTACAGGGGGTTATTATCAGGTAAGACCAAGGAAGGCACTGATCCAAGTTGTGCAAGATCTGCAAGATCGTAAAGATGTTTCTTTGAAGTTACTGATACATAGCATGAGTGGTTGCAGTATAGATAGCTATTTTGTTTAGGATTGTGCACATGCACTTTAAGATGCACTTATGGGGGAGGAGGGAAATGCCTTATCTAGGAATTTATGGCTTCTCTGGTTTATGGCCTCACAACACTGAGAACCCCCAAATTTATGTCTCTAGCCTGGACCTTTCTGCTGTAACTCTACATCTGTAGACTGTCTACTCCACTCAGCGTATCTCTAATTTACCCTGTCCAAAAGTGATGTCCTTATCCCCACCCCACCCTCCCAAAACACCCTGCTCCTCCCCAAGCTTTCCCCATCTCAGTTAATGTCAACTCTATCCTAGTTGCTCAGGTCAAAAATCTTGGCCTCATTCTTGGCCTCATTCTTGACTTTTTTTTTTTCCACACCCTACATCCAAACTAATCCATCAGCAAATTCTGTCAACTTTCTAATCCCAAAATATATCCAGAATGCATATACTCAAAGCCATACTACTGCTGTCATCCTGGTCCAAGTCACCAAGATCTCTCACCCAGATTTTTGCAACAGTCTCCTATTTGGTCCTTATATTTCTATCTTCTTCCTCCATTCCATTTTCTGCACAGAAATCAGAGTGACTCTGTTAAAACTAAAAACAGATAATGTCATTCCCCTCCTCAAAACTCTCTAAAGTCTACTCACATCTTTCAGAGTAAAAGGCATGTCCTTATAATGGCTTACAGGGCCCAATGCCATCCAGACCCCCTTCCTGTTCCTCTCTGACCCAACTGCCTCCAAGTGCCTCCTTACTCATGTTGCTCCAGCCATACTGGCCACATGTGCCAAGCCTCCTCCCACCCCTGTATCTGTGAACTGGCTGTTGCCTCTGCCTGGAATGTTCTTCCCCCAGATAGTCTCAAGGCTCACTTCCTCATCTCTTTCACATAGGCCTTCACTAACCATCCTAATTTGAATCGTAATTCTTTCAACAGTCCCTATCCCACTTTCTTGCTTTATTTTTCTGCATAGTTCTTATGGTCATCTATGTATTTAACTTTTATTATCTGAGTTCCCCATGTCCCCAGTTCCTAGAACAGAGCTATCATATAATCCGTGCTCAATAAATGTTTTTGAAAGAATAATACTTGCACCCTAATCCTTCTAAGAACTTTCTTGACATTTCCCCCATCCCAAATTATTTAATCCAAATTGCTACTCTATCCCTAAACTTGTATCATCATTTGTTTCTTGTCACAGTAGATTTTTGAGGGTAGACTGAAGAGGCAAATTTGATAAAATGTATCCTGTCCACACACTTTTCCTTCCCCAGCAGAAGCTATTATGTGTGCATATCCCAGGTCTTTAATAACTATCATTTTCTAAATGTTCCCCATATTCTAAGCACTATGTCAAGAATCTTATTATATTTCTCAACAAGTAGGAATTAGGAAATGAGGCCCAAAAAGATTAAATATCTTGCCTAGAGTTTCTACCACTTGTAAGGGGCAGAGGCCAGGATTCAAACCCAGGTCTGGCACCAAAGTCTAGATGCTTCACCACCACTGCTCTACAGCTATGAGTAATACAGAGCGCCTCCTGAAGGCTGTGGGAGTTTTTGGCCTCCAATTTCAGACATGCTGGTCCCTGTGGATTGGTATGGTATTTGTGTACCTCGATGTCTTTGATTTTGAATCAAGGCTTGGTACACTAGGGGGCGCTGTAGTTTCATGTTACTTCTTTCTTTGTGTTGAAGGCCTGTAAGATGCATGTACACAGTCTTGCTTTGGGCTAGGGGTTCGCCCTGGGTGTTTTTGGTTGTCTGCTCCTCTCAGAACTCAGCCCAGTGGAAGATGTCCATAAAAATTCCAGGTGTTAGCCCTGACTGTGTTTCCTCTCCTCTCTAACTCCCTTTCCAATTCCTTGTCTATGAAACAGGCATTGCAAAATACAATCTTTTTTTTTTGGTTGGTTGTGTATGTGCGTAATGTTTAGTTTTAAAACCTTTATTAGAGAACCCTAGTTAGTGTTTCTCCGGGACAATAACATTGTTACTTTGGAGACCTAAAGACTGACTTTCTCCAGGGCAATAACCTCTGCAACTTTGGAAACCTGAAACTGGATTTTAACCCGAACACTGACTCAGAAATTGAATGTGTCCCACTGAGTCTAAACCCAAATATTTTCTGGGATCCTAATTGTGGCTAAGGGCAGTGTGCCAGGCTCAGCTACTTCAAGAGAGGAAGCTATTCCTATGTTGACCCTACTTACTTTCACTATTAGTGCCATTGTTGAGCACCTGTATGTACCAGACACCATGCTAAGTGCTTAAGAAACAATAACTCCTTTATCTTCCCACAGTCCTCTGAGGCATTCATAATCACCCCCATTTTACAGACGAAAAAATTGAGATTCAATAGTAAGAAGTTGAAAACACTGCTGTAGCTCGTATATTCTCAATAGAGACAGTATCACCCCCAAGGAGGTGAAAATTGGTTCTCGGGGTGGGGGGTGAGGGAATCTTACTCTTTTTATGTATAAAGCAAAGATATACATACATTACATAAAGAAATACACAGTTTATCTGTGGTGTTAAAATTTCATGGAGAGGGGTGCAACTCGGAAAAAAAGGTCCAAAAAAGGTTGATAAACATTGCTCTGGCTTAATTTTTTAGTTCCTATTCATGCAGATTCTTCAGGAAGAATGTTATCTGTGGATCTTTTAAGCTCAATGAAAATTGCTAAGCCCCTGTACACACATGGAGGGAAAACATCTGGATGCCAGTAAAAAGCTAAAGATATGCAAGAGACTTAAGACTAATGTCAACCCCTTGGCTGCCACTGCTACCTAAACCCAAAGGAGCTCTGTCATTCAAGATCACTGTCAGTGGAAGCGCCACAATTTCTAATCGAAGGAGTTTGCGGGAGGGTCTTCCTGTTGGAGAAGAGGCTTGAAGCTAGGTTGTCATGTCACTTTATGCAAGATTAAGGACACATCTACTATTGAATCGAAGAATGTAGCTGACTAAAGCCTTCTAAGCTTCTCCAAGACACACACATTTGAACAAAATTTCCTCTACTCCTCAATATCATCCCTGGCCTCCTCACTCTGGCCTCCTCAGACCCCAAGACCCCACTTGCTTGCTACTGCACATCCATGACAGGGATATAATAAACAGCCCCTGGGAAATTAATAAATAGTCATTGATCCAAAACATGAAGACCATTTCTATTGCATGTAGCCAGTTAAAAGGAAATTTTTTTTTCATTAAAAAGCTGTGCTTTTTAAAAACTTAATTCATTTTCCTCCCTAATCCAGCAGAGAGCAAACCTCAGCTTTCGGTTCTGGGAAATGAGTGACTAAGAGTCATGCATTTTCTGCTGCTTACTTGTAACTATCGAAAACCCTGTTTGAACTCAGCCTAGATGGGTAAGGGATAGAGCTGGTAGCTCACAGGAAGCCTCACACCCTCAAAAGCACCTGGCGCTCTCAGTGCTGAGCTTCTTAAGCAAGCCCGACACTGCCTCGCAGACCTTCCTCAGAGCCACATTCAAAAGAGCAAGGTAAGTGGGGACGGGGACATTTTTAGGGCTGAGGCCCTTGGAAGTCTGTTTTCTAGATATGTGTTTGGACTTGAGCACGTGCACGGAGCTGGCCAGCACTGGTTCTCAGGCATCTGGGTCATTCCAGTGCTCACAGTTGGCACATGGAGTTCACACACCATCACCTGCACCTTCCCTCTGAGCCCTCATGTGCAGGGCAGTCAGATACGCAGTGCTTTCTCCCCACACACATCTGGTCCCTGTGCACATGCCCAGAACACACAGATAATTTTCATCAAAAATACAAGCTTTTCTGCTGTTTCTTTCTATCAAGACTCCCAAGCAAAGAAACATACAAAAAGGACCTACAGAATAATTACAAACATTTACCAGCTGTGTGGAGTGTTTCATGTTCTGATAATTTCTAACTTCTCAGCCTCTTTTATTCCTTTAATTTTTCACTGGTAAAATGGTGAAGAAAGACTAGAATTGTGGGTTGTGTGTGTGAATTACTGAACAATGTGAAAAGTGTTTTAATAAGGAATGTCAGGGTTCCATGGAAGCATTAAGAAAGAAGCAAGAGGAGGGTGACCTTGAGCCAGAAAGGGCCATAATCCCTGAATTGCTCTGTTTTTCACATGTGAACATGCGTGTAACTTTAAGAAGGTTTTAACCTCTTCCTCTCCCGACTTAAGAAATGAGGGTGACTGAAGAGGAAGAAATTTTATTTCTGGCTACAATGTGTCTTTTCCAAACCTATCAGACTGATTCCCACTCTAATAGGATTCAGTGCAGCTTATACTGATTCCTCTATGCTGTTTAATGAAGAGACCAAAAAGTTCCCTCAAATTACCCAACCGAATATTGCAAGCCTTGAAAGCACATTTGCTGGGTTAGTGTCAAATTGGCCCAGGCAGGACTAGCCACCCATTCATGAAAGATCAGGCATGTGTCCACCTGAGATGACATTCTAGAGCCAACATGAGGATGCCAGTGGTGTAGTGGAGCCAGCTCGACCAACTCCTGAGAGCCGACTGTTAAATGCCCAGGAACTTTGTGAGGGAATTATTAAAAAGTTGGTAGCTTGAACCTGGTCAAGGTGAGAGTATTTATACTACGAAAACCTGCAAACACTACAAATCAGGGCTTTTTTTCCTACCCCCCCACCCCGAGACCTGGTTTACCAGCACATCACTGGAACTTGGGTTCTGATAAGCAAGTTCTATTCATAGCTGTGTGGTCTTCAGAAGTCAGTTAACCTCTCTGAACCTTTCATCACTCATCTACACCATGGGTCAGTTATGCTTGCTTGGCTCACAGCACAAGGTTTTTATTCAAGGGGCATGGGGACAGGACCATGGGATGGGATTAAATGCACAATGCCGGTAAACATGCTTTGAAATCTATGAAGGGCAAAGCATGCAGAAAGAATTGAAATTTTTATATAAAGGCGAGTGACTAACCTGGCTTTCTTTTAGCCAAATGATTGCTTAAGCAATTACTGAATTTTTGAAGTTATGATCTGAAGAGGAAACATGCATAGATTTTTAAATGTTTGCTTTTACGTCAGAAAAGCCCTGGGTACAGTACTGTTCAGGGTCTCAACTAGTCTTGTGATTCCTGCAAATGATTTCGGTGACCCAGACTAGGGAATATCTTTTAGAAACACATCCACATAGCCACCTTGAAAAGGAAGTTTTCTACCCCCCACCTTACAAATGCAAGAACCAAAGTTCCCAGCAGAGGGGTAAGAAAGTTAGCGAATGGCAGAGCTGGAATTTTAATTAAATCTACCTGACACCAAAGGCCAGGATTATGTCATTTGGTTGTGCTGCCCTGCGAGGAATTGAGGGTTTCAGCTTGGACAGGATGTATAACGATCCAGGGGCTAAACAGGAAGAGCTATGCTCTGCATTCAGCACGGTTTTGATTTGTTTTTGTTCTTGCAGAAATTTTGTCTGCCCTTTTCCTCATCAACTTCTCCTTGATTGGACCTAGACCTGCCATTAAAAAATGAACCCCACAGATATAACAGACACTACCCTGGATGAAAGCATGTATAGCAATTATTATCTCTATGAAGGCATCCCGAAACCTTGCACCAAAGAAGGCATCAAGGCATTTGGGGGCATCTTCCTACCCCCCCCTTTACTTTTTGGTCTTTCTGTTTGGTCTGCTTGGAAATTCCATGGTAGTTCTGGTCCTGTTCAAATACAAGCGGCTGAAGTCCATGACTGACGTCTACCTACTCAACCTCGCAATCTCGGATCTGCTCTTTGTGTTTTCCCTCCCTTTCTGGGGCTACTATGCTGCAGACCAGTGGCTCTTTGGACTAGGTCTGTGCAAGATTATTTCCTGGATGTACTTGGTGGGATTTTACAGTGGCATATTCTTCATCATGCTTATGAGCATCGATCGCTATCTGGCGATTGTACACGCAGTGTTTTCCTTGAGGGCGAGGACCTTTACCTATGGGGTCATCACCAGCTTGGCCACGTGGTCAGTGGCTGTATTCGCCTCACTTCCGGGCCTGTTATTCAGCACTTGTTATACTGAGCGCAACCATACCTACTGCAAAACCAGGTACTCACTCAACTCCACAACATGGAAGGTTCTGAGCTCCCTGGAGATCAACATCCTAGGATTGGTGATCCCCTTGGGGATCATGCTGTTTTGCTACTCAATGATCATCAGGACCCTGCAGCACTGTAAAAACGAGAAGAAAAACAAAGCGGTGAAGATGATCTTTGCCGTGGTGGTCCTCTTCCTGGGGTTCTGGACACCTTACAACATAGTGCTCTTCCTTGAGACCCTGGTGGAACTAGAGATCCTTCAGGACTGCACTTTTGAAAGACACCTGGACTATGCCATTCAGGCCACAGAAACCCTGGCTTTTGTTCACTGCTGCCTTAATCCCGTCATCTACTTTTTCCTGGGGGAGAAATTCCGGAAGTACATCGTACAGCTCCTCAAAACCTGCAGGGTCCCTTTTCTGCTCTGCCGATACTGTGGGCTCCCCCAACTCTACTCTGCTGACACCCCCAGCTCATCTTACACACAGTCCACCATGGATCATGACCTCCATGATGCTCTCTAAAAAAAAAAAATGCAAAAACAAAAACAAAAACTCAGACTTTATAAACTTCTCAAATTAAGAGCTTACTTAAAATCGTATTTTAGTAAGGGTTCCCCGAGAAGTTGTCAGAAAGAAGATTTGCGTCCATAGCAGAAAGTTCACTTTTCACCCCGAAATTAGCATGTCCTTTTCCAACATGCAATTTCAGACTGGCAAGAGTTCACCTGCACTGAGGCATCCTCCTTCACACCAGGCGTGCATGCAGGGATGAGTAAATCCGAGGAGGAGAATTCTGAGTAGTGTTTCATACTGAAGGGGAAAGACCATTCCCTTCAAACCTGAACTGGTGGGGTTCCCCAGAGGAAATTGTAAAGAATTGACTAATGGAGTATATTGCTACTTTTGCTGTGAAAAATGAGCCCTTAAACTAATCTCTAGCTTCTCTGGAACAATATAGAAGACTTTGACATGCTCTCCTAGTATTTTTCTAATAATATATCTGAGGCACGATATATTGCATGAAGCCAAATATATGCAGAAACAATTAGTAAAGTAGTGGACCTAGACCTTGATTCTTTTGTTGCAAAGGATTATTTGTTAATTGAAGCCAAACTTCTTGCGTTAATTACAAGTATAAGGATATGAAGGCATTAGCAGTTCTGATTTCCAGCAAGAAATACAAGGCATTCAAAATCCAAATGTACTTGCGGAAATTCAAACACAGTTTCATTTCCGGTGGACATGTTTTGTTTGGTGTTAATTACAGTAGATGAATATTTACATTAAAAAATAATACATAGGTAACAAATACATTTATTTGGGGTCTTTAATTTGTTTACAAAAAATGCTTTCAAAATTAAAAATGAGGAGGACTAATAAAGTATGATGATGCCTTCTTAATCATTTTGAAGTGCTTGCCATCAATTGAGTTGAGAATAATCAACTAAAAGTTACTACTGATGTGGCATAAAAATGACCCTGTCAAAAAATGATGAAATTGTAAAGTGTCATCCTCTCTTTTAAAATATTGGCCCTTGTTTTAAACTTTTGAGTTACTCAAAAGTTTGGTCAGCAATTTCTTACAAGTCATTTTAGTAATCTAATTAATCATTTTATACCATTTAGATAAATTGCTATCTCTGTCCTTACAGCCTTACTCAGAATAAGCAAAAACTCCAACAAAGTCTGGGGAGACCTCTAATCCCTCCAAAACCAGTAACCTATTTGCAAGCTATTAACTGAGTTAATCAGTTTGAGGTGCTTCTGTAAGTTTTCACATTATTGCATGCCCTACATTTTTTTAAATAAAAAATGTATTTCCAGAAAACATAGTTTCAGAAAAGTAATTTTAAAAGCTGATGTCTGTATAGAAATAAGACAGAACAAAATAAACTTGTATATATCCCACAGAGCCTTTTTTTCCTGATCACGTTTGTGTTTGGGTCTCCTGCTGGGGATGGGAACCTTAGCTGCTGATGTTCCCATTGCCTCACCACATGGAGGTGCCACGGAATTGCCCACGGGGAGGGATCAAAGGGTCCACTGTTAAGAGTTCCACTTGAGGAGGGGAAAGGATTCGCTATTGTGTTGTAGGGCACTCGGAGACAAGAGTGGATAAGAAATCAGGGGTGGGCTGGCTTCCTAGGCAGTGCCTCCCCCTAAAAAAACCTCTGCCTGTAAGGCATGCGAGGATCTGCCAAATCCTACCTCTGCATCCTCTTGTGAGCTTGAGCATGTTACTTTCTTCTCTTAGCTTCCGTTTTTCTCATCTGTAAAATGAGTATATTATTGCCTCTATTTCAGTTTGATTGAAAGAAATAAGTATATAATTAATGAAATGCATCTATGTTCCTGGGTCAGTTAAAGGAAAGCGTGGTTTTGGATCTAGCCAATCAGAGGCTGCCTCCTCTTTCCTGGTAGAGCTTGGAATTTTATTCGTTTAATCACAGTGACACAAATTATACACCTCTAAGAGACAAAGACTGGCCAAAGGGATTTTACTGTCTCTTCATTGCACATCACATAGAATGCTAAGCGATGGAGCGGTGTGCACTTACCACGACCGTCCTTCCACCTGAGGGTGGGAGTCTATCATCACCTGAAGACACTCGAGGCCCCCCTTGTTCCAAAGTTGAGGGGGAGTGCTCCCTCAGGGTGGGACCAGAGAGCCTCTGGTGACATCCAAACCTAGCCTTCTCAGAACACTGACAACAGAATTTCTTCCCAGTCCGTAGTAGCAGAGACAGAGGAAGTAAGCCAGTATGATTTCTACACAAACACAGGTTTTACTATAAAATTTTAGACATGAGATGTGTCCTTTCCTGTTGCAACTTGCCTAGCTTCTGGGGAGCACAGACTAGGTACAATTTGCTTAAGAACAATAAAAAATAATGTGGTCTGTGTCTGTCCCATAGTAGGCACACAATAAATTTCTGTCAAATAAATAAATTTCATCTGCTTCCCACAAGAAGGAAAAATACATGGTGATGCCAAAGAGAGGTCTTCAGACCTTTTCTGAGAAACCCCTAACAGTCTGGAATTATTTGATGCAATTATTTCATATTTGTTGAATAATTACTTTGACCCAAGCAGAGTGCTAGGTTATGGAGGGAATAAGAGATAAATGGGTAAGTTCTGCACTCAGAGAATTTACAGTCTGATGAGAGAAAAATAAACAAGATTACCTATAATGCAAGCAAGACAGATATGATAACAGAATTACAAACAAAATGCTTTGGGACTCCAGAGGAAGGAGAAATTGATTCAAATTCAGATTTTCATAACATAAATGAATTTTGAACTTGGCCCTGTAGGAGGAACATGATTTTGATGGATGGTTGGGAGGAAAGACATTCTAGGCCTCATGAAATAGCAAATGAGGAGGGAAGGTGGCATTAGAGAGCTCTGTGTGTTTAGAGAGTGGTGAGCGGGGGTTTTTGGTGACTAAAGTGAATATGTGGTGATGGTGGTGGTGGTGGTAGCAAAGTAGGAAAAGATAAGACCAAAGAAAAATCATAGACCCAAGAAGCAGTGGATTTAAGTTACTGAATCGGCTATGTCCAGGCTTTAGGAGACTGTAGTGAATGCTGTGTTGTGCTGCCATACACAGCCCTGTTCAGGACCCAGGCACTTGTCCTATCCGCTACCAGTGTTGGCAGCTGACAGCTCTCAGCTAGTCTCCCTTCAGGAATTGTCCCCCTAGGGGGCAGCTCACATTCAATGACTGGATAATGGGGGGATACAAACTCCTGCGCCCTTATCTTAATTTAGGACAACTCCAAAGGGCCATCCCAAACCCAGAGCTCCCCCATAAGATTAGCTGAGGCCTCAGTTGCAACCTCATCACTGTTCAACTTTTCCCACTGTCCAATCCTGCTTCCTTCACACCCTTACAGGTGTTGTTCCCAAGAGGTCTCTCCATTAAATCTGCACACTAATCTCAGAGTCTCTGAGTCTGTGTCTAAGAACTTAAATCTAAATCAGGGAGTTTCTGATCAGACCAGGGAAAAGTGAGCACCTGCTGAAAATGGAAGTAACTCCAGCTGAGGGAAAATGAGGAGGTATAATCTTGGCAGCAGGGATGTCCTTCACTTGCTGCCCTCTGACCATCAACACTATTTGACTCTTGGTTCCTATGTTCTCCTTCAGTCGATCTCATCCTTGCCCCAATAATTTGCCTGCCTCAAGCCCTGAGGCATGTTTCCCTATATCACTCTCTCCCATATTATGGAAATGGCCAATGTCTACCCTTGGCCAGGCCACAACCACCTGACATTCTGTATCTTGTACCAGTCAGTGACTGTCCACTCCATCTTTAGGCTCTCTTGGCTCATATGAACCAGACACAAACTTCTTTCATTTTTGGTCCCAAACACTTTACTCCAGAAAAACTTAGAATGGCTCCAAATCCCCCTTTCAAAAGTCAGAAATCCACAAAATGCTTTCATATACTGAAACTAGTTACAACCTCAACAACACCCTGAAGTAGATGAGGTTGGCTTTATTATCCCCAGTAAACTGAGGGCAAACAGTCTTAATCATGAATTGGAGTAACTCCACTAACAATGACCACTACGTAACTGTCAAACAAAATCCCCAGCACAAAGCAGTTGTCCAACTATTTTCTACTGAATTAATGAATTTCCCCATCTCTTAATTAACTATTTTACACTGGTAAATTCAGGTTTCTATTTCATTACACAAAGTTCACCAATCCTATCCCCCAAATCCCCATTATATTTCTAGTAAAATTTTATGTGACAGAATTCAAAGATTGACTAGATTGCCTCCTAGTTCCAGAAATTAGTGGGTAGTCTATAGGTCAAAAATTACTTCATTCAGACTTTTGGTATGAATATAGCTGCAAAAGTCTGTATTTTCATCTTCTCTGGGAAATTGAAAAATGACAGTAAGAAGAATGAATTGATAAACTCACAGTGAACCCCAATGTACACTATGGACTATAGTTAATAGTACAATTGTAATAATATTCTTTTATCAGTTGAAAAAAGGTACCACACTAATGCAAAGTGTTAATAATGGGGTTGGGGTGGGGTGCTATGGGAACTCTATTCTGCATGATTTTTCTGAAACCTACAATTTCTCTAATAAAAATATATTTAAAAAGAAATATAATATTTTTGGTTTTCTCAAAATTGAGAATTAGGAATTATGAACTTATACTTTACATGTTTCCAATAAAATTTGCTTTGGGAAACTCTGGCAGCAAAATGAATTGGACACCATCCTTCAGTTTTTAGCAAAAATTAGAAATCAGAAATAAAGGCCCCAAAATGTTTAAGCAGTGAGATATAGTCTAGAAGAGATTTGGAGTTGGCTAAAGTGGGATTCAAACTCTGGCTCTGTGTGGGAGACTGGAAGGACACTGTACAGTTGGCTGCCTTAGATACATAGATCCCTGGTCTGTTTGAATATTATAAACTTTCTTTGTTTTATAAGCTCAGTTTCTAATCTTATAAATTGTTGATTATATTTTTTGTATAATTTTTAAAACTCACTTATTTCTTTTATCCCTTTAATCTTATAGTCTTCTAGTTATAACTGGTTTACATATCTTGATCATTCCTTATCTCTATTTTGTCATTTATAATTTTATATTGCATTCTTTTATCTCCCCCCCACCAAAACAGCAACAACAAAAACAACAACAAATCCCACAAACTCCATTTTTGATCAAAATTGAAGAGAAATATGATTTTTCAGGCTCCAAAAGATTTGTAAGGGGTCTGCCAAAGCAGCTGATATCAGGCAAAAACAGTATGGGAAAAAGTGAAAAGTTGGGTGGTGAGAGGGTGCGGCAGTGAAAGACTCCAGAAAAAATGCATTTCCTGAAAGTGAAGGGGAGGGGTACACCATGAGGAGTAACAGCTGAGATAAACAGGGCTTGGGTCAGAAGGCTCCCTAGTTCCAATTTGGTTCAGAGAAGCAGAGGAGGCAGACTTGCCAAATTTGTAATTTGTAGGAAACAGTCTGTCTCTGTGGTGGTAGAAAAGAAGAGAGCCATAGGGTTGTGAAAACAGGCTAGAAAAGTACCTGACTCGCACCCTTCCCCATACACAGACATAGACAGATACATACAGAGACACACACATACACACAGAGATGCACATACACAGACACAAATACACACAGACACACACACAAAGACCCACACATACAGACATACAGCAATGCACTACATACACGGACATACATTCAGATGCACACAGACACACACAGACACAAACACACAAACACACATACATAGGTACACACTGATATACACAGACACACATAAATGTAGGCATATTTAACAATTCAAACATAGATACTAAGAAAAATAATACTATTGACTTATCAGGTGGTAGATGAAAGGAGGAGAGGAAGAGAAATATAAGAATACTATAGAAATATAGGAATGTAATTCATTACAATGACCTCTACCTAGCTCAAAATATTTACTGGGATACTCCAGAGGCATTCCAGTTAAAAATAGGTTAGAAGACAAGAATGCATGCTATCACCACTTCTTTGTAACATCACAATGGAGGTACCAACTCCATGCCATAAGAGGAATTAGTTAGAGGTATAAAAATTGGAATAGAGAGACATTCTACAAAATCCCTGACCAGCATCCCTCAAAACTGTGATTGTCATCAAAAACAACAAGTCTGAGAAAGTCATAGCCAAGAGGAGCCTAAAGGAGGCTTGGCAACTAAATTTAATAAGTGTTTGAACAGAAAAAGGACATTAGGTAAAAACTAAGGAAATCTGAATAAAGTATGGACATTAGTTAATAATAATTTATCAATATTGGTTCATTAATTATAAAAAATGTACCATACAAATGTAAGATGTTAGTAATATGGGAAACTGAGTGAGATGTATATGGGAACTCTGTACTATCTTCACAACTTTTCTGTAAATCTAAAACTGTTCTAAAAAGTTAAGTTTAGGATCAAGATAACAGAGTGAGACTCTTCAGGGCTGTTTCTCCTCACAAAGTGTTGGGCAACCAGCAAGAACTGGCAGAACATCTTTCTCAAAGCTCCAGAAAACAGGTAAAGGGCTGCAGTACAGGGCAAAGACCAAATCATGAAAAAGGCTACTTAAAAAGCAGTAGGATCTTGTGTCCTGGCTGGCATCTTCCCCACCTCTCACTGGCTCAACAGGGAATCACCCCTCACTCTGCTCCCTTACTCCAGGTTCCAGAGGGAGCCAAGTAACTCTTGTGCAAATACTGGGAGTGTGTATATCTGGCCAATCTGTCTGATAGAGGTCTGAGGGAATTTTAGTCTCAGAACTTGCCCTGCATGTAGAAGGCAGCTCACTGAGTTCTCTTACAGAACTCTGTGGGAGAGCAATCAAGTGACTGTTGGGGGCAGGAGATTGCTGGCTGTAGGACATACAGTGCAGTGCTGGAGACTGTGAGGAAACTATTTCTTAGAGAAGAAGGTAATTCCCAGGACCATATGTGCATGCCCAAGATAAGATGCATGCACAGAAAGGATCAAGGCAGCCCATACACTTTGGCCTCGCACTATTCGCTAAACTCATTATATGGATAAGCTCTGAAAGACAGCACTCACACAGGTCAATCTGCAAAGTCTGGGAAAGGTGTTTTCTTTCTTTCCCCCTTCCTCTTCCTTGTCCTCTTCTTCTTCTTCTTAGCCCCAGCATTCAAGGAAAGCTCTGTCATAACACAAGCCAAATACAAGCTTAAGGGACAGATGCCTCAGAGTCTAAATTCCAGCAAGAACTCATTAAAATATCAAAATGTCCAGGTTTCAGCAAAGGTTACAAAACTTACAAAGAAACAAGAAGTGATGGCTTAGCCAAAGGAGAAAATGAAAACATTAGAAACCATCAGTGAGGAGGACCAGACCTGGGACATACCAGATAAAGAATTAAAGAAAAACATGGAAGATGATAGAGGAACACAAAGAGAGTATCAACAGAGAGGTGGAAATTCTGAACAGGAACCACACATTGCTGAAGACCCCAATAGCAGACATTAAAAATTCCCTCGAGGGGTTCAACAGCAGATTGGAGCTGGCAGAAGAAAGAATCAGTGAACTTGAAGTTAAGACAATTGAAATATCCAGTTTGAGGAGAAGAAGAGAGAAAGAATGAAGAAAAGTGAACAGAGTCTAAGGAACCTGTGGGACACCATCAAGCACACCAATATACACACTTTGGAAGTCCCCAAAGAAGAAAGGTCCAGAGACAATATTCAAAGAAATGGTGGCTGAAAACTTCCCCACTTTAAGAAAAAACATGAATAAACACATCCAAGATGCTCAACAAACTCTGAGCAAGAAAAATCCAAATAGATCCACACCATTATACCAAACTGTTATACCTTTATATAACATTATAACTTTATAACAGTTATACCTTTGTATAACATTATAATTTTATTTAACCTTTATATAACATTATAATTGTTATACCAGTATAATCACACTGTTGAAATTCAAAGATACAGAGAGAATTCTGAAAGCCGCAGGAGGAAAGCAACTTGTCATGAAAAGGGAGCCTCAGTAATATTAAGTGCCAATTTCTCATCAGAAAACATACAGGCAAGAAAGCAGTGGAATTACATAACTAAAGTGCTGAAAGCAAAAAAACTGCTAGCCAAGAATTCTTTATCTGGCAAAACTGTCTTTCAAAAATGAGGGAGAGATTAAACATTCCAAGAAAAACAAAAGTTAAGGTGGTTAATCACCACTAGATCAGCCCTACAAGAGATGCTAAAGAGAGTTCTGCAGGTTGAAAGGAAAGGACACTAGACAGCAGATCAAAGCTGCATAAAGAAATAAAGATCTCCAGTGAGGGTAATGACAAGGGCAACTATAAATGTCAATAATATTGTATTTGGATTTGTAACTCCACTTTTAATTTCCTACAGGATCTAAAAGTCAAATGCATAAAATGTAATGAGAAATCAGTGATTTGGGACTCATAATGTTTAAACATGTAATTTGTGATAAAGAACTACATAAAGGTGGAGGGACAGAGGGGTATAGTAGCATAGTTTGTGTATACTATTGAAGTTAAGCAAACAAGATTGTTATAGATTTAGGATGTGAAATTTAAGCCCCATGGTAACTACAAAGAAAGTATTAGATGATATGCAAGCTCATAGAGACAGAAATTAGAGTACAGGTTGTCAGAGGCAGGATCCAGGGGACTGGAGAGTTAATGCAAAATGGGAATAGGGTTTCTGTTCAGGGAGATCAGAAAATTTCAGTAATGCATGCTGGGGAGGGTACAACGTAGTGAATGCGATTAATCCCACTGAATGGTATACTTAGGGGTGGTTGAGATGGGAAAGTTTTTTGCTGTATATATGTTCCTGCAATTGAAAGAAAGAAAGAAGGAAGGGGGGGAAGGGAGGAAGGGAGGAAGGAAGAAAGCAAGAAGAACCAAAGAGACAATGATAATTAAAGGCAATACCTGATCCTGGATGGGATCTAGAAGGGAGCAGAGAAGGCTTAAAAGGACATTATTGGGACACATGAAAAATAGATGTATAGACTGTAAGCTTTATATAAATGTTAAACTTCTTGAACTTGATAATTGCTCTTAAGGTGGATAAATAAGTGACTATTTTTGTTCTTGGGAAATGTACATGGCCATATTAAGTGTTCAAGGAGCATGATGTATACAACCTACACTCAAGTGTTCAAAAAATGGATTGATAAATACACAAGCAAACAGACAGAAAAATGGATAGATAGATAAAATGATAGTGCAAATGTGGGCAGTGCAAGATGACAGCATAGAGAGGTGTGGAATTTAGTTAGTTCTCTAGAGTAATGAATAAATAGCCAGGAACAACTAGTAAATAGTCTGGAACAAATGTTGGGGGACATCCATGACTGGACACACATCATACACCAGCCTGGAATGGGTGGAATAACTGAGATCACAGCACAGAACTGTAAGTAAAGCCCCACAAACTGCGGAGCTGGCAACCCTCCCCCACTGCCGTGGCAGGCTGAGTTGGAAATCTTCACTTTGGGAAAGAGAAGCAGGCTACCTGGAGCAAGGGAAAGTAACTCAGCCAAGCTCCAATTACAGTTTTAATTAACAAATTTGGACTACTGAATACAAGCTACAAGTACAGATAAACCTGGAGCAAGCAGGAAAGGAACCCTGAGGTTTCTTCCAGCAGAGAGTTGGTGGGGCTGAAAGAAAAAATATAATAAATAAATAAAAACATAGGCTTTGGAGATGGCTGAGCTCAGAATACTGGAAAATGGCTGTGTCCCCAGAAAAGGGGCACAGAGAACTGGGCACCAACACCAGTCAACTGGCAAAACTGAGAGGACTGGCAACCGGCCCTGAAAAGGAGCTTGCTCTCTTTTTCCTTTTGGTTTCCTCCCATTCCAAGTAGCTCATTAAAGAAAGCCTCAGGCATTTTCAATTATGAGCCCTAACCCAGGCAAGGGTGGAGTTAAGAGAGTCAGAGAGTCAAAGGAAAAACTCAAGTGAAGGAGACAATTCCCTAAAGGCCTTATCTTCCCTAAGAAAAGGTGGGGGGTGCAGCTCACATGGCAGCCCTTCCTCAGAGAACTCAGAACCCAGGGCCTGGGGTGGGGGCTAGGAAACAGAAACAGCTTAAGCTTGGCTTCTGACACCCTCAGTCCCTGGCCAAGACAGGGTCCAATGAGAATTAAATACACTGCACCTCTTTACGCTGGTGGCGAGCTTTGGGCTGAGTGGCACCACCTGCTGGGCAGGATAGGAAAAGCATAGAGTCTAGAGGCCTCATAGGAAAATGTGACAATCAGCTGGGTCTCACCCTCAAGGAAACCTGGTACTGAATACAGTCTCCTCCTGAGACCTGGGACTGTCTGGTCTGGGAAAATCTGATTGGGGTAATCAAGGAAACCAGATGCCTAGACAACAAAAAATTGTAAATCACACTAGGAAAAATGAAGATATGGCCCAGTCAAAAGAGCAAAAGTACACTTCAACTGAGATACAGGAATTGAAACAACTAATTAATAATCAAACAAACCTCCTAAATCAATGCAAAAATCAAATCAATGAGTTCAGGGAAGATATGGCAAAAGAGATGAAGGATATAAAGAAGACATTGGGCAAACATAAGGAAGAACTTGAAAGTTTGAAAAAACAATTGGCAGAACTTATGGCAATGAAAGGCACAATAGAAGAGATGAAAAACACAATGGAGACATACAACAGCAGATGTGAAGAAGCAGGAGACAAGATTCATGAACTGGAGGACAGGTCAGCTGAAATCCTACACACAAAAGAATAGATCGGGAAAAGAAAGGAAAAATATGAGCAGAGTTTCAGAGAACTGAATGACAACATGAAGCACACAAATAAACTTGTCATAGGTGTCCCAGAAGGAGAAGAAGAGGGAAAGGGGGCAGAAAGAATAATGGAGTAAATAATCACTGAAAATTTCCCATCTGTAATGAAAGACATAAAATTACAGATCCAAGAAGTGCAGCATACCCCAAACAGAATAGATCTGTGTACATTGACTCCAAGTCACTTAATAATCAGATTATCAAATGTCAAAGACAAAAAAAGAATTCTGAAAGCAAAGGAAAAACAATCCATCACATAAAAAGGAAGCTTGATAAGACTATGTGTGGATTTGTCAGTAGAAACCAAGGAGGCAAGAAGGCAATGGTATGATATATTTAAGATACTGAAAGAGAAAAACTGCCAACCAAGATGTATCTACATCTGGCAAAACTGTCCTTCAAAAATGAAGGAGAGTTTAAAATATGTTCAGACAAACAGACACTGAGAGAGTTTGTGAACAAGATTGTAAACTCTTACAGCAGTCACATCCATTCATGAGTTGTAACGGTTGTCCCTAAATTCTGAGATGCTGAGCTGTTTGTATATCATATGGTTGGTCCCTGTAACTTCAGGTATCTGTGTCACACCTGAGACTCAGAGCCAGGGTTTGGAAGCTATGAATGTCAGCATTACCCTGTACAGCAAATGTTAAAAAAGCTGAAAGAGAGATCAGGCTTCAATTAGAAATATGGACTTTATTAGGACTGACATAAACCAGACTAAAGGGAAAAGGATGATATTGACTGTGTTTTAAAACCTCAGCTTCTGTGTGAGACCAAGGGAAGAGATGTTTATTTGGTGCAGGATCTATTTTCTCTGTAGCATGTTATATTGTCTAACTTGTATTGTCAGTTTATTCAAACGTCATGATTGCATGGAACCTTGAATAGGCGGTGAGAGCTGGTTGGTTTGTACAGGTTAGCATGAAACCCCAATACAGCCCAGAGTAATTTGGGCAGAGAATAAAAAGTATTTGTGAAGCCACCTTGAGGGCCTGGGGGAAAATGTGGAAATATTAAACTTCCCTACCTGGGGAATTCCTGATATTCTTGCAAGCATGGGGAACACCACTGCAGTAGGCCAAGTCCTCAATTTTGCGGCTTGCCCTTATGAAGCTTGTTATTGCAAAGGAGAGGCTAAGCTTACTTAAAATTGTGCCTAAGAGTCACCTTCAGAGAACCTCTTTTATTGCAGATGTGGCCTCTCTCTCTAAGCCAACTCTGCAGGTAAACTCACTGCCCTCCCCCCTATGTGGGACATGATTTCCAGGGGTGTAAATCTCCCTGGCAACATGGGACATAACTCCCAGGAATGAACTTGGACCCAGCATTGCTGGGCTGAGAAAGCCTTCCTGACCAAAAGGGGGTGTGATGGTTAGGTTCATGTGTCAGCTTGGCCAGGTGACCCAGCTGTCTGGTCAAACAAACACTGGCCTAACAATTGCTGTGAGGACATTTGAGGCTGGTTGATAAACCAACAGGCTGGTTTATTGGATCCTCAGTCAATTGACTGCAGCTGTGACTAATGACTCATCATCAGAGGGTGTGCCTTCCACAATGAGAGAATGCAATTGGCTGGATTTGATCCAATTAATCAGTTGAAGACTTATAAGCAAGACAGATGGAGGACCTTCTTCTTTGGCTGCCCAGTGAAGCATTTTCTGAGGAGTTTGTTGAAGTTGCCAGTTCATTTCCTGAGGAGTTCATCAAACACGTTCGTCGAAGATCCCAGTTCATTTCCTGAGGAGTTCGTTGAAGTTGCCGGTTCGTTTCCTGAGGAGTTCATCAGACATCTTCCTTGGAGTTGACAGTTTGTTGACAGCTCTGCGGAATTTGGACTCGTGCATACCCACAGTTGTGTGAGTCACTTTTACAATTTGATAATCAGAGACACCTCTCATTGATTCTGTTTCCCTATAGAACCCTAACTAATACAGGGGGAATAGAAATTAAACAAAATAAAGTTTCAGTGGCTGAGAGATTTCAGATGGAGTTGAGAAGTGATTCTGGATGTTATTCTTATACATTATATAGATAGCCCTTTTTAGTTTTTAGTTTATTAGAATAGCTAGAAGGAAATGCCTAAAACTTTGAACTGCAACCCAGTAGCCTTGATTCTTGAAGACGATCACATGACTATATAGCTTATACAGTGTGACTGTGTGATTGTGAAAACATTGTGACTCACACTCCCTTTAACCAGTGTATAGACAAATGAATAGAAAAAAGGAGGACAAAAAGTGGGTGAGTAATAGTGGGGAAAGAGGGGTATGGGATGTTTTGGTTTTTTATTTTATTTTATTTTTACTTTTATCCTTATTCTTATTTTTTTTGGAGTATTGAAAATGTTCAAAAAGTTGATTGTGGTAATGAATGCACAGCTATGTGATGATACTGTGAACAAGTGTTTGTACCCTGTGGATGACTGTATGGTATGTGAATGTATCTCAATAAAATTGCATTAAAAATGACAGTACAAATGTGGCAAAAAGTTAAAATGGTGGATCTGGGTATCTGGGGGTATATGGTCATACTGGAGTTTTCTGTATGGGGTTTGTATTATTTTTGTAACTGTCCTGTATGTTTGAAAGAATTTCAAAATAAGAAGTTTAAAATTTAAAAAAGAAAGTAATGTGAAATAAAAGCACTGGGCTGGATTTAGAGTATTCTTCCAAGAACTTATTTTACATGGTGTGTCCTAGTCTGTTTACTGTAATAGCTTCTTTCTGGGATTAATGGGCACTGATGGGACAACTGTGACAGGGTCTTAATACCAGTATAATTACAGTGGTTAAAAAAAAAGAAAATTTATTTTAAAAGCAGGAAGGAAAAAGTAAAGTATCTCTAGTTGCAATGATAGTATTGAATACATGGAAAATCAAGGGAATTATCTGAAAAGCTGTTATAAACACTACTAAAATTAAGAAAATAAAGGAGGAAATATTAGTACATCAAATTCAATTACTCCACACAATTGGGGGACTTGAAGCCAGAGGCTTGAGCAGGGCTACCCCCCACCCCCTGCACCACCTCTGAAATAAGGCTAAAAACTGCTTATGGGCAGCTATTGGCCTCATTAGGCTGGAGGATAAACACAAACTCATAACTAGGATGTGAAAGCCCCACCGTACGATCAGATCTGTGATACACCCACATCACTACTGCACTTGGGATCCAAGCTGCCATTGTAAGAGCTTGTTGTAGACTGCGACTCTAGGCTACTAACTGGAGGAGTTTTAAGTTAGATTCCCCAGAAGCAGAGCTTGAGATCTGGGTTTGAATGCAAGTGATTTATTGGTGGCTGCACTCTGGAGAAGGGCAGTGAGGAAAGTAGGAAAGGGCAGGGGAAGAAGCACAGAGGATCTCAGCTGGAGTATAGCCACAGCCCTACCCCACAGGGAACTCTGACACATGAACTGTACAGCAGAGCTGGTCCCCCCTTAAAGCAAGGGGGCGGGCCTTTTGTACACCCTTTAGTGAGGCATCTTCCCATTAGGCCAAGGGTAGTTCTCCAAAGCAGGATTCTGGGTGGGGCACCAACAACACCCACTAAAGAGGCAACCTGAAAACTCCTCTACAACAGATGGATGAGCTGAGAGAAAGAGAGAGAGAAACATGTATTTATATACTAACTAACAGAGAATCTCCCATTCAAAATGAGCAAGCAAACCAAGATTCCGAAGGAAGACATACAATTATAAAACAACGAAGTCAATAATCGAAACAAGATCTCACTTGACTGTGGAAAATACTTTAAAATAAATATACTTATCTGTCTTGAGGAAAATAAGTAATAACACCCACTGAAAATGAACAAGAGATTATAAAACATTTGCTGACACCAGAGATGGCTGATTCTACCCAAAGGTGTTATGAGAGATAAACATGGGTAACAATGGTAAACTTCCTTTTAGAACTGAACTTAAATTTCTATTTTGAGATTTCATTTTCCCCAGAAGGCAGGGACTTAATCTCAGTCAATTCAGCATTTCACTCCTCCGCCACTTCCCTCAGTAACCCCTGGTGTTAGAATGTTGGGGAAGGGACTCTGGTCTTTGTGTTTTGATATCAGCACCTGTACCTCACCCTGGCAGGTCTCAACCACCCATCCATGAAGTGCCCTGCTGAGCTGATCCACACTCCTACAAACAGGACCGCCACGGGGCTGCTGCTCACTCAGGTCCTTTGGCACTCCTCTTGGGACATAGGAAATGCTCCATTCTCTTCCTGCTCTCCTCTGTGGGCTCAGAAGACTTAGTGGAGTGGTCTACAGCCTTTGCTACTTCATGCTGCTCTGACTCACCTGGGAAACCTACTGCTCTCCACTCCGTGTGTGGCCATGGGAACTCTTTTTATTTCTCTGGGTGTGGTGGGCTGACTTTTAACAGATCACAGCGAGGGAGCTGCTCTGCTACGTTCAAAACCCCCAACCAGTGATGGGAAGTCTTGAAGGTTGCTTTGGTCCACGTGCACAGACACCCATACAGTGCTGCTTCTGCACTTGCACCATGAAGGGGATCTCAGGGATCTTGCCCCCCTCAACTTTGACCACAGGAGTCTCAAAAGTCTTACTTGCTCAGATTCCAAAAACCTTAATGGAGACTGTGTTGTGCTCCCCGACCCCAAGGGCCTGGTCACAGGGGAGGACACTGCCAGGTCTCTTATCAGAAATGCTCAATAGCGTCTAATTTTTTGCTTTCCTTCCGACTCCTCTTTCCCTCTCCCCTAGAGCAGGGCAGTCAGGCTCTGGGTACCTTCCTAAGAAGTTTGACCTAGAGTTGAAGCATATGTCATTTCAGGAGCACAAATGGGACATACTTACTTTCTAAATTATTAGAAATTCAGGAGAGTGAGTTGACAAAGAAGAGGAGAGAGGTGAAAACAAAAGGACGGTCAAACAATATGGATTCTGGTAAAATGTCTTTTAATTCCAATATTAATACTACTGAACTTATGTTGTTGCAATGTAGACTTCCCCATCTCCGCAAAGCTTCTGTAAAGTTTCTACAGATTAAAAGGCCCAATATGGGTGATGTTTTGTGAAACTCAAGGGACTCAGTTCCAGATGAGTCAAGACATTGTAAAAGAATGTATAGGATGGTGAGATCATGAACTGAACTAATTCAGTGGAAGCAGAGCCAGAATGTCTAGCTAGAGGAAACTATGTGAAAGTGAGCCCTCCAGGGTTCACAGAAATCTTGGGAAAGTTTGTAAGATATTGTATCTAGATTTTTAACTCAACTGACATCTGAGTTAGACCTGCCTAAAGGAAGGCTTTCAACTCTAGGCACCCACTCTCAATCTTTAAAGGTAGCCAGGGCTCACCCACTTTTTTTTCATGTAAGAAATACTGATTTTGAACTTGATGTGCTGCCCTGGGTACCAAGGCTGTAAGAATGAAAATCATAAGGTTCTTGTCATGAAAGCTCTCTCAGTCAATGATAAACAAATAATTACCATATTAATAGCCAAGTGTTATTGAAAGGGAGGTATCCAGAGAAACGACTAATAGCCTTTGCCTTAATAAACTTCAGGGGAAACTGGCTCTTAAGGACACATAAGAATTTTCTCTCATTTCGTTTCTTCTTCTGCCCCCAAGGCTCACAGACTGTCCTAGTCTGCAGTTTCTAACACAGTGCCTTGGACATTTACATGTATTTTGGCCCAATTAAAAGACCAAATTTTCTCTTCTTTTTTGGTTATTGTTGTTCTCATTAATCATTGCTTGGTAAGCACAGAACTATACACTGCAGAAGCCACATGATGAACAAATTATGATAGTGCAAATAAGCTGATGGGGGAATAAAGTGTGAAGAACAGGTGTCAACAAAACAGGAAAATGCTCATTGATTTAAACACCTTTGGGGGAGACAAATACCTTAATCTCCATGTTTTGGTTGAAAAATAGCAGGCTCCCTTTGGAGGGTGTCGGGGATTGAATCATGTCCCCACAAAAGCAATGCTCAGATCCTGTGCTGGTTTGAATCTATTATGTACCCCCAGAAAAGCCTATGTTCTTTTAATCCAATCTTGTGGGGGCAGACCTATAATGGGTGGGAACTTTTGAGTAGATTGTTTCCATGGAGATGTGACCCCCCCCCCCATTCAAGGTGGGTCTTAATCCCCTTGCTGGAGTCCTCTGTGAGAGGATAGAAGGCAGAGACATTTTGGAGAGAGCTCAGAGAAGCTATAGAATCCAGAGTTTGCCCTGGGAGAAGCAAGGAGAACCCACAGGAGCTGAGAGTCATTTTGAAACCAGAAGCTGGGAGATCAGCAGTCATCACCACGTGCCTTTCTATGTGACAGAGGGACCCCAAATGCCAGCTGCCTTTCCTCAGATAAGCTTTCATCCTCTTGATGCCTTAATTTGGACACTTTTATGACCTTAGAACTGTAAATTTGTAAACTAATAAATTCCCATTGTAAAAGCCAACCCATTTCTGGTATATTGCATTTCAACAGCTTTAGCAAACCAGAAGAGGTCCCAAACACTGGTCCTACGGGTGTGAACCCATTTGGAAATAGGACATTTAAGATGTTATTAGTTAAGATGTGTCCAAACTGAATAAGGGTGGGCCTTAATCCAATATGGCTTAAGTCCTTATAAGCAAAGGAAATTGGGCATGGAGAAGAAACTACCAGAGAAGCAAGAAGCTGGTAGTCAATGGAACTTGGAAGAGAAAGGAGAAGATGCCACCATGTGCATTGCCATGTGACATAAGAAACAAGTACCCAAGGTTCTTCAAGGAGAAAGCATCACCTTGCTGATGCCTCAGTTCTGGACTTCTCTCAGCCTCAAAACCATGAACCAACAAATTCCTGTTGATTAAGCCAACTCATTGTATGGTATTTGTTTTAGCAGCTGGCAAACGAAGGCAGTCTCAAAACAGTCTGACTAAAATTCTAGGACACTCAACATGTAGAGGATTTTTATTAAAGCCATCGTTGTTTTCTTTAACCAGCAGTTGTCACAAAGGCTTCCCATCTTTTTCCATAGTAACAGCATCAAAGTAAAAGAAAACAATCTTTCTTTTTCAAGAGCTGAGGAGGGAAATAAACTCTTGTTCTGCAGACTGCTACAGGAGAGGAATTCATGGGACTCTGACATAACTGTTATTTTGTAACAGCCCCGCAACATGTCCAAGCCTTCTTTTCTTCCTTCCAGTAGGTGAACAAATATAAGGCAAAATAATTCTTTGGACAACTCAGCAGAGAGAGGCAGCACTGCCTGACCGAGATGGCAGTAAGAGGAAAAGGAAAGGGAGGGGAGAGGAGGAAGGGAAGGGAAGGGGGAGGGGAGGGGAGGGCTAGGCCTATCGTTAGTCTCTCCCTGGCACTGACTGGCTGTATGACTTTGAGTCTCTGTTCCCCTTCTCTGTGACTCAGTCTTCTGCCTTCATGATAAAGATCAGAAAATTGAACACCCTTACAGCTCTGCCCTGAGACTCAATCAAGTCAATGTGCACTGTCTCTCAGAACAGACTCATTCTTTCTAAATGAAGGGAGGTTCACTTTAGTGCTTTAGGGCTAAAACAGTAATGGAAGTGGGGAGGCACCTTTTTCTTCCCTGAGTTTATTAATTTATTAGTCTTTGCAAATAAACTGTTAACTTTGTTGCAAATAACTGTTAACTTTGTTGATGCTCTCTATTGCACTTGCATTTTCTGTTTTAACTTACTATTTCTGCTTTTATATATATTTCTCTCTTCTACATTCTTTGAGTTTACTTTGTCTCAGTTCGCTAAAGCTGCTATCACCAATACCACAAGCTGATATTGGCTTAACTACGGGAATTTATTGTCTCATGGTTTTGAGGCTAGAAGAAATTCAAAATCAAGATATCAACAAGGTTCGCTTTCTCCCCAGAGACTGTAGCCTTCTGGTGCTGGCTGCCAGCAATCCTTTGGGGTTCTTTGGTTTGTATCACTGCCTCCAGTCACATGGCCAGGTCCTCTCCCTTCATCTGCTGCTGACCTCCAGCTTCTGGCTCCTCCCTTTGGCTTTCTCTAACTCTGGATTTCAATTCTTCTTTTTATAAAGTCTCCAGTAACATGAACTAAGACCCACCCTTTTTCAGTTTGCCACATCTTAACTAAAACTAACATCTTCAAAGGGTCCTATTTACAATGGTTTCACACCCATAGGAATGCAAATAAGATTAAGAACAGTTTTTGCAGGTGTTCATAACTCAATCTACCACAACTTTGCTGTTTTTCTCTCCTACTCCTTGAAGGAGATGCTTTGCTCATTACATTTCAGTCTTTCTTCTTCTCTAATAAGTACATTTAAGGCTATAGCTTTCCCTTTAAATACAGCTTTGGCTGTAACTCACAAGTTGTGGTATGTATTACATTCATTATTATTCAAGTCACACTATATTCTGAAATCCTTAGTATTAACTTGTCAGTAGTTTAGAAGTGTATTTCTTAATTCCAAATATATGGGAACATTTTTATTATTTTTGGATTACTGATTTCCAGCTTAGTTGCATTGGATTCAGAGCATGCATTCTGTCTACGTTCAGTCCTGTGACATTTATTGAGATTTGTTTTGTGAGTCCAGTGTGTGCCAATTTTTGTAAACATTCCATTACTGCTTGTAAAGAACAAGCAGCTTGGGATGGAGTGCTCTATATGCATCCATTAGTTTAAATTTATTAATTACATTGGTCAGAAATTCTATTTAATTAATATTTTATCTGACTGTTATAAATTCTGAGAGAAGAGTGTTAAATCTGCTATTATGATTTTGGACTTATGATATTTTCTTGTAATTCTATATATAAATTTTTGTTTCATGTATTTTATTTATTTATTTATTCATTATTAGAGCAGTTGTAAGTTTATAGAGACATCACGGAGGAAGTACAGAGTTCTATAAATTCTCCTCTCGTACAAAAGACTTTCCTTTTTATTAATATTTTGCCATTTTACATTAGTGTACTAGGTACCTTTGTTACAATTCATGAAACAATATTATGATTATGCTATTAACTTTAACGCACTGCTTAAATTGTGTTGTATAGTTTTATGGTTTTGTTTCTTGCTGTAACTTATATACAACCTAAAATTTCCCTTTTATCCCTTTTATACAATTCAGCAGTGTTAATTACATTCACAAAGTTGTGCCTCCGTCTTCATCACTTACTACCAAAACTTTTCTGTTACCCCAAACAGAAGTCCATACCAATTAAATATTAATTCCTCATTCCCCTCCCCCACTTGGCCCTGGTAACTTATATTCTACTTCCTGACTTCATGAATATGTTTATTCTGCTTATTTCATATATGTTGATATCATACAATATTTGTCCTTTTGTGTCTGGCTTATTTCGCTCAATATGTGTCTTCAAGTTTCATCCATGTTATTGCAGGTATCAGAACATCACTCCTTTTCACAGCTGCATAATATTCCATTCTATGTATATACCACATTTTGTTTATGAATTCCTTAGTTGATAGACACTGGGGTTGCTCCCATCTTTTGGCAATTGTGAAAAATGCTGCTATGAACATTGGTGTATAAGTATTTGTTCAATTCTTTTGAATATATTTATATATGCAATTCTTTTGAGTATTTACCTAGCAGTGGGATTGCCAAGTCATATGGTAATTCTGCATTTAGCTTTCTGAGGAACCCCAGACTGTCTTCCACAGCAGCTGCACCATTTTACATTTCCACCAACAATGTATGAGTGTTCCTATTTCTCCACATCCTCTCCAGCACTCGTTATTTTCTGTTGTTGTTTTTTTTTAATAGGAGCCATTCTAGTGGGTGTGAAATGGTATCTCATTGTGGTTTTGATTTACATTTTCCTGACGGCTAATGACTTTGAGACTCTTCATGTGCTTATGGGCCATTTGTTCATCTTCTTTGGAGAAATGTCTATTCAAATTTTTTCAACATTTTTAAACTGGGTCATGTGTCTTTTTGTTGTTGAGTTGCAGAAATTCTTTATGAATTCTGGATATTAAACCCTTATCAGATATATGATTTCCAAATATTTTCTGCCATTCTGTAGGTTGTCTTTTTATTTTCTTGATAAAGTCCTTTGATGCACAAAAGTTTTTAATTTGATGTAGTCCCATTTATCTATTTTTTTCTTCTGTTGCTTGTGCTTTCGGTATAAAGTCTAAGAAATGATTGCCTAACACAAGATGGTTCCTATGTTTTCTTCAAAGAGTTTTATAGTTTTAGTTCTTCAATTTAGGTCTTTGATCCATTTTGAGTTAATTTTTGTATATGGTATGAGGGGTCCACCTTAGATATTTTGCATGTCTAGTTTTCCCAGCACCATTTGTTAAAGAGACTATTATTTCTTCACTGAGTATCTGTGGCAACTTTGTCAAAGATCAGTTGACCAAAGATGTGAGGGTTTATTTCTCAACTTTCAGTTTAATTCCAATGGTCTATATGTCTGTCCCTGTGCCAGCACCACACTGTTTTGATTACTGTAGCTTTGTAATAAGTTTTAAAATGAGGAAATGTGAACTCTCCAACTTTGTTCTTTTTCGAGATGATTTTGGCAATTCAGGGCTGTTGTTTACTTTTCCATATGAATTTGATGGTCGGTTTTTCCATTTCTGTGAAGAAATCTGTTGGGATTTTGGTTGGAATGTCACTGAATCTGTATATAGCTTTGGGTAAAATTGATATATTAACAATATATAGTCTTTCAATCCATGAACATGGAACGTTCTTCCATTTATTTAGGTCTTCTTTAACTTTTGTCAGGAATGTTTTATAGTTTTCCATGTACAAGTCCTGTACATACTTGGTTAAATCTATTCCTATATTATTGATTCTTTTAGTTGCTATTGTAAATGGATTTTTTTCCTTGATTTTCTCTTTGGATTGTTCATTACTAGTGTATAGAAACACCAGTGATTTTTGCATGTTGATCTTGGACCCCTCCCCTTTGCTGAATTCATTTATTAGCCCTAGTAGCTTTGTTGTGGAATTTTCAGGATTCTCTATGTAGAGGATCATATCATTTGTGAATAGGGAGAGTTTTACTTATTCCTTTCCTATTTGGATCACTTTTGTTTCTTTTTCTTGCCTAATCACCCTGGCTAAAACTTGCAGTACAATATTGAATAACAGTGATGACAATGAGCATCCTTGTCTTGTTCCTTTCACTACTGACTATAATGTTAGCTGTGCGATATATCTTTCATCATGTTTAAAATGTTTCCTTCTATTACTAGTTTTCTGAGTGTGTGTATCAGGAGAGGGTGCTGAATTTTGTCAAATGCCTTTTCTGTGTCAATTGAAATGATCATCTGTTTTGTTTTCTTTGTTCTATTTATATGGTGTATTATATTAATTGATTTTCTTATGTTGAATCATTGTTGCACATCTGGGATAAATCCTACTTGATCATGGTGTAATGTGTTGCTAGATTCAGTTTGCTAGTATTTTGTTGAGGATTTTTGCATCTATATATAGCCATAAGGGATACTGGTCTGTAATTTTATTTTCTTGTGATATCTTTATCTGGATTTGGTATTAGGGTGATGCTGTAGAATGAGTAGAGAAATGTTCCATTCTCTTCACTTTTTTTTGGAGGAGTTTGAGTAGTATTGGTGTTAATTCTTCTTTGAATGCTTGGTAAAATTCACCAGTGAGGCTACATGGTTCTGGGCTTTTCTTTGTTGGGAGGTTTTTGATTACTGCTTCATTCAATCTTTTTACCTATTACTGGTCTGTTTAAATCTTCTATTTTTTCTTGAGTTGGATAGGTTATTTGTGTATTTTGTTTCTAGGAATTTGTCCTCTAATGTAGGTTGTTTAATTTGTTGTCATACATTGTTCATAGTATCCTCTTATGACCCTTTTATTTCTGTGGGGTTGGTGGTAATGCACCCATCCCCCCTTTCATGTCAGATTTTAATTATTTGCTTCCTCTCTTTTTTTTTCTTTGTTAATCCAGCTAAAGGTTTGTCAATTCTATTGATCTTTTCAAAGAACCAACTTTTGGTCTTGTTAGATAATTCTATTTGTTTCTCTATTTCATTTATTTCTTTATTAATATATTTATTAATCTTTGCTGTTTCCTTTCTTTTTGCTTGCTTTGTGTTTAGTTTGCTGTTCTTTTTTCTAGATCCTCCAAGTGTACAGTTAAATTGCTGATTTGAGCTTTTATGCTTTTTTTTTTAATGTAAACATTTAGGGCTATAAAATTTCCTCTGAGCACTGCCTTTGCTGTATCCCATAAGTTTTGATATGCTGTGTTCTTATTTTCATTCATCTTAAGGTATTTCCTGATCTCCCCTGTGATTTCTTCTTCAACACATATAATAAATGTGTGTTGTTTAATTTCCATATATTTGTGGATTTTCTGGTTCTCTGGAAGTTGATTTCTAGCTTCATTCCATTGTGGTCAGAGAAGATGCTTTGCACAATTTTGATGTTTTTAAATTTATTGAGGCTTGTTTTGTGGCCTAACATGTGGTCTACCCTGAAGAATGACCCATGTGCACTTGAGAAGAATATGTATTCTTCTGTTTTAAGATACAGCATTCTGTAAATGTCTGTTCAGTCTAGTTCATTTATCATACTGTCCAAGTTCTCCATTTCCTTATTGATCTTCTGTCTAGATGTTCCATATATTGATGAGAGTTGTATATTGAAGTCTCTAAGTATGGTTGTAGAGATGTCTATCTGTCCCTTCAGTTTTGTCAACATTTGCCTCAGATATTTTGGGGAACTTTAGTTAGGTGCATAAATTTTTATGATTGTTATTTCATCCTGGTGGATTGCCCCTTTTAATATTATATAGTATCCCTCTTTGTCTCTTATAAAATTTTTTTGACTTAAAGTCTATTTAGTCTGATAGTAATATGACTATTGCAGCTCTCTTTTGTTTTTGATTTGTGAGGAATATTTTTTCCATCTTTTCACTTTCAACCTATTTGTCTTTGGGTCTAAGGTGAGTCTCTTGTAAACAACATATAGTTGGATCATGCCTTTTAACCCATTCTGCTGGTCTGCATCTTTTGATTGGGGAGTTTAATCCATTAACATTCAGTATTTTTACTGATAAGGCAGGACTTACCTCAACTATTTTGTCTTTTTTTTATGTCATACCTTTTTTTGTCCCTCTTTTCCTTTATTGCAGCCTCCTTTTGTGTTTAGTTGACCTTTTTGATGTAACTGATTGATCCCATTCTCATTTAATTTCTGTATGTATTTTAAGTACTTTCTTTGTGGTTACCCTGGGGTTTGTATTAAACTACCTAAGTCTATAACCTAATAGTTTGAAAAGATACCAACTTAACTTCAGTAGCATACACAGTCTCTGCTCCTATATCCCACTGCTTCCCTTCTTTATGTTGTTTTGGTTACACATTATCTCTTTATACTTTGTGTGTCAATTATAAGGAAATATGATTATTTCTTATTCAGTTGTATTCTAAGTCTTATAGGAAATAAAGAGTAGAGTTATATACTGAGGATACAGTACTATTGGGATTTGCATTTACCCATGTAATTGCCTTTAGTGGAGATCTTCACTTCTTCATGCTGCTGTCCACCACCTCCTGTCCTTTCCTTTCAACCTGAAGAACTCCCTTTAGTATATCTTTTAGGGCAGGTCTTTTGGTGATGAACTCTCAGTTGTTTTTTTTTCCCCTTCAGATATTTAATCACTGACCTAAAAAATGTCTTATTGATCCATTAGAGGCAACCACAGAAGTATATTCATTTACCCTAGAAGACTCTAAAATCACAGACTTCACACTCTATCCCCATACCAATAGTATTTCCACCATTGATCTTCATATCTCTCAGTTTTTTAAGTCCATGAATGTTTTAATCTCTCCCTCATTTTTGAAGACAGTTAGGCCAGATAAAGAATTTTTGGTAGGCAGTTTTTCTTTTTCAGTACCTTAAATATGTCATACCACATCCTTCTTGCCTCCATGGTTTCTGATGAGAAATCAGCACTTAGTCTTATTGGGGATCCCTTGTATGTGATGAATTGCTTTTCTCTTGCTGCTTTCAGAATTTTCTTTCTATCTTTTGCATTTGACATTTTGATGAGTATGTGTCTTGGTACAAGTCTGTTAGGGTTTTTCCTATTTGGGGTATGTTGTACTTCTTGGACGTGTGTATTTATGTCTTTTGTAAGAGTTGGGAAGTTTAGGGTCCTTGCTCCCTCAAATATTCTTTCTGCCCTTTTCCCTTTTCTTCCCTTTCTGTGACACCCATATTTTGTATGTTGGTATGTTTCATGTTGTCCCATATGTCCCTTGGGCCCTGCTCATTTTAAAAATTCTTTTCTCTATATGTTCTTCCAGCTATATGATTTCAATTGTCCTGTCTTCTGGTTCACTTGATTCTTTCTTCTGCCTGTTCAACTCTGCTGTTGTTTGCCTCTAGTGTATTTTAAATCTCCATTATTGTTTTTAATTTCTCTAAGTTCTGATATGTTCCTTTTTAAACTTTCTAATTATTCTTTTTCTTCACACATTGTCTTCTTAATATCCTTTACCTCTATAACCATACTTAGTGTATTTCTATCCATATTTTCCTTTGAGTCCTTGAATTGACTTAGGAGATGTTTTTGAATTTCTTTAATTTGTTGTTCCAAGTCTGTGTTTCCTCTGAAGTTTTAATTTATTCCCTAGAATGAGCCATATCTTCCTGTTTCTCTGTATGGCTTGTAATCTTCTGCTAATGCCTGGGCATTTGATTATTTTGATGTGCTAACTCTGGAAGTCACTTTCTCCCTCTTGCCTAGGGTTTTATTGTAGATTTCCTGTGTGTTAAGGCTCTTCTTCAATGCTTGGTCCCAGCCCATGTTTAATAGTTTAGATTTTCTCAGGTCTTCTACACCTGTCTCTTGCCCTGTGTATGTGCTGCAACTTTAAAGATTACCCTATAATATGCAACTGTTTCACTTCCAGGAGAAGATTTCCTTTCCTCTTTTCCTCCTCTGAGAGACCTAGGCTGTTCTGTTTGTTTTTATGCAAATTTTCTTCCCCAGTGGCTATAATTTGCTCAACTGCTCTCCCATGCTCAGGGCTGCCTTTTCACTACAGCTCTCCAGTCCTGGGTCCACCCTACCCTCTAGTGGTTCAGTTTTCCCCTTTTCCCATGGCTTTTCTGCCTCCAGTTACTTCCACATTATGGTAGCTTGCCCAGGGAGCCAGGTGGCATCAATGGGCAAAAACGCCTGTTTTTTTTTCATTTAAGTGTATCATCAATTAGAGACTAGGCTAGGAGTGTGCACCACTTTCCAACAGTTCTGCCATGGGTTGCTCTTGTTTTCTGGGGGCTATTGTGTATGCTTATGCTCGCCAACCACTAGGCCCTGCTTGGGTCTATATGGCTTTGGGTCCCAATGCCTGGGATGTGCTGTGGGTGGCTCTGTGGTCAGTGACCATGGCAGGAGGTTCCTGAGCCAGAGAACTGCTGCTGTGTGACACTTAAACCACATGGGATTGAGTGGAGTTTGGACTAGGAGGTGGAGTCACAGATATCCTTTTTTTTTTTTTTTCTTTGATTCACTGTTTGTGGAGTCTTTCTCCAGTCTCTATCAAACAAGTGGAATCTGCC
Organism: Choloepus didactylus; assembly: GCF_015220235.1. Taxonomy (NCBI): domain Eukaryota; kingdom Metazoa; phylum Chordata; class Mammalia; order Pilosa; family Megalonychidae; genus Choloepus; species Choloepus didactylus. Next base: position 185,203,189 of record NC_051307.1, read on the forward strand.
CTTTTATTTAATTGTCTCTAAGGGAAAAATTTCCCAGGGATGTTTTATGCTGCCATCTTGATTTCACTCCTTTTTGTTTCATGTATTTTGAGACCATGTTGTGATGTGTATATAAATATAAAATATGTGTGTCCTCCTGGAGAATTAAAAATTATCATAATGAAGAGATCTTTAGTATCTCTTTATGCCTTAAAGATACTTTGTCTGCTATTAATAAAGCTACACCAGTTATTTGTTTGTTGTTTGCATTTGCATGATATATCTTTTCCCATCGTTTTATTTTCAATCTTTTGGTATCCATATGTTTTTGGTTTGGTTTCTTGTTGGCAACACACAGTTAGATTTTTTAAAATCCAGTGTGACAGTCTTTGTCTTTTAACTGTTGTAGTTAGCCCACTTACATTTAATGTGATTACTGATATATTTTTGTATAAATTTTATTTCAAGGAGTCTATTTGTACCACCTATTACAGGTTTCCTTTTCTCTCATTTCTTGCCTTTTTAGGGTGAGGGATATGTTTAAATATTCAGAGTCTAAAATTAATCAATTACCTTTTCCATCCTTACAGATATTACAAAAAAATACATATATAACACCTTAACTCTATTTGTATTCCTTCTACATTATGATTCTTGTTTTTTGTGTATTTTAATTCAATCTTTTGAGGCTCTCTACTCATTATTATTACTGTCTCATGAACTTAATATTTGTTTACATTTATGTACAGATTTACTACTTTCTTCACTCTTTGCTCTTTCTTACATCTAGTCCCTCCATCTAGAACCACTTTCTCTGCCAAAGGTACATAGCCTATCCTGACAGATATAGAAATATTTTTCTAATAACTCAAAAATATTGTGTTTGTCAAGACTCTTCACATCTACCTCCCTGATACCACACCAGCCCCATGTGTCTTTAACATCCTTCATTCTGATCACTTGCATTTCTGTGAATGGTCTTGTGCTCTCTTACCTCCGACCATTTGCATATATTGTTTCCTTTGCCTGGAATGCTCTTCCTCCCAGTCTTCACTTGGCTAGTTCTTTCTTATCCATCAGGTCTCAGTTTAGATTTCATTTATTCTAGGAAGACTTCTATAGCAGATGCTGGTGATACCTGCCCAAATCTCTTTTACGGACTGGTACATCCACCCCACCAGCTGCTGTGTGTGTTGACTGCTGACAGCTCACAGATACCCTCTTCTCTGGAGAGTTGTTCTTGGTTCATGGGAGCCTCCTACCCACCAACTCCTCACAGCACTACTTGCCTCCACCCTTGCTGGTAGCCTGCAGTCAATGGCTGGCTGGCAAAGCATAGGGAATAAGAGGCAGACTTCCTGACTCAAAGTGAGACCAACTTTGTGGTGTGATTAACATGAATGAGGTTCTCTGGAACTAGCCAGCCCAAGGTGACCCACCAATTGGCCTCAGTCACATGAGTGAGCCAAATCAAGATCAGCAGAGACTGGCCCAGACCATCAATACTTCCCAGCAGAATTATGAACTATAAATAAATAATTGTTAAGCTGACCATAGTCTCCTTGCTTATCTTTATTCCCCTGCCCCATGCTCTTCCTTCCTTAGAGCATCCCCTCTATTAACCAGAATCCCAGTCTTAGGCTCTGCTTTAAGACAGTCCCTGACCACCTGGGCCTGGATTGTGAGCCTCTCCTGTGTGGCTCTACCACTCTTTACTATCCTTGCATGTAGTGTCCATGACACGGTATTATAAGAGGTAGACCTCCTGAGGCTGGCTTCTGCTGGATTTGCAGTGAGACTGAGCTGAATTTTTTCAGGACAGGGACTGGAGGAGGTATTCCAACAAACACTTCTGAGTTATCAGATTATCAGGCAACCACAGAATCTCTGAGATAGAATCTCTGAAAGATAGGTAAGACTAGTCCTGTATTCCTTCAAGCTCTTCTTTCTCATAGATACTTAGTAGGGCAAAAATCCCCTTTAGTTGAGGGATCTAGCATTTGGGTTCCTGGTAATCATAATCTTCAAGTACAAAACCCTTAAAGACTCATCAAGGTCACTGGGGGCACTGGGAGGGATCCATTGGTCTCTGATCTACTACAAATGAACTCTTAAGTATAGTTTCTGGAGAATTTTATGTATTTGTTCTTCGGGCTTTGCAAATGTATGTTGATGTCTACCAAGCATGGCAGACAGTGGACAGATGAACCCAGTCACCCACCAGGAAAGTCATGCAATTCTTATATCGGAAGGGTTGGAGGTGATGTTAGTCTGCAGTGCTTGTCCGCCCACTCTCAGTCTCCTCAGACTCTATCTCACCTCAAGAAAAAGCTCCCTTCAGAGAAAAAACCAGAGTCACCATTTGACTGCTCAACTTCAATTCCATGTAACTTCTCTCCATTCACTTATTTCAGAGAAAACCTTTGTTCACCAAACCTTTCATGCAAGTTCCTGGGGAACTTGCTGTGTGTCAAAGAGCAAATGAAAGCAGAAGACAGCTTGGGATGTAAGCATATGGCTTTTGTTAGGGAGGGAGGCCCAGCCTAGGGGGCAAGTCATCTTTTAGTTGGAGGACTCCATGCTTTCTGAGCTATGTCCACCAGGGTCCCACATACACAGGTCATTCTGTTCACCACAGATGCACACAAGTCTCACCAGGTTTTGGTAAGCCAGGCAGGGTGGCTGAAATACTGTTCTTCTCTGCATTGAGTTTTCTCAAATGGAATGCAAAACTTTCTTTCTGCAGCTCAATCGATCAAAGCAACTTGCATATGGGAAAAGATTTGGAGGTAAGAGGTCTAGGTCTGAGTTTTGGCCCCCCAGTTTTGGGTAAGTCACAATCCTCTCTAGCTCTCAATTTTCCAAAACTGCAAATTGGGTTGCATATCGCCTGTTCTTATAAGAGGCTCTTAAAATTCATAATCTTATGAATGAGATATGGTTTGCAAAATAGAATATTAAATGAACTTTACAAATGTTATTTATCATTGTTATTAAGCACCATCAAAATTTAAGGCATGCGGGGAGGCGGGGCAAGATGGCAGACTGGTGAGCTGTATGTTTTAGTTACTCCTCCAGGAAAGTAGGTAAAAAGCCAGGAACTGCGTGGACTGGACACCACAGAGCAATCTGTCTTTGGGCATACTTCATACAACACTCATGAAAACGTGGAACTGCTGAGATCAGCGAAATCTGTAAGTTTTTGCGGCCAGGGGACCCGCGCCCCTCCCTGCCAGGCTCAGTCCCGGGGGAGGAGGGGCTGTCAGCTCCAGGAAGGAGAAGGGAGAATTGCAGTGGCTGCTCTCATCGGAAACTCATTCTACTGATTCAAACTCCAACCATAGATAGACTGAGGCCAGACACCAGAGACTCTGAGAGCAGCCAACCCAGCAGAGAGGAGACGGGCATAGAAGGAAAACAACACGAGAAGCTCCAAAGTAAAAGCAGAGGATTTTTGGAGTTCTGGTGAACACAGAAAGGGGAAGGGCGGAGATCAGGCCTTGAGGCGCATATGCAAATCCCGAAGCAAGGCTGATCTCTCTGCCCAGGGCACCTTTCCTTAATGGCCCTGGTTGCTTTGTCTATTAGCATTTCAATAACCCATTAGATCTCTGTGGTGGGCCTTTTTTTTTTTTTTTTTTTTTTTTTTTTTTTTTTTTTTTTTTAATCCTTTTTGCTTTTTCTAAAACAATTACTCTAAGAAGCTCAATACAGAAAGCTTCAAAGAATTGAAATTTGGGCACGTCAAGTCAAGAGCAGAACTAAGAGAGCTCTGAGACAAAAGGCAATAATCCAGTGGCTGAGAAAATTCACTAAACAACACAACTTCCCAAGAAAAGGGGGGTGTCCGCTCACAGCCACCATCCTGGTGGACAGGAAACACTCCTGCCCATCGCCAGCCCCATAGCCCAGAGCTGCCCCAGACAACCCAGTGTGACGGAAGTGCTTCAAATAACAGGCACACACCACAAAACTGGGCGTGGACATTAGCCTTCCCTGCAACCTCAGCTGAATGTCCCAGAGCTGGGAAGGGGGAGCAGTGTGAATTAACAGAGCCCCATTCAGCCATCATTTGAGCAGACTGGGAGCCTCCCAACACAGCCCAGCAGCCCAGAACTGCCCTGGGGGGACGGCACTCACCTGTGACATAGCACAGTCATCCCTCAACAGAGGACCCGGGGTGCACAGCCTGGAAGAGGGGCCCACTTGCAAGTCTCAGGAGCCATACGCCAATACCAAAGACTTGTGGGTCAGTGGCAGAGACAAACTGTGGCAGGACTGAACTGAAGGATTAGACTATTGCAGTAGCTTTAAAACTCTAGGATCATCAGGGAGATTTGATTGTTAGGGCCACCCCCCCTCCCCGACTGCCCAGAAACACGCCCCACATACAGGGCAGGCAACACCAACTACACACGCAAGCTTGGGACACCAATTGGGCCCCACAAGACTCACTCCCCCACTCACCAAAAAGGCTAAGCAGGGGAGATCTGGCTTGTGGAGAACAGGTGGCTCGTGGACGCCACCTGCTGGTTAATTAGAGAAAGTGTACTCCACGAAGCTGTAGATCTGATAAATTAGAGATAAGGACTTCAACTGGTCTACAAACCCTAAAAGAACCCTAGCAAGGACAGCAAATGCCACGAGGCCAAAAACAACAGAAAATTATAAAGCATATGAAAAAACCAGACGATATGGATAACCCAAGCCCAAGCACCCAAATCAAAAGACCAGAAGAGACACACCTAGAGCAGCTACTCAAAGAACTAAAGATGAACAATGAGACCCTAGTACGGGATATGAAGGAAATCAAGAAGACCCTAGAAGAGCATAAAGAAGACATTGCAAGACTAAATAAAAAAATGGATGATCTTATGGAAATTAAAGAAACTGTTGACCAAATTAAAAAGATTCTGGACACTCATAGTACAAGACTAGAGGAAGTTGAACAACGAATCAGTGACCTGGAAGATGACAGAATGGAAAATGAAAGCATAAAAGAAAGAATGGGGAAAAAAATTGAAAAACTCGAAATGGACCTCAGGGATATGATAGATAATATGAAACGTCCGAATATAAGACTCATTGGTGTCCCAGAAGGGGAAGAAAAGGGTAAAGGTCTAGGAAGAGTATTCAAAGAAATTGTTGGGGAAAACTTCCCAAATCTTCTAAACAACATAAATACACAAATCATAAATGCTCAGCGAACTCCAAATAGAATAAATCCAAAAAAAACCCACTCCGAGACATATACTGATCACACTGTCAAACATAGAAGAGAAGGAGCAAGTTCTGAAAGCAGCAAGAGAAAAGCAATTCACCACATACAAAGGAAACAGCATAAGACTAAGTAGTGACTACTCAGCAGCCACCATGGAGGCGAGAAGGCAATGGCACGATATATTTAAAATTCTGAGAGAGAGGAATTTCCAGCCAAGAATACTTTATCCAGCAAAGCTCTCCTTCAAATTTGAGGGAGAGCTTAAATTTTTCACAGACAAAGAAATGCTGAGAGAATTTGCTAACAAGAGACTTGCCCTACTGGAGATACTAAAGGGAGCCCTACAGACAGAGAAACAAAGACAGGACAGAGAGACTTGGAGAAAGGTTCAGTACTAAAGAGATTCGGTATGGGTACAATAAAGGATATTAATAGAGAGAGGGAAAAATATGGCAAACATAATCCAAAGGATAAGATGGCCGATTCAAGAAATGCCTTCACGGTTTTAACGTTGAATGTAAATGGATTAAACTCCCCAATTAAAAGATATAGATTCGCAGAATGGATCAAAAAAAATGAACCATCAATATGTTGCATACAAGAGACTCATCTTAGACACAGGGACACAAAGAAATTGAAAGTGAAAGGATGGAAAAAAATATTTCATGCAAGCTACAGCCAAAAGAAAGCAGGTGTAGCAATATTAATCTCAGATAAAATAGACTTCAAATGCAGGGATGTTTTGAGAGACAAAGAAGGCCACTACATACTAATAAAAGGGGCAATTCAGCAAGAAGAAATAACAATCATAAATGTCTATGCACCCAATCAAGGTGCCACAAAATACATGAGAGAAACATTGGCAAAACTAAAGGAAGTAATTGATGTTTCCACAATAATTGTGGGAGACTTCAACACATCACTCTCTCCTATAGATAGATCAACCAGACAGAAGACCAATAAGGAAATTGAAAACCTAAACAATCTGATAAATGAATTAGATTTAACAGACATCTACAGGACATTACATCCCAAATCACCAGGATACACATACTTTTCTAGTGCTCACGGAACTTTCTCCAGAATAGATCATATGCTGGGACATAAAACAAGCCTCAATAAATTTAAAAAGATTGAAATTATTCAAAGCACATTCTCTGACCACAATGGAATACAATTAGAAGTCAATAACCATCAGAGACTTAGAAAATTCACAAATACCTGGAGGTTAAACAACACACTCCTAAACAATCAGTGGGTTAAAGAAGAAATAGCAAAAGAAATTGCTAAATATATAGAGACGAATGAAAATGAGAACACAACATACCAAAACCTATGGGATGCAGCAAAAGCAGTGCTAAGGGGGAAATTTATAGCACTAAACGCATATATTAAAAAGGAAGAAAGAGCCAAAATCAAAGAACTAATGGATCAACTGAAGAAGCTAGAAAATGAACAGCAAACCAATCCTAAACCAAGTAGAAGAAAGAAATAACAAGGATTAAAGCAGAAATAAATGACATAGAGAACAAAAAAACAATAGAAAGGATAAATATCACCAAAAGTTGGTTCTTTGAGAAGATCAACAAGATTGACAAGCCCCTAGCTAGACTGACAAAATCAAAAAGAGAGAAGACCCATATAAACAAAATAATGAATGAAAAAGGTGACATAACTGCAGATCCTGAAGAAATTAAAAAAATTATAAGAGGATATTATGAACAACTGTATGGCAACAAACTGGATAATGTAGAAGAAATGGACAATTTCCTGGAAACATATGAACAACCTAGACTGACCAGAGAAGAAATAGAAGACCTCAACCAACCCATCACAAGCAAAGAGATCCAATCAGTCATCAAAAATCTTCCCACAAATAAATGCCCAGGGCCAGATGGCTTCACAGGGGAATTCTACCAAACTTTCCAGAAAGAACTGACACCAATCTTACTCAAACTCTTTCAAAACATTGAAAAAAATGGAACACTACCTAACTCATTTTATGAAGCTAACATCAATCTAATACCAAAACCAGGCAAAGATGCTACAAAAAAGGAAAACTACCGGCCAATCTCCCTAATGAATATAGATGCAAAAATCCTCAACAAAATACTTGCAAATCGAATCCAAAGACACATTAAAAAAATCATACACCATGACCAAGTGGGGTTCATTCCAGGCATGCAAGGATGGTTCAACATCAGAAAACAATCAATGTATTACAACACATTAAAAACTCGAAAGGGAAAAATCAATTGATCATCTCAATAGATGCTGAAAAAGCATTTGACAAAATCCAACATCCCTTTTTGATAAAAACACTTCAAAAGGTAGGAATTGAAGGAAACTTCCTCAACATGATAAAGAGCATATATGAAAAACCCACAGCCAGCATAGTACTCAATGGTGAGAGACTGAAAGCCTTCCCTCTAAGATCAGGAACAAGACAAGGATGCCCGCTGTCACCACTGTTATTCAACATTGTGCTGGAAGTGCTAGCCAGGGCAATCCGGCAAGACAAAGAAATAAAAGGCATCCAAATTGGAAAAGAAGAAGTAAAACTGTCATTGTTTGCAGATGATATGATCTTATATCTAGAAAACCCTGAGAAATCAACGATACACCTACTAGAGCTAATAAACAAATTTAGCAAAGTAGCGGGATACAAGATTAATGCACATAAGTCAGTAATGTTTCTATATGCTAGAAATGAACAAACTGAAGAGACACTCAAGAAAAAGATACCATTTTCAATAGCAACTAAAAAATCAAGTACCTAGGAATCAACTTAACCAAAGATGTAAAAGACCTATACAAAGAAAACTACATAACTCTACTAAAAGAAATAGAAGGGGACCTTAAAAGATGGAAAAATATTCCATGTTCATGGATAGGAAGGCTAAATGTCATTAAGATGTCAATTCTACCCAAACTCATCTACAGATTCAATGCAATCCCAATCAAAATTCCAACAACCTACTTTGCAGACTTGGAAAAGCTAGTTATCAAATTTATTTGGAAAGGGAAGATGCCTCGAATTGCTAAAGACACTCTAAAAAAGAATAACGAAGTGGGAGGACTTACACTCCCTGACTTTGAAGCTTATTATAAAGCCACAGTTGCCAAGACAGCATGGTACTGGCACAAAGATAGACATATAGATCAATGGAATCGAATTGAGAATTCAGAGATAGACCCTCAGATCTATGGCCGACTGATCTTTGATAAGGCCCCCAAAGTCACCGAACTGAGCCATAATGGTCTTTTCAACAAATGGGGCTGGGAGAGTTGGATATCCATATCCAAAAGAATGAAAGAGGACCCCTACCTCACCCCCTACACAAAAATTAACTCAAAATGGACCAAAGATCTCAATATAAAAGAAAGTACCATAAAACTCCTAGAAGATAATGTAGGAAAACATCTTCAAGACCTTGTATTAGGAGGCCACTTCCTAGACTTTACACCCAAAGCACAAGCAACAAAAGAGAAAATAGATAAATGGGAACTCCTCAAGCTTAGAAGTTTCTGCACCTCAAAGGAATTTCTCAAAAAGGTAAAGAGGCAGCCAACTCAATGGGAAAAAATTTTTGGAAACCATGTATCTGACAAAAGACTGATATCTTGCATATACAAAGAAATCCTACAACTCAATGACAATAGTACAGACAGCCCAATTATAAAATGGGCAAAAGATATGAAAAGACAGTTCTCTGAAGAGGAAATACAAATGACCAAGAAACACATGAAAAAATGTTCAGCTTCACTAGCTATTAGAGAGATGCAAATTAAGACCACAATGAGATACCATCTAACACCGGTTAGAATGGCTGCCATTAAACAAACAGGAAACTACAAATGCTGGAGGGGATGTGGAGAAATTGGAACTCTTATTCATTGTTGGTGGGACTGTATAATGGTTCAGCCACTCTGGAAGTCAGTCTGGCAGTTCCTTAGAAAACTAGATATAGAGCTACCATTCGATCCAGCAATTGCACTCCTCGGTATATACCCGGAAGATCGGAAAGCAGTGACACGAACAGATATCTGCACGCCAATGTTCATAGCAGCATTATTCACAATTGCCAAGAGATGGAAACAACCCAAATGTCCTTCAACAGATGAGTGGATAAATAAAATGTGGTATATACACACGATGGAATACTACGCGGCAGTAAGAAGGAACGATCTGGTGAAACATATGACAACATGGATGAACCTTGAAGACATAATGCTGAGCGAAATAAGCCAGGCACAAAAAGAGAAATATTATATGCTACCACTAATGTGAACTTTGAAAAATGTAAAACAAATGGTTTATAATGTAGAATGTAGGGGAACTAGCAGTAGAGAGCAATTAAGGAAGGGGGAACAATAATCCAGGAAGAACAGATAAGCTATTTAACGTTCTGGGGATGCCCAGAAATGACTATGGTCTGTTAATTTCTGATGGTTGTAGTAGGAACAAGTTCACTGAAATGTTGCTATATTATGTAACTTTCTTGGGGTAAAGTAGGAACATGTTGGAAGTTAAGCGGTTTATCTTAGGTTAGTTGTCTTTTTCTTACTCCCTTGCTATGGTCTCTTTGAAATGCTCTTTTATTGTATGTTGTTTTCTTTTTAACTTTTTTTTTTCATACAGGTGATTTGAAAAAAGAAGGGAAAGTTAAAAAAAAAAAAAAAAAAAGAAAAAAGACAAACAAGGGAAAAAAAAAAAAAAAAAAAAGATGTAGTGCCCCCTTGAGGAGCCTGTGGAGAATGCAGGGGTATTCGCCTACCCCACCTCCATGGTTGCTAACATGACCACAGACATAGGGGACTGGTGGTTTGATGGGTTGAGCCCTCTACCATAAGTTTTACCCTTGGGAAGACGGTTGCTGCAAAGGAGAGGCTAGGCCTCCCTGTATTTGTGCCTAAGAGTCTCCTCCTGAATGCCTCTTTGTTGCTCAGATGTGGCCCTCTCTCTCTGGCTAAGCCAACTTGAAAGGTGAAATCACTGCCCTCCCCCCTACGTGGGATCAGACACCCAGGGAAGTGAATCTCCCTGGCAACGTGGAATATGACTCCCAGGGAGGAATGTAGACCTGGCACCGTGGGACGGAGAACATCTTCTTGACCAAAAGGGGGATGTGAAAGGAAATGAAATAAGCTTCAGTGGCAGAGAGATTCCAAAAGGAGCCGAGAGGTCACTCTGGTGGGCACTCTTATGCACACTTTAGACAACCCTTTTTAGGTTCTAAAGAATTGGGGTAGCTGGTGGTGGATACCTGAAACTATCAAACTACAACCCAGAACCCATGAATCTCGAAGACAGTTGTATAAAAATGTAGCTTATGAGGGGTGACAATGGGATTGGGAAAGCCATAAGGACCAAACACCACTTTGTCTAGTTTATGGATGGATGTGTAGAAAAGTAGGGGAAGGAAACAAACAGACAAAGGTACCCAGTGTTCTTTTTTACTTCAATTGCTCTTTTTCACTCTAATTATTATTCTTGTTATTTTTGTGTGTGTGCTAATGAAGGTGTCAGGGATTGATTTAGGTGATGAATGTACAACTATGTAATGGTACTGTAAACAATCGAAAGTACAATTTGTTTTGTATGACTGCGTGGTATGTGAATATATCTCAATAAAATGATGATTAAAAAAAAAAAAAAAAAAAAGGGAAAAAAAAAAAAAAAATTTAAGGCATGCCCCTAAAAACTTCAGAGTACATAAAGACAGGTGAAAATAATCTTTTTTTTTTTTTTTTCCTCAAGATAATATAATCTAGTTGGAGAGTGTTCTGATCCCTACATCTCTCTCCAGCCTCATCTCTCTTCACCCCAAACTCCAGCCAGATTGAGCTACCTGTCAGCAGTTTCTGGAAGTTTTCATTGTCTCTTTAGGCCTTGAGTCTTTGCAGATGCTTCTTCCCTCCCTGAAGTTCTTTTTGCTGTCTCTACTTCCCCCTTTTCTCCTTCTTCTCTTGTCCTCTATCTGCCTCAACTCCAGGAACCTTACCCTGACCAATCTCCAGTTCACATCAAGTCTAAGACTGCATCCGGCTGCTCACAGCACCCTGTTCTTGTCCCTGCCATTGTCTTCCCCACAGTATTGCAATGTCCATTTACAAATCTGTATGCTCCCTGAGGGGCAAGAAATGTGTCCTACTCCATAGTATGGATTCAGAGTAAGTATTGAAAGGACATTTCTTGAATAAATAAAACAAAACAAAAAAAACTTATAATAGTTAAAGGCTGAGGTGCATTACACCATGGCCTTAAAAGTGATAAGACCTGAAATGCTGGGGATTCCTTACTCTTCTTGGGAGATTTCATGATTTCAGAGGCCATGGAAAAGAGTACAGGTGAGTCACAACCGCCAAAGCACCCTGGAAAAAAGATCCCATTGTTAAGTCAAAAGTAAAGCAAAGTTAAAGTAAATTAGACAGACTGTACCTCTTGCTTAGAAATCTAAATCAAAAGATTTTACCAAAGGATAAAGAAATAAACCAGACTGAGCTTTGAGTGGAGTGCCTACCATCTCACACCATCTCACACTGCCATATCCTCTGACTAGGTGGTATATGCAGCAGATTTCCTGCCTGTGCTCAGAGTCACAATTCCTTTATAGTTAATACCTGAAGGAACAACCTTAGGCCAGGTAACCTGCAAAAGAAACAAAGGAATTCAATTCATCCAACACAGGCTAAATGTATCTGTTGTGGACCAAGGACTGTGCTTTGCCAGTGGGGTCTTGGACCAAGGATGGCTAAGACTCAATTTATGCTCACCAGGTTCTCAGGCTTTTAGCAGAATAGACGGAAATACACAAAACCAACTGAGCTGCAACACAGGACTGCATGCACATGTGAGAGTTTTAGAAAATGGTCACAAATTCTTTGCCACTCCTCCCATTGAGAGAAGGGAGTCTATGTACCCTCTCCCACTTGGTTCTGAGTGCACCAGGACTGCTTTCACCAATAGAGTACAGTAGAGGTGGCACTAGATGCCTTCTGAGATTAGTTCTGAAGAGGCCATGCAGTCTCCGCCTGGTTCTCCTAGAATACTCACTCTCTGGGAGCTCCCTCCTGGAACGTTCCCACTGAGAACCCAGCTACCATGTTGTAAGAAGCCCAAGCCACATGGAAAGGTCAGATGTAATTACTTTGGTTGATAGTCCCAGCTGAGCTCAGACTTCAAGTCATCCCAGCTTAGTCACCAGACACGTGAGTGAAGGACCTTCAGATGATTTCAGTACCCAGCCAAGGACCCAGCCCAAGAGCAAAGAGAAGCCATCCTTGCTGTACCTGTGTGAATTCTTGACCCGCACAATCATGTGTGTAACAAAGTAGTTGTTTTCTGCCACTTATATAAACTTAAGAATGGGTTGTTATGAAACAATGGACAACAACCAAAACAATATTCATATGCCCTTTGAGCTATGAATTCATGTCTGTCTGCACTGGAAAGCTGCTTAAGTTCTGGGAACAAGTGAATGAGAGCTTTAAGGAAGTGGCACATAAACCTAGAAGTTGAAACTCTGGGTCTTGAGTCTTTTCCACAGGTCCAGGCTGTCTACTGGCAATCTCAGGTTAGTGCTAAAGGTCCTTTATGGATGATGCCCTGTCACCCTTTCCATGTTACCTCCTCCTCTCCTTCTGGTCTGTGTCATGTTTTATGCTGGATTGTCTCCTTCATCTCTATATCCTTTAGCCAGGGATAGTGGCTGGTCAGAAGAAGAACCAAGTTTTTGAACTAAACTAAACACAGAAGGATCTGGGAGAAGGATGGTGTGTCCTAGGTGGTATTTCTTCTTCCTTGTACCTTAGGTTCCGGATGATAGCTAATTTACTTCTGTGGAGGAATGTGACAGGAGAGAATCAGTAAGCCCCTACTATCTGGCAAGCAAAGTATGAAGTGCTTTTATGATTACCGCATTTAATTTTAAAGCCCTGTGAGTTAAGAACCACAATACGATGAAGAAATTGAGGCTGATAGGTGAATCACTAGCTTAAAATCACACTGATGGCAACTGATGGAGCGAGAACCTGAACCCATGTTTCTCTCCTCTTTCACCTTGGCAGTGCTGCTGGTTTGGGGGTTGGGGGGACTTAAACTCACAAGAGGCTTTCTCACATGTGGGAAAGCCCCTTGGGGTGCAAAGTAGAGCAACTCTCTGGTGGAGATCAGTCCAGAATCCTCACTTGGCATTTACAGACATCCAGAAAGCTGCTGGGCTTCCAGTTCTAACGAAGCTCAGAGCCAGAGGGCTAGAGAGAGAGGGGGCAGCCCTGGAGGAAATAACCTAGCTCAGTCAGACCTAGAGCAGAGGCTGGTCTTCAACCCTGAATCAACTTCTGCTGATCATCTGGACACAGATCTGACTTTCCTCACAGTCCAAGTGCTATTGCTGCTCACCAGCTGCCAGATCAGACAGAATCCCTCACGCTGACTAAAACAGTGATTTCACAAAATGACTTTTTTCATAAGGGGGAAATAAAGACCACAAAAAATCACTTATTTGTGTCATTTGTGGCAGAAGACACACTGCTTGTTGGAAAACAATGAAAAAACACCCAAACCTAGATTAGTGCTAAACAATTTCATTCTGAATAAACTGGATTTGCTAAGAAACAAAGACTGACAGAGCCAGAGACAGACACACACAAAACAGCTTGAGGCAGAGAAGGGAAAAGAGAGAGAAGGCAGAGGAGCGGTTAACTCTGGAACAGAGAGGGCTCTGTGGAGTGTATTTCTGCCTCTTTATTACTCACTAGTCTCAAAAAAGATAATCTGAATTGTTTGGAAGTTTATTCAAAAGTTAAATATATATTTACTATGTGACCCACCAATTTCACTCCTAGGAATCTACACAAGAGAAATGAAAATATAGGTCCACACAAAAAAACTGTACACAAATGTTCATAGCAGCGTTATTCCTAATAGCCAAAAATGGGAAATAATTCAAATGTCCATCGCTTGATGAATGGATAAACAAAATGTGGTGTATCCGTACAGTGGAATACTGCTCAACTGCTTTTTATAAAGGAACAAATCCCAGAACATGCTATAGTATGGATGAACTGCAAGAATGTGACATTTAAGTAAAAGAAGTCGGGCACAGAAAATTACATATTGTAATTCCATTTATATGAATTCTCTATAAAAGCAAAATTGTAGAAACATAAAGCAGGTAACTGGTTGCCAGGGGATGGGGGTGGAAGTAAATATTTACTGTGAATGGGCAGGGGAGAACTTTCTAGGGTGAAGGAAGTCTTCTAAAAGTGAATTGTGGTGATGGCTGCACAACCATATGTTACCAAAACTCACTGATATGTACCTTAATATGGGTAAATTTTATGGTGTGTCAATTATACCTCAATAAAACTGTTTTAAAGAATGTTGTATGGGTCACTCAAATCAGGGATATTTGTGGCCCTGTGTAATAAATTGAATAATGGAAACCCAAAGAGATTAAGTCCTAATCCCTGGACTTTGTAAATGTTACCTTATTTGGAAAAAGGGTCTTTGCAGATATAATTTAGGATATTGAGATGAGGAAGTTACCTTGGATTATGTGGGTGGGCCTGAGATGCCACTTGTTATAAGAACAAGTGTCCTTATAAGAGAGAGGCAAAGGGAGATAATACAGACACAAAGAGGAGGCAATGTGCTGATGGCAGTGGCAGATTGGAACGATGCACCCACCAAGCCCAGGGCAGCCACCAGAAGCTGGAAGAGCCGAGCAAAGATGCTCCCCTAGAGCTTCCTGTTGGCCCTGCTGACACCACGATTTTGGCCTGGCCCGGTGAAACTGGTTTCAGACTTCTGGCTCCAGAAATGTGAGCGAATGCATTTCTGTTGTTTTAAGACACTACATTTGTAGCCATTTGTTATGGCAGACTCAGGAAACAAATACATCCTTCCTCTTTGCCACACCTAGCATCATATATCTGAGTTTCCACAAGCATAGACAGAAACTAATCTGTGGGCAAGGAAATACAGGGTATGAAGGAAAGGACCACAATATTCACCAGAAGCATCATGGAGTTTATGGGATGCTGTGGTTGGGTTAGCATGGCCCAGCTCAGGAGATCTTGGAATACTAAAATCAGCTTAAAGGTAAATTTAATATAAAAGGTTTATAAAGCAGGTAATAAAAGGCACTGCCTTTATTATTCTCAGAGGAAGCTCCTATACACATAGTTCAGTTTTAAATCAATTCATAGATGGACAGATTTGAAATAGGTTATGCAGGGAAAACAGGACTGACATTGTAGAAGGCAAAATGCATGCCCATCAGAGGGGTCACAGAGTTGGACGAGTTGGGAGTGACAATTTTGTATTAAAATCCAGTTTTCAAGAGATGACTAAATAAGGGATGACATGGTGTCATGGGAGGGCGGGAACACTAAGACAAAACACTCTGGCTTCAGAGGGAGATAGACCAGCCCATGTAAAATGGGCTTACCGCCACCTGCCTCAGAGCGTGGTTGTGAAGACCAGAGGGCTCCCACATCACTGCCTGCCCCGTCTGGGGACTCCGTGCTTGTCTCTGAGGCAGGGGAAGGTGCTACCCACCAACGTGAATAATGCTTGAAAAGGAACCATCTCAAATTTCTTTCCAAGGTTTATCACTGTTTGGGCATCATTCTTGAGTATCATTTTATTAAGTTTTCGGTGAATTCACCAGAAAGTAGAAGATAGAGTAATGCGATGAGGCCGTGGGTCCATGGAGCACCTCATTCACTTTGTGATTTGGGTTTTCTGTAAACATCAATGTGCAAACCCTATGTGGGCTATCAAATGATGCAGAACATCTAGAAAAAGAAGCCTTGAAAAGACATTCTTAAATGAAGCTTTAGCCTAATTTTGTCTCAACCCATATATGACACCTGTAGATGGCTCAGTGAGAGTTTAGAAATTCTTTGCTGAATCCCAGACATTTAATATTTATGCCTATAAGAAGGGGAAAAATACATTGCTGTGAAAATACATTGTAATTTGGTGTTGAAACCCTTTTTTCCTTAAAGTAAATTACATGTTCTCTGTAAAGAATTTAACATATAGGTAAGCAAAAAATAAAAATTAAAAAATGTCTCAAATGCTTACCACCTATATATAATCATACTAATACTTCTATGTTGTTCCAAACTTTTCCTATACAAATGCAAGCAAGTATGACTATTCCATGTATGCAATGTGGGTCTGAATTCTAGGGCCAGACTGCCTGGGTTCAAATTCTGTCTCTGCCCCCTACAGCTATGTGTCCTTGAGCCAGTTACTTCATCTTCATGTCCCCCAGTTCTCACCAGTAAACTGGGGAAGATAATAGAACAGTGCTTAAGAGTTCTGGTGAGGTGTGAGCTAAACATAGAAAATGCATAGAACTGCAAACAGTATAGGACAAGTTCTCAATGTTAGCCACTGCCCCATATCTGACACTCATATTGTACAGCGCCATGTATGTACGTACATGGTGCACGCGTGCATATGCACATCTACTGGTGTGTACAAGCCTGTGGTGAGTGGTGGATATATGTTCTTTCGTATAAACAAACTAAATGGGACCAAACTTATGGTAATCTGCTTTTGTTGTACAATATATCATAAAAGTGTTTCCAAATAAGTAAAGATTTCATCATCATTTTAATGGCTGCATAGGATCTTACTGTGCAGGTATATCCTTACTATGTACACTCTCCAACTGTTGACCATTTAGGTTGTTTGCACAATCCTTTTTCTGAGTTGTATTTATGGGCTACCTAGTAGATATCACAAAAATTCAAAAGGAATCCAAATAAAGATGAAAAGCAACAGCTCACTAGATCAAACCAAGACTATTTTCCATCTCTTTCAACCTCAAGTTAGTGAAGTGGCTTATTCAGCCCACAAGTATTGTTATGATTTAAATCAGACCATACAACTTAATTCCTGCTCGACATTAAAAACAGTGACATTGTCAATTGAGTACAAATTTTATTTAGCAAAAAGACATGATTCTTCCAAAATAAAAATTAGAAACACCTTTAAAGCTTCCACTCCAACTCTGCTGGCATGTCTGTGCAACATGGTGCTGCCACCTCCATCCTGCACCCGTGTAGGGGCAGGCACTGGCAGGCTGCAGGGGTCACCTCAGGCGAAAGCACACACCCTAAATTCATTTTCCAATCGAACTCTCCAGTGTTGGCATTAAAAGCGGGGATCTGTGAGGTATGTGCAAGGCAAGAACCCTGGAGGATCACAGTCTTTATTCATCACACACGGTCCAGCCACGGGTCTTTACTAAGCAGCTCTGCAGAGCCACGATCGTAGGTCAGGGCTGCGCTGATAACTGGCTTGTCCACCAGCTCCACGAGGCACAGGTCCAGGCCGTCGCTGCCGCAGGGGGCGCGCTCCAGTTCCAGCACCACGATGGTGTTCGGGGCCGAGGTCCTCAGGATGTGCTGCGGCACAAACAAAGTCATCTGGGGGCCCCGCGCCGGCCAGTAGCGGCCGAGGTTAAAGCCGTTGATCCACACCTGACCCTGGAGAGAGAGAGCGAGAGAACCGTCACCGCGCCTGCGCCGCGCCCCGCGGACAGCTCTGGGGAGCGCACGCCCAGGAGCCGCCCAGCGTGGCCCTCGGCTCTGCGGCCTGGCAGGGAGGAGGCGGGAAATGCCACAAGAAGGTGCCCTCCCATCCAGACAAAGGCCGAGCCAGGCCTGCGCCAGCCTTGGTTACAGCCTCCTGCTGAGATAACTGGCAACATTGTGGCAGGGAGTGGGTGGAGGAAGAACAAAAAGTTGCCCTGGGTGCAGTCACAGATGTCAGTCCAGGCAGTTACACCAAGTTTCTAAATTTCATCCTGGTGCCCTGGGGAGTGCCTACTCCTATAAGTCTCCCCCCGACTTCTCTGTACACAGAGGAACCTCCTCCTATAGCACAAGAATTTTCCTTCTTTGTTCTCTTCTGGAGGCAGATCGGACGCATGTTGGCCTACACCCAGCGAGCTCAGTGTACAGGGGACACCAGGGCCTGCGGCCTAATGACAGACGGTGCCAGCAGCTGTCCTGGGGACAACCCCTCGGGAAGGATGTGGGGTGGGGGGAGGGGGAGAGAAAGGGGCCCAACCGGTGGGGTCTGTATTACCGCTCTGCTTTAATTATTCTAACAACCACTGTTCAGAGCAGGGGTGTGAACTCTACACCTGCTTCAAGGAACAGAGGTGACAGACAATTTCTGCGAGCAGCAGAAGAAGCTGCTTCTCACTCCAAGATTGAACATGGAGGAGAAACTCCTAAAGCATAAGGAGTGTGTTTGGTGTGTCTGCAGGGTCTCTCTAGGTGCTAGGACTGGCTCATAGGATGGCACTCAGCAGTTGGCTGAACAGATGGAAACTTCTATTACAGAGAGAGAGAGAGAGAGAGAGAGAGAGAGAAAGGGGAGCTCATGCACATACATACACAAGAGAGAAAGGGAGAGAGCAAGAAGAAGGAAAGAAAGAAAAAGGGTGAAGGACGGGAGGAAGGAAGGAAGAAGGAGAGAAATTGCTACCTGCAGGGGCCTTAACAGCCTGGGGGACACCCTGCAGTAGACCCGGGCAGGACAGTCACTGCTGAGTCCTTACCCCACCACACTCGGACACACTGCAATCGCTCAGCCTAGAGCTGCTTGGTAGCTCACCTTAGGGTTTGGTATTTCAGCCTCCAGGTGTCCCCTTTATTTCAGCTCCCTCTGAATTTCCAACCCGGGTTCAAAATCTTAGTTCTGCTCTTACTAGCTGTGTGACCTTGGGCAGGTTCCCAACCTCTCCCAGAGTCTGCTTTTCATACAGGTAACTGCGGACCATGATGTCAGGAGGCACCAGCGCATGGCACCGGGTAAGGGCCCAGCCAGAGCTAGCACTCCTTACACTATTAAAAATCATTCACAGGCCCACAAAAGAAGGCAGCCAGTGACTAAAAACCACCTGTCTGTTGGAGTAAGTCATTTGGAAAAGGATGACAGTTTCACGGTTCTCAGAATTATTTTACTCTTGTTTTTACCGAGGGATGCGGTATCTCAATCCATTCTAAGAGGCACATACAATGGCAGCTTTACCAAGTTTTTATCAGTTTAAAATCTGCCGGCACTTTTTTTTTTGCAGTATCAGAGAACAGCAGCACTTTACTTTTGTGGTCGAGGAGGAAGATGGCCTCAAAAGTAGATTAGTGAGAGGGTTTTGTGAGTAACACATGAGGAATGGCACGTAAGATACAGGCCTCATATTACATTCCTGGCAAAGGCCTGCAACCTAATAGTTCCTGACCTAATAGTGATGTGAACAAACTTTGGATTTGGCCTCCTCTCACACTTCAAATACTACCTCATAACTATCAAAGAGACTGCCTCCCACATCCCTTGTGTGGCAGTGGGCATGTCAAAGTGGGAGCTGTTTTCCTGAATCTCCTTCACTGGAGGGTTCTGGGTAAGAGCTGGTCAAAAGAGGGCCTTGCCTGAGCTGGGGAAGGTGGAAGGGAAGCAGCAGCCTGACTTTTGGAAGCTATCATGATTAGACATAGGCACTGACAGAACCAGGGGGGCCTGGTGGGTTCCAGCTCATCCTCTGTCTTATCTGCTTCATGTCCAGCTCATCTTCCTAACCACCGGCCCTGCTGACCAGCCACACTAGTAGCTACACAAAGGCAACTGTACCCAAAGACCTCTCTGTGAGCTCCCCAAAGCCATGCTTTAGCATCCGGACTAGCTTCTGGGATTTTTCTGTGAGCGCTGCTTCAGGAGCACTGGTTAGTGTTTCCCAATTCCCTGACTTTGTTGTCCAATGTTCACATGCCCAACTATCCCCACATTTGTGTCAGATCTAATTCTAAGACTGAATACTCACAGTGGCTTCGCTTCCCAGACTGAATTGTGACTGACAGATATACCCTCAGTGTGCAAAGCCTTGTCCAGGCCTTTCTTGTCTATCCACTCTTCCTTCTTATTCAAACTTGGTTGTCTGTGTCCCATTCCATCTCAGTTTGCTATTGAATGAAAAGTTACAATTCTATCTTTCCCATAAATTTCAAGCTCCTAAAAGCCAGGAATGGGGTTTATCCTCCTGTTTTACCACCATTTAGCACAGTGCCTAGCACACAGTAGGTTCAAAAATGACTGTTTAATGAAGGATAATGGGATACAGCCTCCTTCAAGGGCATTTATATAGTAACCCAGGGTTCTGGGGGTTATAAAACCTTCACTCAGAAACAGCAAGAAATTTCAAATGGAAAATAAAGATGCACGATTTCTTTTGGGAAATCAGAAAAATGGCAACACTAGGCCTGTGTTCTCACATCAAAAAAAAAAAAAAAAGTAGGAACTGAGTACTGGCTGTCCCTTTAGTCAGGGCATGTGCTACCCAGTTCCCCACTGCCCCCAACACTCCTTCCTCTCTTATAACTCACTTCCTTCTTTCATATTATTTCACTGTGCCCTGAGGAATGCATAAACAAACTGTGGTACATTCATACAAGAATAATGGAATACAATACAGCAATAAATAGGAATGAACTACTATTGAACGCACCAAAGAGGAATCCTAGAAACATAATTTTGAATAAGAGAAGCCATATACAAAAGAATTCACACTGTATGATTCCATTTTACATAGAATTGAAAAAACAGGAACAACTAAACTATAATGTTACAAGCCAGGATACTGATGGAGGAGAGGGCTGCCTAAATTTGGGAAAGTGTATTTTTTTAAAAATAAATTCAGCAGATAGCTGAATGGTGAAATACTAAAAGTGCCCCTCAAACCCCAAAATTAGGAATGAAAAAGGATGCCTGGCATGACCACTTCTATGTAGCATTATGGTAGGGTTCCTAGCTAGTGCAATATGGTAAGAAAAAGAAATAGAAGGCATAAGAATGGAAAGAAATTGATCAAACAACATGACTGTGTACACAGAAGATCCAAAAGAATCTACAAATAAACATTAGGATTAATGAGGGGTAAAGCAAGGTCCCTCAATACAGGCACATATAAAAAAAAATTGTATTTTTGTATACCAGAAAAAAATAGAGAATAGTATTTAAAATACCATTACAAAAGCATCAAAACTATCATCAAATACCTAAGAATAAATCTAGTGAAAGATGTGTAAGAGCTATACCTAGAAAACAATAAAATATTACTGAGCGACATTAAAGACCCAAATACTTCGGAAGACTCAATATTGCACAGATATTGTGTCCCCAATTGAACACAATTTCAACCAAAATCCCAGTAGTTTTCTTTTCTGATGGACATGGACAAACTGAGTATAAAATGTGTATGAAAATGTAATGGGCAGCCAAGAAAAGCCAAGACAATTTCAAAGAATTTTACAAAGGGATAAGATCTAACCTACAGGAAAAGCAAGCTTATTACAAAATTAGAGTAATCAACACAGTGTGATACTGCTGCAAAATCAGATCAGTAGACTGATGGACCAGAAGAGAGAATGCTAAAGCAGATTCATGCACACATATGGTCATGTGATTCAGCCCATGTGCTGCCAAGATGATGCAGCTTATGATGTCACATTCCTGCTTCTAACCCCCTTGCCATGGCCCACAGACCAAATGTCTTCCTTTCTACCCTGTTTCTACCCTTCTCCCCCTTGCTCACTGGGCTCCCAATGGACTTCTTTTCATTACTTGGACACACCAAGCTTGTTCTCACCGTAGGCATTAGCTATTCCCCAGGCCTAAAACACTGTTCCCCCAGATCTAAAGCCTTCTGATCATGGAGGTCTCAATTCCATCATCACCTCCTCAGGGAACACGGTCATGATCATCCTACCTAGTATTGGGTTTTCTACCCCGAGCCACTCACTGTCCTTTAAGCTCTTATTTTTTCTTCTAATTTTTACCACTATTTGAAATTCTTATCGTTTGTTTGGTTACTGGTCTAGTAGCTATTTCCAACTATAACACAAGCTCTATGAAGGGAAGGGCTTTGTCTATCTTGCACAAGGCTAGATTTGCAGCAGCCAGCAGTAACATTCAGTATATACTTAGCAGCACGCACTAGATAATACTTGTTGATAATCATGTCCAGGAAAGGGTTCTTTTAAGAGGTAAAACAAAACTCTCTAGCTATTAGGGGAATGCAAATCAAAACCACAATGAGAAACCATCTCACACCAATAAGAATGGCTGCCATTAAACAAACAGGAAACAATAAATGCTGGAGAGGGTGTGGAGAAATTGGAATTTTTATTCACTGCTGGTGGGACTCTATAACGTTACAGTCTACAGTCGCTGTGGAAGACAGTTTGGCGGTTTCTCAGAAAACTAGATATCAGGTTACCCTATGTTCCGGCAATTCCACTTCTCAGTATATACCCAGAAGATCTGAAAGCAGTGACACAGACAGACATTTGTACACCAATGTTCATAGCAGCATTGTTTACAATTGCCAAGAGATGGAAACAATCCAAGTGTCCTTTAACAGATGCGTGGATAAATAAAATGTGGTACATACATACGATGGAATACTATGCAGCAGTAAGAAGGAACAAGGTCTTGACACATATAACAACATGGATGAAACTTGAAGACATAATGCTGAGTGAAATAAGTCAGACACAAGGAGAGATACCGTATGTTACCACTTCTATGAATTCCATGAACAATGAAAATCAACATCTTATAATGTAGAATACTGGGGACCCAGTGATAGACAGAAGCTAGTAAAGGGGGAATGATAATCTAATATGTTCAGATATGTTAATGATGGTGAATTCAAAGGTATGGGAATGGATAGGGGTGATGATTGTTTGTTAATGGGATTATAAGTATCAGAGCTGTATTGAAGGAGAACAGGATTGAAAGGGGTTATTTAATGGTATGTATCCTACAGATCAGCAATATAAATATAGACAGGTGCTTGAATGATATACTTTTAAGGTATAACACTAGTACAGAGAGCTGACAACAGAACAGTATATGGGAAAATCTACCTATTGCATACTAGGGACTATAATTAACAGGAATACCATACGAGGACCACACAAATACTAGGGACAAATAATTAAGGGCTGAAAAGAGCTACGTGGTGTTTTGGGTTATGAGAACGGTTTAAAATGGAGAGTGATGAGGATTGTACAACTAAGAGATGACAATGTGAGATATGGATTGATTATTGTGGATATAACATATGCTATGTGAACTTAGGAGACCCCTACTTTATAAGACAAGCCCTCAATCTTGAGGCTTGCTCTTGTGAAACTTACGGTTGTAAAGGGAAGGCTAAGCCCACCTATAATTACGCCTAGGAATCACCTCCAGAGAACCTCTTTTGTTGCTCAAATGTGGACTTTCTCTCTCTAAGCCTAAGTCTGCAAATAAATTCATCACCTCCCCCCCACGATGTGAGATAGGACCCCCTCAGATGAACGAGTCTCCCTGGTGATGTGGGACATGGATTCCAGAAATGAGCCTGACCCTGGCATCAAGGGGCTGAGAATGCCTTTTTGACCAAAAGGGGGAAAAGAATGGCAAAACAAAATAAGCTTTCAGTGGCTAAGAGAATTCAAATAGAGTCAAGAGGCTGACCTAGAGGTTACTTCTATGCAAGCTTCAGCTAGATATGCCTAATGGCCACAGTATGATAAGCCCAAGTCAACAGTAGCCCCAAAAACCCTAATGAATACCCAGATCCCTATCTGAGACCCCATAAAGGTTTCACTCGCTAAGTTTATTCTTCAGAAACAAATCCTCCAAAGAACTGCTATGCCAGCTAAGTCCCAAACCCAGAGGCAATAGCCTCTTCAAGAACATCAACCAGATATGCCCCCTTTTTGCATAACGTCACACCCCTTTTCAACATGAAGAAGTTAGGGTGGTCACTGTCTAGCCATCCCTGAAGATCAGGGAAGTGATTAAACTAGAGGAAGGGGTAGCAACAGAGAGATGGAATTCATCAAAGGATTATGAATACTGAATCTCTATATAATTTTCTTCTTAATTGCTAGGGTATTAGAACAGTTAGAAGGAAAGAACTGAAATGGAGCTGTAACCCATAGCATCCTTTGAAATTTGTTCTATAGCTACTTGTTAAATTGTAATTTGAAAGTTATCACATTTTTATATGCATGTTATATTTCACAATAAGGAAATAACTGAAACTATGGTGCTGTAACTCATTAACATTTTTGGAAATTTCCTATATAACTACTTGTTAAATCATACTTTGAAAGATATTACCTTTTTGCATATGTTATATTTCACAATAAGGAATTAATTGAAACTGTGTAACTGTAACCCAAAACATTCTTCAAAATTTGCTAACTACTTGTTAAATTGCACTTGGAAAGTTATCACTTCTATATACATATGTTATATTCCACACACACACACAAAATACAATAAAAAAAAAGAGAGAGAGAGAGAGAGAGATGGTGTACCAAGTCCAGCCCAGCTCTCAGGAGCCCTGACAGCTTCTCTTTTGCCCTTTTGGAAGTCAGCCACCATGTAAAGACTGCTGGATGCTAACAGACCAGGTGTGTGAG
The DNA here is from genome assembly GCF_015220235.1 of Choloepus didactylus. NCBI lineage: Eukaryota > Metazoa > Chordata > Mammalia > Pilosa > Megalonychidae > Choloepus > Choloepus didactylus. Next base: position 185,227,895 of record NC_051307.1, read on the forward strand.
AGAGGCCATGTGGAGGTGAAGTGAGGCACCCCGGCTAGCAGCAAGGATCCAGAGTGAGGATGCCTTGGAGGTTCTAGCTCCAGCAGAGCCCTCAGAACTGTGTGAGAAATAATAAACTGCTGCTGTTTTAAGAAAAAAAAAAAAAGCTCTACTGCTCTACTGCAAGCATACTTTGTGCTCTGTTTCTACAAAGTGGTTCTGGGTTCTGGGTTTTGGACAATGTGTCTCCGACTGGCCACAAGTGTCTTCTTACAGTTGAAGCCAAAGAAATTGGCTTCTTAAGAGCTAAATCCACCCGACTCTGCTTTCCTTAAGAGCTAAATCCACCTGACTCTGCTTTCTTCTACTCCCAGTTTAAGAGTTTGAGAGAATGGTATGTTCCCTCCTTTATCAGAACCAATGAAAAACAATCACTTTGAAAGAAGCAAATGTTAAAAAAGTCTATTTTGTTGAAAAAATATTCACTCTGATTTCCATTAAATTGTTTCTCTTTAGAAAATGATGCTGAAAAAAAGATGCTGCTGAAATTACTGGGTGGGTGTATGCACATTTTGGTAAATGTGATTTAGAAGTAGACACACTTAACTAGTGAAATGTCACTGGGGCCAAGTGTTTGTAGGGGGAACACCAGTGGCCTTGTAGGGCTTTGCAGGGCTGTTCCAGCTAACTTGGTTCCATGACGAAGTTTGACTTTCTCTGACCATGACTTGACCCTGGCAGGCTCCCCACGCTCATCATCCCCAAAGTGATGATAACAAGAGTTTCATTAGATGTTAGGTTCCCAGAAATGCTTGACCTACTTCTTTGTTGATCAGACAGATTTGTATGTCTGTCTGTTTTAAATTCTCTGTTTAAATAAAATCTTCTCATGAGAATTTAAAGCAAAAGTTCCAGTGCTATTTTAAGTTATGGTTTTAAATTTCTCAAATTTGGTCAGCGCTCCTTTAAAAACAGCAGTAAACTCATGTGGAAGGTTGATTTTGTTATACCCTGAAAGAAAGGTGATGTGTAGACGCTTGGAGGACTTAAAATGGAAGACAAAGGTCCAGTTACCAGATTAAAAGGCTCTTGCCTACACACCCCTCATGAGTAACTGTGATGCTTACTTGGGAGAAAGAAAAAAAAAAAAAAAAAGAAAAAGAAAAAGAAAAAAAGAGAATTAAAAAAAAAAAAGATAATAGAGCAAGGGATAAGATGTTCAATAGATCCTGCCAAAGTACATGGGGAAAATGAATTCCATCCTTCCTTCAGATGCCCAAGGGGTCTGCAGCTGATGAAAATCACACTGTTTTGCTTCCTCCTTGGTCTTAGAGTAATAAAGTTAAATAACTTTACAAGTATCTTTATTTTAGGGCAGACCTGAATAGAAATAAAGCCATTAAAAGCATAAAATGTTAGCCCAAAGAATGAATCATGCACTTTTTCCCTTCACCAAACCCCAAATATAAATTTCTTTCTTTCTCAACCCCTAAAAATTCTACTTGCTTAAAATGAAAGCCAGTAAGAAAGAACTTTTTATGTAAGACCTCACCTAACAACAGATTTCATGCTACTTCACATACCTGGAATAAAGCTAAAGAACTTGTAAGCAAAAACTACCTCCAGGCAGTCATGTAATATTTGTTATAAAGTGCATGCACTAAAAACTGTAAGGGACCCCTATAGCCTTGACTTAGAGCCTATTTATTCCTGCTTTACACACCATTCCAGTAAGTTTTGGTATTAAACTAATACCAAATTAATTTGGTATTAAATTAATAAACATTCATTGAAAGAAGTCTGACTACCTAATTTCCAAATACACGATGAAACTAAAAAACAGTGAATTATGTGGAAACAGCACATCTTGTAGGGATAAGTATAATTGTAATCTGGCAAATAAGTTTAAAAAGCATATACAATTTAAAATGAAAACAGGGTCAAACAATGCTAAGACCTGTGATAGATCGCAGAAATGGCTACCATCAAAAGGTAGAGAGTATTTCTCCATCCCTTGAATCTGGCCAGTTTGTGATGTGATTTGGCCAAAAGAAAGTGGAAGAAGTAACGTGCGAATTCTGACTTGGGTCCCATGAGGCTTTGCACTTTGTTCTTTATTTGAACCCTGCCCAGCCAACATGTGAACAAGCCTTGGCTAGCTTGCTGGGTGATGAAAGAGACATGGCCCAGTCTTCTTGGTCACCTCAGCTTACAGCCAGCCAACTCCCAGAAACAGAGCCTCCTAGCTGACCAGAAGGCCATGCTCAGCTGAGACCAGCAGAAGAATCACCCAGTTTGCCAATATTCAAAATTCTGAGCTAAACAATTATTGTTTACTAACAGCAAATGTCATTGTTAAAACTACTAAGTTTTAGGATGGTTTGTTATGCAGCAAAAGCTAATGGATACACACCTCAATGACCTCAAGATGCATTAACATGTTACTTTTCATTAAAGTAAATGAGGTGAGTGCATCACGTGACACCACCTGGCGGGGCAGGACTCTGCCTGTGTCAGGACTGCCAGTGAAGCTGTCATGTCATGCGACCGCTGCCCAGCCAGCCAATGGGAGAGCGCAGCAGAGGATTTCGAATGCAGTCACAGAAGTCAAAAGTGAGAGGGGCTGGTACCACAAAAGCTGGAGTCCGGAGCCCCAGACTCGGGGTTCCTGCCAACCAGACAGCCTCGCGGGGCCTTGGAATGTAAGGAGGGGGTGATGGCGGCAGTAGAAGTGTTGGCCAAGGCAGAAAATGGCCAAGGAAAGGTACCTTAAAAAGTCCTTTCAAAACAGTCTGAAGATATAAAGAAACGAATGAAAACAAAATCTTGGCAGAAATTGGCAAATGCAAGTCTTTTGCAGCTGCACCATGCCAGATAGTCATCAGCACTTCTACACTGCTAAAAAATTACCAAGACAACAATAGAATGTTAGTTTTAACTTTGGAAAATGAAAAATTCAAAGTGAGAGAAGCCCAAGATATCACCCTACAGCTGAGAAAAGAATGTTACTACCTCCCATGTGAGCTATAGTCACTGAAAAAAAACTTACTTCACAACAAACAGAAGAACCTGCTCAGAAACAGGAAGTATGTCCTCTGTAAGGGACTCCAATAGTGATGACAACTCTAGGGAATTATCTGTAAAGGATTTACTGCAAACTCTTCTTAAGGAAGCTGACCTTCCAGGACAAGACGAATCATTTCAAATACAGAATGCACCACCTGAAACTTACCAATCAGCTCATCTTAGTTTGAAGGATATCACAACTGTCTCCTTATCTCCTGTAGTGAAAATCAGAAAACTTTCTCTTTCTCCCAAAAAGAATAAAGAAAGCCCAACAGTGTCTCTGTGTAAACATAGGTGCACAATCAGTGTAAACTATTAGGGGCCCACGCTAGCTTCAAAATTGAGAAGAGGGGACCCTTTTACAGATTTGTGTTTCTTGAATTCTCCTATTTCCAAGCCAAAAAAGGACTCTAGGCGCAGTTCTTAAAAAATATATATATATATATTAAGCAAATACAGTGAAGCCTTCGTTAAATGCCACTGAAATTCATCCTCCACTATTGCTCAAAGAAAATTTTCTAAGATAGTACACAAGTGGGTTGAATTATTGCCATACACTATTCTATTGACAGGACTATATAGAACATGAACATTTCTTCAAAACTACACTTAAAATGTGATGGTTGATCTTAACCTTTAATAAATTTGAGTTTATTTTTTCTTATGAGTATAAATAACTAGACTTAAACACTATAATAGTTTAGATTTCCTATACTGCCTAAAACGCTTCCTTTTAGTCAAAATGTATCTTTTACCAAAAGTTTGAAAATTAATAATGATTGTTCAAATTAAGATGCTTTAATTAGAAGCTTTTGGCATCTTTATTTTTCCCTTAAGTAGGGAATGTGAGAGTGATTTTTGAAGACAGGCTGAGGACATTTTGAAATTCCTTATTATAATATTTGAGTAAAGTAAATCCTTGACATTCACAGTAGGGTATACCCTAAGTTGTCTGTAGACCCCTTATATCACAGCTGTATTTAATTTTTCAGATAAAGTATATAAGAGATCATGATTAGAGAACTGATGGTTGCTTGGGCTCAAGGACTAGGAAAGTGACAAGCCCTGAACCCAAAGCTCTAAGGGCATGTTGTTCAAAGTGATGCTTCACAAAATCACAAATCATTATTTCGTAGACCTTCAGGATAGCTCCTATTCAGTAAAAAAATCTCAAAAGCTAAATGTGTTGTATTTGCACTATATAAAGTTTTTGATCAACCAATGAGGGAATTAGTCCAATTTATAAAGTTTGAAGCCTATACTTGTAAGTATCTCTTTAAACTTCTGAAGCACTGTAGTTTATCCATTTTTTAAAGAGCAAATAAAGTTTTGATAAGACCGTAAAAAACAAAACAAAGCATAAATGATGTTAGTAAACCCAATTTAAAAGTAGAGTCACCTTCTACTATTTAATCCCTTCCTTATTTATCAGTGTTCACATGCTTTCAGGGATACCGCAGTCATATTATGCCTCTTTCAGGGTTGTAATGACTAAGTGACAGGGCTTACATGAGCACTCAAGCACAGTGCTTGGTATACCCTAAGATCTTCATAAATGCGGCTTGTAGTATTACTACTTTTGGTATTCTGAACCCTCCATGACATTCCCATTGCTAACAGTAAAGTCCTAGCTTCATTCTTTCTCCCTGACCACTTCTCCAGCTTCGTCTCTCTTCATACTCCTACAGGTTCCTGACACAGCAGACCCACTGAACACAGTGAGCTGTCCTCCCTCAACCTGCTCTCCCCCCAGGACACTTCCTTCCTTCATTTATCCATTTACTCATTCAACAAATTATTATGTACTTCTTATGAGCCAAGGATAAGCAGTGAACACAGGAACACAAGAAAGTTGTGCTCCCCGTGCTTCTCAGGTTCAAAGGTAAGATGGGCTTTAGCTGAGTAATTATAAAACTTCCTCAATGCATCATAAGCATAAAATGTGCCACCCTGCAGTCCTGCAAAACTGCAGGGAGCCAGAAGGCATCCTGCCTAGGATTGGAAATCAGGGAAAGTATCCTACGGTGAGTGACATTTACACTAAAACCTAAGAGTGGGTATGAGTCAGGGTGAAAAAGAGGGGAATGAGCATTCTCGGTGGAGGAAAAGGCAGTGCAAAGGCCAAGATGTAGGAAGGTTCATGACACGCTCCGGAAACTGAAAGAAGGCCACCGTGGTGAGGATGCAGTGGGTACAGCAGGAGACCAGCCCTGAGTCAGCCCCTGGAGGGCCTCGTTGGCCACATGAAGGATTCAGAAAAGCAAATGGGATGTTGATAAAGAGTTTTCAAGCAAAAGAGAGCATTTTAAAACAATCATTACGATTTATGGGCTAAGTGATATGAGTCTAGAATTTGCTTTAAAATACTACAGTTTAAAAAAATAAAAAAAAAAGCTGGAGCAATAGATGAAATAAGAATGGAAAAATGTTGATAACTGTTGGACCTGGACATGACGGTTCAGGGCTCATCTCATGAGTCTCTGTATTTGTGGTTTACGGATGACAAGAATAAAAGGATTGCTCTGGTCGTGGTGTGGACAATGGAGCATGTAACGGAAAATAGAGCAAGGAGGGTATTAAGAGGCAACTGCAGATGAACAGCAGAGAGGGTTGGGGCTGGGATTCAGGGTGAGAGTGAAAAGTAGGGAGGGAAGTGAAAAGATTTGTGGTTGGTTCAATATGGGAGGTGAGAGATCAAGAAGAGTGTCCCATGAAGACAATTTTTTGAACTGAGTCATCATGTGGGTGGTGACGTTATTTACTGAGAATGGGAACAGGGAATGATGAGCAGGTCTCAGGGGCACTGGGGAAGAAGAATTCTGTATAACATGGATCAGTTAGGGGGGGGGCTATGAAACCCCCAATGGCGGGGGTGTGTGCTCTGGATCCTCACTGAAGGTGGAGTTGGAGATGTCTCTAAGAGTGACACCCCTGGTGAGTGTAGAGTCACAAGAGGGCCCTGGAGCAAGTCCTGAGGACTGCCACCTAGAAGCTGAAAGAGAAGTCTGAGATGAAAGAAAGAGGGAAAAGGAAAACCAGGAGAAGGCCATATCATGGAAGAGAAGAGTTTCAGGAGGAGGGAGTGGTGATCTATGACAGATGTTGCCAAGAGGTCAAATAAGAAAAGGCCTTAGAAACATCTGGTGAACACACCAACATGCCAGTACCCGGAGGCCTTGGTGAGAAGAGCTTCTGAGAAGCATGGAAGCTGAAGAGTAGGTCCTACCCATCGGTCTCCACTCTGGGATTAGTTTCACCAGACGGGTTTTTTCCCCAACAGCTTCAAATCTGGGACAGGTGCCCCAACTCTGCGCTCCCATAACAAGCACTGAACAAATACCTTTATCTTACATTGTAACCCACCTCCCAATATGTACAAACTTGTTTGGAGACACAAAAGATATTTCATTGTACTGAATAAATTTTTATATCTGTTGTGTTTCCAGACTTTATGGCCATCTGTGGATAGCTCCTTTTTAATAAGTACTTCAGACTGGACATGTCCAAAACAGAGCTTGGACCCCACCATGTGCTCCTCTTCTGATCTTGTCTGCCTCAGAGACGAGAGCTCCTTCCTTCTAGTTGCTTAAGCCCAAACCTCTTGAGTCCTCCTTGACTCCTCTTTTTCTCATACCCACATTCAATCCTTCAACAAATCTTGCCTTTTCTTTTTACAGATCGTCCACTTCATCACCATCCAAATCCACAATTTCTTGCAGGATTACTACAACAGCTTCCCATCAGGAATCCCTGCTTTCTTTCTTGCTGTACTATATAATCTGTTCCCCACAGAGAAGGGATCTATTAATGTAATTTAGTTCTGTGGCTCCCTGCTTAACAACCTCCTGCTCCCACCATGGGGTTTTATTTTTCAGAACAAAGAGAAGCCAAGCTCCTCATTTCCATAACCTGACTATTGCCCCATCTCATCTCCCACACTCTCCCCTTGCTCATGGGCTCTCTCTTGCTCTGGGCCTTTGCATTCATATTTTCTGGTCCTGGAGTCTTATCCTTCAGGTCTTGCTAAAAGAACACCTCCTCCCAGAGGCATCCTTGACCACTCCATATATGGTGATTTTTAAATATGTCCATAAGTTCTTTGACACCCCTCTGCTCAAAAGGCAGAGCTTAATACCCCTCCCCTGGACAGGAACCAGATTAGTGACCCTCTTTTATAAAAAAAAAAAAAAAAGTCATAGAAGTGATGCTATGTGACTTCTGAGGCAAGGTTATAAAAAGGAAAATTTCCACCTGGTTCTCTCTTTACTGGCTTGCTCACTCTGGGGAATGACGTGATGAGAACACTTGAGCGGCCTGAGGAGAGGTCTGTGTGGGGAAGAACTGAGGCCTCCTGCCAAAAACCACCAGCCATGTGAGGAAGCCACCCTGGAAGCAGGTCCTCCAGCCCCAGTCAAGCCGTCAGTGACTGCAGGCCTGGCTGACAGCTTGACTGTAAATCATGAGAGACCCTGAGCCAGAACCACCCAGCCAAGCCACTCCCAAATTCTTGACACTTAGAAACTGAGAATAATAAATTCTTATGGTAGTTTTAAACCACTAAGTTTTAGGGTAATTTGTTACATAGCAGTAGATAAATACACCACATCAAGTAGCAACATCTTCACCCCCCCCCGTCACATCGTCATCCCATTTTTTTTCCTGTTATCACTATCTGAAATTACAATGTTTAATTATTGTCTTCCCCACTAGCCTTGCCCTTGTCTATCATATCACATTCACGTGCTCGACAGCCACTCACCGGTTACTTCCCTTCTCCAATACATTCTACACATTGCTACCATCTCTGCTCAAATCACTTTAATGCTTAGAACTTCCCCTGGTTCTACAAAATTCTCAGGGTCATATCCAAATTCCATAGCACACAAAGTTTCTATTTCATCCTGAAACTACTTCTCCGACTTCATTTTCTGCCACTACCCTCCTTGCTGTGACTATGTCAGTCCCTCTGTTCAAACTATCCTCTGTCCAGGATGACCAAGTCTATCCCAGCTACCCTATGCATTTATGATCTCCTTGGTGACCTGAATTCATGGCCCAAACCTCTCTTACAGACTTCCTCTCACTGTCCTCCTGGGCTCTGTCTGCACCTCCATCTCCCCCAGTGGACTGACACCACATGATTGATGCTGAGCCACCAAGGACAAGGTTTTAAAAGTTCCAAACATATGGTAACAGAATAAAAATTAAAAAAAAAAAAATCCATGGACCAGCACTACAGTGAATCCTAAGTTAAACCATGGACTATAATTAATAGTGAAATTTAAAAAAAAAATACAATTATTAAAATGTCCTTTTATCAACTGTAACAAACGTACCACACCAACACAAGGTTTTAATAATAGGGTGGTGTATGGGAGTCCTGTATTTTATGCATGATTGTTCTGCAAACCCATAACTTCTCTAATAAAGAAAAAAAAAAAAGGTTCTACATACTCTATTTAAGAAGGTAAGGAAAATCCAAAAGCAAGATGCAAAAGTAGTGGATGCAATGATGCAAAAATGGAAAAAGGGTTTTCTGTCAGTGCTTTGTTATAAGTTCTTTTATTTTGTGATTATTTTTACATCTGGAAGGTACGAACACTTGCCTTTAAAAAATAAAATTGCTGTTAGTTAGTATTCCATTTTCATTTATAGCTTTTCAAAGCATAATTTTAGTTGAAGCAATTGGGACGTTATCCTACCCCCCCTCCCACCATGCTCTGTTATGCACCAAACCTACTGCAAGAGGCTAAAAAATGCAAGAAATCTGCATAGGATATTAACATGAGACTTATCCACGCCCATCTGAAAGAAAGATACACAGCACAGTATGTCATTTAAGAATGGTGCATATGGCACACAGCAAAAGCACTTAAGGAGAACAGTGCTTACCTGAGCAAGGGTTTGTAGTCAAGCTTTCAATGCTGAGAAAAAGCTGCCCTGTGTGCCTCTTGGACAAGAATAAAAGTGATGCATCCCCAGCCACTGAAATCCCAGGAGACCTCCGGGCATTTAAGCAAAAAGTCACTGGATACGAAAGTAATAAAGCCCGAGTAATCAGAAGTGATTTTTATCTCATGAATCACCCTTATCAGTGACTTCATTCACTAAATCAAGTTAGCTTCTTTACAGCAAATGAACTGCAAAAGCCAAGGGCCCATGACAGACCTTGACAGGTGCCTCTCCGGACAGAAGAGGGTGCAGGTGGGTTCGTGGGCAAGAACTGGGTCTGGAGAAACGGTTGAGGCACCCAGCAAAGCCCTCCAGTGACAACAGGACTGTCTGCGAGCTGATATTCCTCCCATTCACCTTCATCCCAGGGACTCAGCAATGCATGCATTTGTGTGCCTGCTCATCTGAAAGCTGCCCGTCACCCTCCGTGTCTGACAGATCACTCATTCTCCCAAAAGCCGGACCTCAACACCCCCGGGGGGAGTGGGATCTGTTCTGAGGCTGTTGACTATTCAGACCCTCAGCAACTAGCCCAGTACTGTCCTTAGCAACAGGGACCCCTGCCCACCAGAAAATAACACCACCATGTGTGTTATCTTTTATGTATGATGTAGGTATATCTTCTGACCTACTCAACCCAGGATCCAGGAATCTCTTGGACGGATTTTTTTTCTTGAGGGAGTGAGGAGGGAGAAGGACAACTCTTTATTAAGATATAATTCACAAAAAATTTACTCCTTTAATACAATTCACTGGTTTTTAGTATATTCACAGAATTGTGCAATCATCACATAATCAATTTTAGAACATTTTATCATGCTGAAAACAAACTCCATGCCCCCAAGACTCCCCTCCCCTCTGCCCTAGGCAACCCCTAATCCACTTTCTGTCTCTCTCTATGGATTTCCCTATTCTGGACATTTCATGTAAATGTAATCACATAATATGTGGTCATTTGTGATTGGCTTCTTTCACTTAGCATAATGTTTTCTAGATTCACCCAAGTGGTAACAACCTGTATCAGTATGTCATTTCTTTTTATTGTCAAATAATGCTCCATTGTATGGATATATCCCATGTTGTTTTTTCATTCATCAGTTTATGGACATTTGGGTTGTTTCTACCTTTTGGCAATTATGAATAATGCTGCTATGAACATCTGTGAACAAGTTTTTGCATGGACATATGGATTGGGTGAGCTTTAAGGGGTCTGAACCCTCTGACACATTCATAAATGTTAAATATATATATACTTCTCAAGCGTGAAGATGCAGAGTGTCATCATTCTGACCAAATAAGTAAAGAGCTCTTTCTCTAGCTAATTTGCACCTGCCTTCGAGGCCCTGTACACTACTGCCTGCCTTTCTCACGTGGGCCTTCAAATCAGCCAGACCTAGGGCTCAGATACCTGTTCCACCACCTCCTTCTGCACCTCATACAAGTTACTTAGCTGTCTAAGCCTCCATTTGCTCACCTCCAAGGTGGAAATAATAATATGACATCCTACCACACAGGTCTCTTTTGATGATTAAACAGAGAGTGTCTATAAAGTGTTGAGCAGAACGCCTGGCTCAATAATGCTTGGGTCTGACACCTTTGTGACCTGATCCAGCCAAGGTGAACCTCTACTCTGACCTCCAAAAGCACCCCATGCTTTTGTATTTCTATACATTCGATTCCACTATTCCTCACCTGAAATTCCCTCCCTGAGAAAACTCCCTTTGATAAAGGGCCATCCATCCTTCAGGTCCAATTTAAACACATCTAAGCCACTTAGCTCTTCTCATAATCCTTGTAACATATATGTTCTCCTTCTACCTTGCATCTTCTGAAAGTTCTTTCTTTTAGGGCACTAAACAGACAACAATGATTGGTACAACAATGATTTCTGTTCGGGTCTTCTCACCTTCCTTGGCTCTGAATCCACAGTACCCAGCAAAGTCCCTCACAACAAGGCATCCGAGAGCTGACATCTCTCCCATTTGCTTTCCTCCCTGGGGCTCAACAACATGGACATTTGTGCACCTCTTCATCTGAAAGCATTTATGGAGCAACCAGGCCCACAGAGGAGCATAGGACGGTGAGAAAGCTGGACACCTTATCTGCCCCCATGAGGGTCACAACCTAGTGGCTGAAAGAGAAGTACAAGCTAAGTGCAATGAAGCCTCGTGGTGCTAAGTCTGGGTGGGGGCACTGAAGGAGCTTAAAAGAGGGCATGGCCAACTCATTCCTGGACTAAGGGTCAAGGTAGGTTTTATAGAGGAGTTAATGACAGAGTCTTGACAGATGAATACATGATGTCCAGTGTGAGGGAAAAAAAGGGAGGGAAGGAAAAAGGGAGGGAGGCTAGGTAATGAGAACCTACCTGCTAGCTAAAAGGGAAGATCCAGGGAGGGCTTTGCTTTGTTTCTAGGCTCTAGAGATCTTAAATACCACTTCTTGGCTGCAGGAAGGGAGTGGGCAGAGAAGAAGGAAAGGCTGACAAAATGTGGGAACCAAAGAAGATACACAAATGGCCTAAAGCCCATGAAAAGATGCTCAACATCATTAGTCATTAGGGAAATGCAAATCAAAACTGCAATGAGATACTACTAGGATCCGCTAGGACTGCCATTATTTTTAAAAGATGGAAAATAACAAGTGTTGATGAGGCTGTATTAAAATGAAACCCTTGTAAATTGCTGGTGGGAATGTAATATGGTAGAGCCACAGTGGAAAAGTCTGACAGTTCCTCAAAAAGTTAAACATAGAATTACCATATGACCTGGCAAATCCACCTGTAAACATATGCTCAAAAGAACTGAAAATAGGGACTTAAGCAGATATTTGTACACTGGTGTTCATAGCAGCATTATTCACAATAATCAAAAGGTGAAAACACCCCAAGTGTCTATCAGCAGATGAATGGACAAAATGGGATATATACATACAACGGAATATTACTGAGCCATAAAAAGGAATGGCGTTCCGATACATGTGACAACATGGGTGAACTTTAAAATCATTATGCTGAGTGAAATAAGCCCGACACAAAAGGCAGATATTGTGTGATTCCACCTATAAAATGTTCAGAATAGGCAAACTCATAGAGATAAAAAATACAGTATATTAGAGGTTGCCAGGGGCTGGGGGAGAGGAAGGTTGGGGAGTTATTGCTTCACAGGTACACAGTTTCTGTTTTCGATGATAAAAAAGTTTTGGTAATGGAAGGTGGTGAATAATTACATTGTAAAAGTAATTAATGCCCCTGAATTGCACACTTGAAAATGGTTAAAATGGCAAATTTTATGTTATATAAATATTTTAACACAGTAAAAAAGAATAAATTACCCTCCGCCCCCACCCACCTACACACCCATACCATCACCACCACCAGAAAAAAGAAAGTGTAAGAGGAGGAAGTATGAGAACAGGATCCTGGCTGGGAGGAAGAGGGTGGGGAGGGGATTCAGAGCTCAGACTTCCTCCTAGAGGCCCGGGCAGGAAGCGAGGGTGGAGGGAGAGAGATGAGTCTGACAGGAAGCTTGAGGGAACAAAGGAGTTACACCTGATAACAGTCAAGAAGGATGAGGTCGTCAGCCGAGAGGGTGGGGGAAACGGTAAGGTGGCTTAAGGACAGTGGTAGAGGGTGGAAAGGCCAATGGGGCAAGGGCCTCAGTGAGGCTGGAGTCAGTGCAGGCATCCTGTTCATGAGGAGCACAGCAGAGATGCCCAACAGCTGCGCTCTGGTATTGGGGAACCAGCAGAGAGGGCCAATGGCGGACCCATTCAAGATAGAGGATGAACAGGGGAGAACCAGTGGGAGGGTGAGGAGGCAAGTGGATTGACAGCTCTTGAAGAACAGTGGTGATGTCCCATGTGGATAGGGTAGGGACAGCAGCCTTAATGGGGAAGAGTTTCAGTCATCAGTAAAATCCAAGAGCAAGCTTGGTAGGCATGAGTTTGGAGCTAGAAACACATAGCCAGAGAGAAGATATGAGAGCTTAAAATTTCAGGGTATGTACACTGTGTGCTGGATCATGAAACAAGTCTCAAAATTAAAAAGATTGTGCAACCACCACTACAAATTAATTTTAGAACATTTCATCATCCTCAAAAGAAACTCCATTCCCTTTTGCAGTCATTCTTGTTCCTTCCTTCTGCCTTAGGGAACCACTAATCTACTTTCTGTCTCTATGGATTTGTCTTTACTGCATATTGCATATAAACAGAACCATATAATATGTGGTCTCCTGTATCTTGCTTCTTTCACTTAGCATAATGTTTTCAAAGCTCACTCCTTTTTATTGCTGAATAGCATTCCATTGTGTGGGTATATCAATTATTTTTTAATCCATTACCAGTTGACAGATGTTTTGAATATTTCCACTTTTCCGCTATTGTGAGTAATGCTGTTATGAACATTCATGTGTAAGTCTTTGTGTGGGCTTATGTTTTCATTTCTCTTGGGTAAATATCTAGGAGTGGAATTGCTGGGTTCTATGGTAAATACCTGTTTAACCATTGAAGAAACTGCCAAACTGTGTTCCAAAGTATCTGTATCATTTTACTTTCCCATCAACATATGAGGCTTCCATACGTTAGCATCCACATCCTTGCTAACACTTGCTATCATCTTTTTTTTTTTGAGAAAGCAAATAGAAAGTTTTATTAAGAATGCATGTGGAAAAAATAAAACACACACACACAGGAAGAACACATGTGAGAGGACATGCAGGTGCTCCCACAAAGAAAGAGGTGAGAGGAGAGAGGCCCCGGCACAGTGGGGCAATCTGCTTTTATAGACTTTTGTTCCCTTTGTAATTTTTATTAACTATTTTACTACCCTCCCTTTTCCCTTATCTGTGGATGCCTGAGTGTAGCTGACTCACTCTGGTGGGATCATTTGGCCCCAGCTGCTGTTTATTGCTGTTCTTCTCAGAGATATTTTTCTCCTTGAGGCCTGACTTCTCCTTAGAATTTGCCCTTTGTTCATCAGCCAGTCACCACTCCTAATTCTAACCCTGCCTCATCTCCCCCTCAGAGATTTCCAGCTCCCTTAATCTTAAGGGAATTTGGGCCGATGGTCCATCTTCTGTAGCTGCTTCAAGCCTCAGAGGGTTGCAGGCCCTACTCGTGGGAGCATAGAAGTCTCTGGCTGTGTTACTGAGCGTGGCTGGTTGAGTGTGGGGAATGGGAGCATAGCCTCTGAAAAGAAGTTTGTTGTGAACAGCTTCTAATCTAGAAGAAACAAACTAGGTGAGAGCTCACGGTATTATTTCGAGTTCCTATGATGCAAGGGCCAGGCTCAGTTTTGGGGGAGTTGTGCCTCACATTGCTAGGCAGGTTAACACCCCTGAAAGCTAGCTATCATCTTTTTTTAATGTAGCCAAAATAGTTGGTGTGAAGTGGCATTTCATTGTGTTTTTAATTTGCATTTCACTAATGATTATTCATGATGTGGAGCATCCTTTAGTGTACTTCCTAGCCATTTGTATATCTTGAATAGAAATACCTCTTCAAGTTTTTTGCTCTTTTTATAACCATGTTTGTCATATAATTATCATGTTATAAGAGTTCTTCATATATTTTAAAAGTCTTTTATTAGATGTATGATTTGCAAACATTTTCTCCCAGTTTTTGACTCATCTTTTCATTTTCTTAGTGGTGTCTTTTAAATTTTTTTTTAATTTTATATTAAATTAAATAACTAATTTTAACTTTTTATTCTTAATTTTAATTTTATTTTTATTTTTAAAAAGACATTATCTTTTTTTTCTTTTAAGGATTGTGCTTTAGGTATCATATCTAAGAAATTTTTGCCTAACCCAAGGTCACAAAGATTTTCTTCGAGAAGTTTTATAGAAGGATTAAATTATAAATTAACAATAAGATACCTTTTTTAAAAAACCAAATATTTGCAAATTCAGCAACACACTTCTAAGTACTCCATGGGTTAAAGAAGAAATCAGAAGGAAAATTAGGAAACTAATTTGAACAGGATGATAATAAAAATACATTTTAAAAACATTTTAAAAAGTGAAAATTAAAAACATTCATTAAAAACATGCCATGTTCATATTTTGTTCTCCCCTACTCCAGCTATTAACATATTTTTCTCTTCTGCAGTATCAAACTTCTCAAAAAGTTGTTTATATTCAGCTATCCATATTTATGTTCATTTATTCCTTTCTTTATCCTACACACCTCACTAGAATGCAGTCTGGCTTTCAGATGCTCCACTCTACTGCAATAGCACTTACTAAGGCTTCAATTAACCTTCTTGTTGCTAAAATAAGAGTAATATTTGTCTTCATCTCACTTGTCCTCTTGACAACAAAACGCTAGTTTTCCTTCTACTTCTTGGTCACTCTTCCTCACTCTTCATTATGTCTATGTCCTTCAAAGATCAGCCTTAGGTCCTCTTCTCCCTCCATCCTCTTCCTTGGGAGACCTTAGCCATCCATGTATTTGATGACTATCTATACACAAATGATCTTACACGCATATCCCCAGCCCAGATCTCTCCTCTGAGTTGCCAACCTATAGGTCCAATAGTCTCCCCTCCAATATCTTCTTTCAGTTGCTCTCAAAGCCTCTCAAACTCAACTTGTCCAAATTCAAACTCATGATCTCTCTTTCCCAGCCTGGGTACTCTTCTGATATTTATTCTTTCATTAAAAGGTATCATCTGCCCAGCTGTAGCCTGGAACCTAAGTGTCATTTAGGACATCTCTCTCTCTCCAAATGCCCATATCCATCCATAATCACATCTTGCTGATTTTTTTTTCTCCAATAAGGTCTTCTTTTTTTGTTCAAGAGCAATTGTAGGTTTACAGAAAAATCATGCAGAAACATCTTGTTGATTTAACTTCAAACATCTCTCAAATATCTGATGTCATCTCCATGTTGATCAACGCTATCCCAATCCCTCAGTTAGACTACGGTCCAGCCCCCTAGCTGGTTTCCTGGATCCACATATACCTTCACTCAATCCATTCTTGATACTGGGGTCTGGGCTTGTCAAATTACAACTGTATCACATTACTCTCCTGCTTTGATGGCTCTCAACATAAAGATGAAACTTTCATGTGGCCTATAAGGACTGTCTCCAAATGGTCTCTACCTACTTTCCAGCCCCTTCTCTGAGCCATGCTCCCTTTGCTTTCTCTGTTCCATCCACTTGGGTCCTCTATCAGCTCCTCCCACTTGCCTTTCTCCCCCTCCAACCAAACAGCCTTGACACATGCTATTTCCTCTGCCTGTGACATTCTTCCCTCCCCTTTTGGCCTTGGTAATTCCTACTCATCCTTCATATCTTTGTTAAGTATTACTTCCTTAAGGAAGGCTTCCCTGACTTCCTGGACAAGGTCAAATGCCACAATTATTACTGACCTCATATCTCCTCTTAGCTCATCACACCCTCACAGCTGCAATTTTACCATGTAATTGAGTGATTATATGTACTAGATGTACCTCTCCTACCAGAATGTAAGCTCCATAAGGGCAAGGCCCACATCTGTTTTTACTTATCACTGTATCACTAGTGCTAGCACAAATCTTGGGCACACAATAGACACTGAATGAAAAGCCATTGACTGAAGAACTGAGTGACGGTAACGTCAACTAGGAGGAAAACAGGGCTTGAGGTTAAGAAGATGGTGAAGGAAGACAGGCTAATGTCTTCAAAGAACAAAATGGAGTGATTGGGAAGTGAAATAGACAAGCAAGAGTTGAGGATCACATAGACAATGGCAGAGACCCCAAGAGAACTGGGGGAGCATGAAGGTGACAGTGTTCTGGGAGCACAGAGCGTAGTGTGGACGAAAGAGAAAACAGGTTCACCCAGAGAAATTCACCCTTTGCCTGGACCAGATTTTCCTCAGGTTTAAGAAGTATCTCCTATAACCAACATTCAAAGGGGCCATGATTCTCCTTGGAGGAAGCAGAAAAGCTGTCATTAACTAAAGGAAGTGGCCAGTCAATGGATACATAGGGCAGATGGTGGCATCTCTAAGCTGGACGCTGAATCCTCGGAGATATGCCACAATCCTATGCCTGAGGAATGGGTAAACCAACAGAGAAAACCTTCCACACCCAAACTGTCACGTAGCATCTCATTAACAGCCTTTTGATTCTTCCTAAGACACTAAAAACCAGAGGTGTGAAGACTGAATTCAAACATTTTCCATAAAGTCACGTACCTTGGTCCATCCAGGAAAATGTATAAAGGTGTCCTGGGGCAACTGTGGGATCCCACTGGGAATGGAGAAGTTCCCCGCATAAAAGGCTGGGAGTGTGTAGTTAGATGAGCCGCGGGCACGGGCTTCAACATAGTGGCCATCACCATGGCCGCCCCAGCCCCCCAGGTGTTCAACTGCGTCCTCGGTGTTCAAGGGGAAGATCATCCAGTCCGTGAGGATATCAGGACCAAGGGTCAGATTAGAAATCAAGCCCTACAAAGAAGAGACAGAGAGCACAGTGAGCTGGGGGTGGGAAGAAAAAATGCGTCAAGCGTCGCTGTGTTCCACCCTGAATTCCTGAGAAAAAAATAAACGGGTAAAAATGCCAAGAGTGAATGAGACTCAAACCCTGAGCATGTCGGGGCTGAATCACATCTTCTTGGCAGGAGGTACATCTCCCAAACGGCAGCCTTTTCTTTCCTTTGTAGCTAGGATGGCTCCACCAAAAGCCCAGACTTCTGCCCCTGCACAAAAGAGGATGAGCCACCATAGCTTTTGACCCCAAATCCCCCAATCTTCAGTGTTTGTTTCAGAGCCATTTGCTATGATGGAAGAAAAAGGGAGAATGGAGTAGGGGATACAAAAGAACATTCACCTCACTGTAGATGGGAGGGAGGGAGGTGACAGATTCTCCACCTTACATACAACCAGAGGCAAGTTTTGACCTTAAGTGTCTCAGCAGTATTCACAGGGATTATTACACCCCAAATCACATACCTTTTGTGAAGACTCAATGTGATATCATAGATGGGGACACTTTGATACCTATGAAAGGATATAAACAGTAGTGATGATGAACTTCGAACTTGCATTCTGACCTTGTTCTATTTGTCCTGAGCAGGGGGCAGCTGGAGCCTGTGCTCAGGGCTCATATAAATTCACCTGCCCTGTCTTTTATGTGGGGGAACTTCTCCATTCCCAGTGAGATAACAAATTTGCCTCCTAATATTTGATACCTCCTAATATCAAGCCTCAATTGCCCATTTAGTGATTGAATAAACAATAACCATGTGGCTATGTGTCAGGCTTTGTACTGGGTTCTGGGGACTCAGAGATTAAACTACAGAGGCCCAGTCACTCCATGGGTTGGAGTGGCCTGTGAAAGCCAGGCAGGCAGGCTACTAAAATTCCAGCCTTAGCATAAGGGCCGTAACAGATTTTCATTCTGGAGGTAAAGATGGCCCCAGACAGCATGCCATAAGTGGGTGATGGCCTTGCCTCGAGCTGCCACCAAAAGTGTCAGAAATAGACACCTGTCCTGTCCTAGACTTGGTGATGCTTTCGTTTCCTCAGTGCAAGCTCTCTCTCCTCTAAGAGACCATGTGCTACCTTAGGGTAAGCTTGTATCCTGACATCTTTGCATCCCCTCATGCCCCTCATGGATCATCGCATGCAGAAAATGAGCTCAACAAATGTTTATTAAATAATGCCCTAAAAATATTTGTTAGGAAAACATATTTGGACTAGACAGTTGGGTACAGAGTAACCAGCAGAGGCAAGAGGCTGTACACCCAGGAAAAACACGTTCTGGAATTCAAGATTTTATCACAGACCATCTACACCCACAAACAAGGCAGACCAAATGCTAAGCTGGCTTTGTTATGTTAGTGAAGCTGGGTGGGTTTTTCAAGCAGAGGAAGAGCACAGTGGAGTGGCTTCCTCCTTTAGTTTCTTTTTACAGGATGACCCGAACCCAAACACCCGAACACAAGGGAAGCATTCTGTTTGCAAAGTTCAATGTTCTCACCAGCCTCTGAGGAAAACATGTCTTCAAAATAATTTAATTTTTAGGTTGTTGCAAAACAAATCAGAGTGGGTTCATTCGTGGGACTCGGAAAAGGGTGTGTGCTTTTAAAAAACTGCTTCACTGTATTTTGAAAGTTAACACCTTTCTGTATGTATATTTTACAAAAAGGAAATAACCGAAATTGTGGAACTGTTACCCGTAATATTCTTTGAAATTTGCTAATTACTTGTTAAATCATACTTTGAAAGTTGTCATTGTTATGTATATATGTTAAAGTTCACAATTTCAAAAAGCATAAAAAAATTGCTTCATGTTAATAGGGGCTGGAAGCTATTAAAAATAAATGTGTATCTGAGAACCAGAAAAATGCATGCAGGATGGTATTCCTAAAACTGGTAAACTGGGAGGATGGAACAATTAAGGCACTTTCACTGTCTATCTTATATAGTTTAATGTGGCTTGCTTTTTTTTCCCTACAAGACTGTATTTTGTTTATATTTAAATGATATAACTGTTTCTATTTTGAAAAACAAAGTGGTGATACCAATGTTCCACATTTTTGTCCCAACTAAGAGGGCCATAAACCAGAAAATACAGACAAGAGTGTGACCAGGGCACATAGGGTGTGACCCCCTGTAGGTTGCTCTTGCATAAGAAGATAAAGGATGAGGAATCTACGGACTTTTACTTAACACACAGTAGCCATGTTTGCAGGGGGACTTGATATGAACAGCCTCAATCTCCCTGACCCTGTAAAATTAGGCCATGGAGTTACGCAGACCAGGCTAAATCTGTAATAAATGCAATTCTGCAATTCAATGCCAAAATCTCCTACAAATTCTCTTTCTATGTAAGCTCAATAATTTAAGGGCAGCCCATAAGGTTAGAGAGTTCAGGATAAATAAGGTTGTCTTTGAATGTAATGTTTTTAGACATGTTCAAAGCTTAAAGAATACGTCTTAAGTCTGAGTTAGAAATAAGGCCTTGGGCCCATTTCCTCCTATTACTAACTTTATCAAAAATCTATTTCTGGCGAAGTTCTACTGACTAGTTGCAGACAACTAAAAAACCCAAATGGGATGTATTTTAAAAATCTTCTGGAAGGCATTTAAGGTCTAACAATTGAGTGAGAAATCCATGGAAGAGGATGGGAACTCAGAGTGATGAATCCCCAACTCCCACTTCTGTCTCAGAGGCACCTGCTGATCGGGAAGAGGCAGATGGGGCCGCAGGGCAGAGAAAGGTGGGGCCCTGACAGACCACTCCACTATCCCCCACCTTGAGTTGGGATCACAAAGGGCTACACCTTAGAAGTAAAGGTGAACTGGACATGCAAGTAGCCTTCACACAGACAGCATCCAAGTTTCGTGTCTTATGAACAGTCCAGAAAAATCTTCAACCTTGAACCTGACTTAAAGTGGTCCTAGGTTATTAGCATCTCCAGGAGCCTATAGGAATAAACAAACGTCACCCTAGGCCTCAAATTATTTATAAAACATTTTTTCAAAGACGTTGTGCAGAACACAACCCAAGAAAACCATGCATATGAAGAGTTAAGATCTCATGCGGGCACATCAGCAAAACAGACAACAACAGAAACAGAATCCCAGGGACTCCAGATATTGGAATTATCAGACATAGGCTATAAAACAACCATGCTCACTATATTCAAGGAGATAAAAGCTAAAATTGAAAACTGCAGCAGAGAACTATAAACTATAAAAAGTAGCATAGGAGATCTGAAAAAAAAAAAAGATTTATGAATTCTAGAACTCTGAAGTTCCTTGTGGTTTACTGATGACACAGAGCAGGTCAGAGCAATCAGAATCCTAGTTTGCAGCAGATCTTGCAGACATGGTTCTGATCTTGATGCTGGCTGGATTCTTAAGCATGTCACAAACAATGCCGTAAATCAAAAGCAAAAAGACCAACGTGTGCACTAAGGTGACGTAGGTTGCCCAATGACGCAAGTTCCTGAACGGTCTGCTTATCCTACCTTAAAATCATTGTTGTATCTGCCATAGTTCACGCGCCCCATGTTCTCCACCAGCAGGTCCAGAGTGGCTCCAGCTTTCCCTGTGATGTTCAGAATGATCACCCTGTTCCGCTCAAGGACTCCCTGGGGCACCTGCGGGTTCAATGCCAAGTGAGGAATGACTGGGTGAGAAGATCAGCAAAGAGAGACAGCACACTCAGTTTATTTAGGACACATTTCCCTGCCTTCAAGATTCACTGGCTGCATGACCAAGTCCACCTGAGCACTGCTTTCTAAACAGGAAAATCACCAGACACTGCTCAGAGCAAGGGAAGGTCTAGGTTGGTAACCTTTGCCCTGGAATGTTTTGCTGATCATCTATTTTTAATGGAGGCAAAATTCCAGAGGAGAATGCCTAGAGAAACTCCTTTGTGTTCTCACAGCACCTTAAGTCAGTGATAAGAATCATAGTGTCAAAGCAACCCTGAGAGATGAGACTAAATCAGATATCTGAGATAAAATCAGTTAGGTGGAGTATTCTTACCTCAAAATACTTGATAAGATGCATTAACCACGAAAATTATATAATTGAACGAAAGAAAACAACAGGTATTTTAACAGAACATATTTCCTAACTTTTAAAAAGGCTCCGTCGGTTGCTGCAAAGGAGAGGCTAGGCCTCCCTATATTTGTGCCTAAGAGTCTCCTCCTGAATGCCTCTTTGTTGCTCAGATGTGGCCCTCTCTCTCTGGCTAAGCCAACTTGAAAGGTGAAATCACTGCCCTCCCCCTTACGTGGGATCAGACACCCAGGGGAGTGAATCTCCCTGGCAACGTGGAATATGACTCCCGGGGAGGAATGTAGACCCGGCACCGTGGGACGGAGAACATCTTCTTGACCAAAAGGGGGATGTGAAAGGAAATGAAATAAGCTTCAGTGGCAGAGAGATTCCAAAACGAGCCGAGAGATCACTCTGGTGGGCACTCTTACGCACACTTTAGACAACCCTTTTTAGGTTCTAAAGAATTGGGGTAGCTGGTGGTGGATACCTGGAACTATCAAACTACAACCCAGAACCCATGAATCTCAAAGACAGTTGTATAAAAATGTAGCTTATGAGGGGTGACAATGGGATTGGGAAAGCCATAAGGACCAAACTCCACTTTGTCTAGTTTATGGATGGATGTGCAGAAAAGTAGGGGAAGGAAACAAACAGACAAAGGTACCCAGTGTTCTTTTTTACTTCAATTGCTCTTTTTCACTCTAATTATTATTCTTGTTATTTTTGTGTGTGTGCTAATGAAGGTATCAGGGATTGATTTAGGTGATGAATGTACAACTATGTAATGGTACTGTAAACAATCGAAAGTACGATTTGTTTTGTATGACTGCGTGGTATGTGAATATATCTCAATAAAATGATGATTTAAAAAAAAAAAAAAAAAAAGGCTCCGTTTCCAAAATTTGGCATTACATGACCACAAGTCACCAAGACAACCTCTAAATTGAAAGCCAAAAACATTCACATATCATTATGTCTTAGAAAATTGCTCCCACTGAAGCTAAAACCACTGATTGCAATGGAATGGAAATGTTTTAATTTTAAGTTCTCTGAACCAATTTTCTTGGTTAGGAAAATCTTTTCATCTATTCCTTCATATGACTGTTTCAGTGACAGGAGTGAAAACCTTAAAATGTATTTGTTTTTTGTTATGAAACAGAGTTCTTTGTGCATTTCAGTTATATTTATCACAAAAATTCCTTCAGAATATACTTTCTCATGCAGGATGTAGGCACAGTGTTAAATGAATCACCACTCTAAGATTGTATAGCGGTGTTTGCAAAACTGAATTGGAAATGGACCCTGTCAAGGACCTCACAGTCCAAAGAAGAAATCGTGATGTGGGCAACATGCAATGGTCGGTCAGAGAAGCGTGGCCTTGGTGGTTGAGATGAGGCAGGGGCCCCCAGCCAGATGGAGCATGGGTGAGGCCAAGCCAGCACGCAAGGGGCACCCTCAGGGACGCGACAGAGGTGGAGGCTGAGGTTGGGAAGGTGGCAAACTCCTCCAGTGCCACGTTAACAAGCACAGACTACATATATTTCTGCGAGGCGAGAAATGCACAGTTCCAAGACAACACTTACCTGGTCCACAGAGACGTACGCTCGATCGTGGACTCCATTTAAGGGCGCAGAGAGGAGTGTCGGGTCGCTGCAGTCTTTAGGAAGTGTTGTTCGGTACAGCACAAACCCAAAATACTAGTTAAAAGGGGATTTAAGAAAAATTCATCACTCCTGCCATTCATTTTAAGAGCACTCTATTACCCTTGATCTGTGTGAAAACAGCCAGGTTTCTGAAACCATAGGGAATGAAGTTTCCCCCACCCCCAGCAAAAATTCAATCTGAAAGAAGGGATTTAAATTTTTAGATAACAGAGTAGCTATCATAGTAGTAAATGGCAAGGAACCATGAAGAACATTTTATCAAACATCCCTTTTACAGAAGAAACTGGACCCTACACAGGTTAAATGAGTTGCCTAAGGTCACTCAGGGGGGTCATGTCATACATCAAAAGATCAGTGTCAACTCAAAAAAGCAAAAAACAAAACTAAGAGAAACCAATGACAACAGTAAAGCCAAGAGATGAAGCTGTGCTGGGTAACAAATTCTCCAGGTTCCTGGGGCTAAATCTCTCTAACATAAAAAACAAGAATCAACCAGAAATTGTTTAAAGTGTGGGAGAGAGGGAAATAGAGATAGTTGAGGAACTAGGGTGCAATTGTTGCTAAGTCAGAGAATATTTTTAGATGCTGACATCCCTGACGTGAGAGGCAGACTTCAAACCACCAGCCTCGGCAGTAACAGTGGACACAGATGCACAGCTGCTGACTTTAGCAATAGATTCCTGCTGTGGGCACGAGGAAGGATGAGCTGGGATGAAGTGCTAGGTTACAGAAGAGAAACCAAGAAGAAACTCAGCATGAACAGAGAAAAACTTCCCCACTTCCAGGGCCTGGAAGGAAAGGGAATGCACCTCAGGACAGTGAAAAGATGATGTGGAGGAGCTGACGAAAACATCAGTCCACATTCCTGTGTGGGAGGAAAGGGCTGAATAAAGCAAGTCACTAGTGCTGCCACTAAACCTTCTCCCCAGACCCCAAATCTCAATCTCCTTCTCATTTCCTTCTTTTTAAAGTAACCAAAGTGGTTAAGTGCTAACTCAGAGACTGAGGAAAACTTTGGGAAGGGCTTCCAGGAGGGGAGCAGACCCTGTGTCCTCCCTGCAAAGTGTGGCTGAGTCTCAGAAACCAGAGGGCAGGTGGCAAGACTGCAGCTCCTGCCCTCCACAGGTTTTGCTGGAAATAAACATTCCACAGGCTTGCCCCAGACCTGAAACAGCCAGGGCCCAGGGAGCTCCACCCAATCCAAGCACAACGTCTTAGCCAACAATCAGAAAAAAGAAAGGTTCTGAGAAAGAACAGCAGCTGCAAATGTTTGTGTAGTAACCTGGAACTCCCTTCCAGAGTTCCAAGCACTCTTGTATCCATGTCTTAGCCCAGTGGCCCTGCAAGTTGAATAAGGAAGTTTCCATTTTAGAGATCAGAACACAGATACACAGTCAGAGAGTGCTAGAACTAGAGGAAGAATCTACCTAATGTTGATGAAAAAGAGTGACAGAGGAGGGGGGCGACTTAATTATCCATTTTACTTGCCAAAAAACAGTGTTGCTGCAATACAAGCATAGGTGTCAAATACACTAAACTAAAATATGCTACTTTATGTAACTTTATTGATCAGACTCCTTCCAGAAAGTGGTCTCCACAGAAAACCAGAAAGGGGGACTCAGATAAACTTTCATTTCAAAAATCGGGCTGAGATCCTAACTAGGCGCTCAAACTTGGCATCACCAATGAAAGAACAGTCCTCATGGGTATCCTGATATGGGGCCCTGAGAAGGACACATCACCTTTGTTGTGTTTGTGCCAAGAATGTTTTATCTAAATCTAATCAACTGAGAGACAGTCTACAAAACAACCTGGCTAAACTTTGCAAAAATATTCTTTGCCTAAACTTTGCATAAATGTCCATGTCATGAGAGGGGAAAAAAACACACTCACAAAACTTAAGAATAGTCTCAGATTGAAGAAGACTAAGATGTGTGATTGTGGATTGGAAACGGGGTTAAAAAAAAAAACCCACAAAACTATAAGGGACATTACTGGAATAACCAGGGACATCTGAATACAGAATTAGATAATAGAATTGTACCATTGTTAAATTTCCTGGGTGGGATCATTATAATGTATTTATGTAGGATAATGTCCTTCTTAGAAGATCTTTACTGCAGTATGAAGTGTCAGGGTATTGGCAATTAAATCAAATGATTAAAAAAAGAGTCATGTACATACACACAGAAGATGAGGCACAGGTAGTAACTGTTAACAATTGTGCAGCTGGGTGAAGAGTATACAGGTGTTCACTGCACTATTCTTGCAACTTTTTAAAATTTGAAACTTTATAATATAAAATATTGGGAAATTTTTTTTAAAAAAGGAAGATGGGATAGAGCCTAGAGAATAAAACAAAAAAAAAGTGCTCTGTTTTCTTCAAAAGTATGAAAAAGAATCTTGAAGAACCCAAAATATAAAGAACACAGTCCTTACACCTCTGGACTATCTAAGGACAGACAAACTATTAAATTGTCTTTTTTTGGGGGGGGTATTAATATAATGTTTTTCCACTGATACCTAGTAATGAAGATTAATTAGGCCAGCTGATGCACTTAACTTATAACTTGTGCAGAATAATGTCGAAATAGGTTGAGTTACCTCCTATTTGAGGTGTAATAAGAAATGGGAGGAAAATATAGGAAAGATCAGCTTACCATGCAGTACTTAAAATGAGACAGAGCCTGGAAACCCACGGTTAATTTGCCTGGGCACTGATTCATCTGCCTACCATTTTGGTCCCTGCACTCAAACAGGCACTGAAAGGCAGTGCAGAAAGCACATTTTTGCCAGTGGGAAAAAGGTGCAGCACTACATTTGAAGACCTACCTGTTTCACCTGGATAAATGTCAAGGGATAAAGGCTTTTTATGGGCCCAGAGGGACACAGGACATCTAGAGCCTCCTCCACTGTCTTTAACTGAAAGGAAACAAAAGTAGTATTCACTCACTCTCACCCTTCACTGGTTATCAGAGTAGAGGTAACATCACTTTCCAAGTTATTAAGGATATTAGTGTATTTCACCACTCTGCCTTCCCCCCAAAAACTACATTGTTCAAATTGTATTCAATATTGCTTCCCAGTCACCTTCAGTCCCCTCCATCCACTCCCTCTTTTTTATTTTTATTTTTTTAATGCAATTCCATTGAGATATATTCACACACCATACAATCCACCACTCCCTAATTCTTGATGAAAAACATAAATTAGGGTAATCTTAAAACATGTTTAAACCTAAATGTTCAGAAAGATAACCCCCTGAGATGGACATAATAGGTCCTTAAAACGAATGAAAACCAAGGCTCAGAGGCTGCCTCTGCTATAAAGGCTTCTCTAACACCCCAAATGAAGGACTTATGGCTAGACTCCTCTGAACTTGTCTACAGCATATTTCCATGCCTGTATCACTTATCAGTTGTTTACCCTTTCCTTCCTTGACAGACTGTCAGCTCCTTGAGGGCAAGGTCTACACTTGCACATCCCCAATGCCCAACACACAGTAGATACTCAATAAAAGCTTATTATATTCATTGCAAAGGGTTGTGTAACTTTGCAACCCAAGATGCTTGTTATAATGCAAACACAACAACAGCTGCCAATCACTGAGTGCCTACCATACTCCAGATGAGACGGAACATCTGGCAGGCACAGCCGCATTTAATCCTTACCACCACCCATGAGGCAGGCACTGATATCCCCCTGTTAAGGATGAGGTAATGGAGGCTCAAGAAGTTAACGTGAGTAAAGGCAGAGTGAGGATTTGCAGTTACCTTTGACACCAAAATCCAGGGCTTTCTACAACATGATTGGAATTTCATAAATAGTTTCAATGGCTACCTTGCTGACAGGGAGCATTGAGGGAAAAAAAAAAAATCACAACTCCAGCAAGTCAGCTACTCACATGTATGTTTCCCCATATGGACATATAACTAATGTATATAAATTTAATTGTTATATGTTGATTTGCTATCAAATTGTATATATTTAGTTAACAGTGAAAGCTATTTCTGCTCACCTGATTTTTTTTTTTTTTCCTGGTAAACTGAACATGCTTTTGGTACTAAGCTAGCTTTGTTTCTGCAATATTGTTGTTTTAAACATTCACAGTTATTTTCTGTTACATAAAAATAAAATTCTCACTGCTCTAAAGCAAACAAACCTTTTCTTTAAGTAGCACTAGCAATGGGCAAGTAGAAGGTGCTCCCTTTACAAAAGTGATTAAAGTTTGATTAATCTGAAGAAAGATTCCTATCAGGTAGAGACCTCATTCTTTGTACCTGACACTAGGTGGAAAATGTTACAAGAGCTCAACTAACCTTAATATCAAAAGGTTTCACGAATGGAAAAATTATTCAACCATGTTTGGCATTTTGCTTAAAGATAAAAACTTATGATGCTATTTTAGGACACCAAGATTCTTAAGAAATATATAACTGTTCAAGTTTTTCTTGAGAGTTAAAATGTGTAGGAGTTAGGGATTATAAGGGGAAAACCTGAAGACACGGATGGTCAAAACAAACTGACATTGGCTTACGTCACTCCTGACTGATTAAATAAAACCTCTCTTCTTTTCTGTCTAAGAATAATATGCCCCGAATTCCTATTCATGATTAATTTCTAACTTTTCCCCTTGAAGTCCCATTTATCATATAAACTACAGACCATAAACATTAAGAAGTGATTTTAAGATGGAGAGAAGTGCATAATTTAGGGCAGAGACCCATTAAAATGCCTGTGGCTTTTGGGAACTCCCTAAAAAAAGGTCAATCATGATGAGCCACCAAAAGTGGCATTACTTTTGACAACTGATAAGTGAGTCAAAATGATCTGAATGATCTAAGAATGCTTTCAAACTCCTATAATTACTCTAGCTGATATCCCATTTGTTCACCCCTCTCACTCCCATCTTCCCATTTTCCCAGAAATATCAACCCCACCAGTCTCTTAGAAAAGAAATTCACAGAAAAATAACCAACCAATTCTCCAGCATGTCACTTTCACTCACTGCTGCTAAATTCCATTTCCTCACTCCCATCTCACTTTCAACTCTTGCTTTTTGTCCTTACCTTTTTCAGAGCAACTTTTCCATATGCAAACTTTGGTGTAGATGGAGGGATAGGACCTTCTGGTACTTCTGCAAACTATAAACCAGAGAGGAAAAAGAGAGAAAAGAAAAAAGCTGTTAAACTCTCAGAAACATAGTCAAGAGATTCATTTTTTCAAAAGGAGGGTCAAAGAATCAAACCTAATAATGCTAGTGATTTTTTGGAAAGGCAAAGGAACAAAGGCATTCCTCTAAAAAAAAAAACAAAACAAAAAATGACCTGGTAAATTTTTATTTCTGTGTGCATGTATTCATTTTAAGCTTCAGGAATCATTCAAATAATTATAGAACAAAAGACTTCAAAAACAGAAGAGCAAAAAACACGTAGAGAGAATGAGGGTGGCAGCAGGACAAGACTGGGGAATGGGGGAAGAAAAGAGAAAAAGTATTTTGCAAAACAGAAACTGAAGGGAGGTAGTTGATAGTACAAAAATATTAATCTTATGGTAGATTAAAGTATCATATCAAGGTTAGAGTTACTGTGGTTTTGTAAGAAAACATTCCTATTCCTATGAAACATAAAATGAAGTACTTAGGGGTACACAGCCATGATGTATACAACCATCCAATGGTGTAGAAAACAGAGAGAGAGAGACAGAGAGAAGAGGTGGGGAGAACACAAATGGTGAAGCAAATAGAGTGAAACGATCACAAGGGTAAATCTGGGTGAGGAATATACAAGCGTTCATTATACTATCAGTACTATTATTCTTGAAACTTTTCTGTAAGTTTGAAATTATTTTTGAGTAAAAGGTTAAAAGAATAAAAATGAGCGCGAGTCCCAGGTCTTAGAAGAGTCACTTCATCTAACATCTCTGAGGAGATTTATGTTCGCTCAGGATCCTTCCATTTCTTTCTTTCTTTCGTTTCCTTTTTTAAATTAATGATACAAACTAATGATTTTAAAAAAAGAGAGAACAAAAGGCTGTTAGAATGAAGAGTAGCAGTCTCTTGCCTCACTTTTCTCCTAGTTTCATTCCTCAGAGGAAACCATTAAAAATTATTTAATTGTTCCTATTTTTGCTTCTTCTGGTCTCTAAATAATAGGATTATATTGCTATTTCTTGCTTGATCAATTTAAAATATTAATATTGATCACTTTAATACCTGACAATTTAGCTCAGTTGTACTAACCCCAGTATCTCCCCTTCCTGTCAACATGGTTAAATCACCATTTTGAGTTTTTCTACTGATTACCTTTGTAACTTTAAATAATATCCTTACACTTCTATTTCTTAGTCCCATCAATTAAGATGCTATCCTTTATGTCTATACTTTTTAAGATAAAGCAATATTAGCACACTTCCCTGAGCTCCCTGGAGCACACCTCCAAACCATGAGCTGTATTTTTACATTACCAAGGTTAAAACAGTTTGTTCCATAATCATAGCTCCTCCCTTGCTCTATATGTTGACTCTCAATTCCAAATCAATCAACAGGGATCACATTATTATAATTATATAAACATTGCTCTCAGCACAGTCAAGTGCTGTATGTTCTATCTTGTTCAGCATTCTGTGTCCATCCCCATCCCTGGAGTTTCTAGTTGGGTTTCTTTTTACCCTTTCTGCCTTTATGTTGACCCTCCTTAGGATGTTCCAAATTTCTAAAGATGGTATTAAGTTTCTCCAAACACTCCTTTTTTTCTCCCTTGAAACTTTCTTCTGGAATCCTCAGTCTTCCTGCTCCCAGGGACTAACTGCCCTCTTGGCTCGATATTCTGAGACTTCTCTACATTACTCTCTGGAGGTTTGAGCTGTTTCCAGGATTTCAAAACATCCTCATTTCACTGGAGCACAATCTGAAGCAACTTCCTAAAGGTTGGTATGTTCCTGAACCACTGAATATCTGAAAACATCACATTTGGTTGATAATTTGGATGGCTATAGAATTTGATGTTGAAAATCATCTTTCCTTAGAATACCAATGGCACTATTCTGTTTTCCTCTATCATCCAGTACATCTTATGCCTACCTCATTTTCATTTCTTTTTTCTCTCTAGAAGATCATAGGCTCTTTATTCTTATGTCCTAAAATTTTCAAGGATGTATCTGGGTATGTATATATTTTTGCATTCATTATACTATGCAACTCTATTGTTTCTTTGATATTTTCTTTTCCTCCATTTTTCCTTTCTGATTTTCTAGAACTCTTATTAGTAAGAAGTTGGATATCCTAGATTATCCTTTACGTCTCTTACCTTTTCTCTCCTATTTTCATCTCTGTCTTTTGGATCTACTTTCAAGGAGATTATTCTTAATAATAAAAAGAACTCTTTCTTGTTCTCTAGTGGCTTCTTTTTTATTGCATCCCACTCTTATTTTAAGGATGCAAAAATTTCTCAGATCTCTCTGAAGGATATACATTTGGGGGGAATTGCTTTGTTTTGCTTAAAATTTCTCTTGTTTCTTGAATTCTCAGTTGCTTCTGGTTTTATTTTTCTCTTTATTTCACCTTGGTCTTTCTCTTTCCCACTGCAGATATTCCAGTTGTCTTCAAATGTCTGCCTCTCTCTGGTTGCCCATTCATATTTAATGGTAATTTGAAGGACCATGTTCTTTACAACAGTCCTATTCTGTGTACATAAGCAAGGCTTGTCAATGAGGAACTTTGTTTTAAAGAAAAACCAACCTTGGATTTTCTGACTGGTAGAAAAGTGCCTCCCTGCTGAGCAGCTTGTGTTTGAGAGTGGAGTGAAGGAGTGGAGGACCTGATAGGAAATATATTAATTAACCTTCCCTTTTTCAGTTCCATTTCATTCCCATGCTTTGTCCCACCCAAATTTCCAATACTTTAAAGGCTTCTTTAAGTCAATCTACTCCTTCCTCCCTGCTCCTGTAAGCCCCCTTCCATACTCCCTGGGGTCTGAGATTTCCTCAGCCTGCTTACTCAGTCACCACTCCTCCACCCACTCTCTTATTTCCAGAAATGTTTTGAAATCTCTCATGCATGGACAGCTTCCTGCCTTTTAGTTTCATAAGTTGTTGTTTTTGTTTTGTTTTGTTTTTTTGCTGTTGTTGTTTTTGTTTTATTCCTTTTTTTACCATTTGTTAACATTTTGGAAGGGAGAAGAGATAAATATGTGGTCCATCAGCCACCTTGAACTAGAGAGTCCTTTGAATTTCTAACATTCTGAGTATCTACAATTCTGTGAAACTTTTAAAGGATAATTTAAAAACAGGTGATCATGAGGCCAAAGAGTTTTTGCTGGTCTCAGACAGACTAGGAAAAGAGCAAGATATTGTAAGAACTCTCTTCCCAGCTTTACCTGAAGTTCAGACTATATCCCTTCTCCTGTCAGTTTACCACCCTTTCATCTTCAATAAAAGCAAAAAAACACAAATCCACAGACGAGAAGATGAGTGCAGCATGACTTGTTTTCTGAGGTCCTCGATATACCAGCACATGGTAGTGACCATGTTATATACAACTCCAAAGAGGATTCTTCTAGTTAGGAACCATAAAAGCTCCTGTATCTAGTGGTTATATAGTTTTTTTAGAGATAAGAAGATTGAGGAACTTCTTAAGATTATAATAAGGGCAAGAGAGGGAGCTAGGATTTTGACTCCAAATCTATTATTGTTTCTACTGCTTCATTTAGCTCATTTACATTTTTAACAATAATAGACTAGAAAGTGTCTTCACCCATAACTAACCCCCCACCCTCCCAAAACCCATAAAATGTTCTATCTTCTGGTTTTCCTCCCATTTCCTCCTCTTATGAACACATGTAATATAAAGATAAGAGATAAGTTTGTAATTTACTAATGTCATTTACCATAAGCACTTTTAATGGCACTTACCATAAGCACTTTCGATAAGGCCGAATAGTGACGATTTTATTTATTGCATATTATAGTGCTTCAAATAAATATAACAGAGCTTATAAAACTGATGATCCTTTTTATTGTCAGGAGTTGAATTACGTCCAATTTTTGCTATTATAAATAATGTTGCAATGAACAACTTCATGTATAGGATTAGCCTTTTATTTTTTTAAATAAAGCCCCAAGTGAGGTGTTACTGGGTAAAAGGATATGAACATTTCCTATGACCTTTAAAACACTGTATGCCAAAGTTCTCACCAATCACAATGTCTGTACTTGTTTGTTTATGTCATTTGCCCAATTGTCTATTTGGGTCTTGATTTTTTATCATTGGTATGAGCTCATTATAACATAGATATTAATTCTCTGTCTATCCCATTTGCTTCAATTTTTTGCCTTTCCTTTTATTGATTTTATTGATTTTCTTTGATACTTGGTTTATCATATAGCAAAATCCTAATCTTCTATCCAACTAATTGATATTTCAGAAAATAAATAATTTGATGAATATGCCAAAAATCCATACTTCTGGACTTTTATTTCTCCATAGTTATTTGTGCTTTAATCATAGTTTCCAGACCAACCACAAATATTGCTTCTTATCATACTTACTTAGTTGAACAAATCCAACATAAAAACTGCTCTTTCCCCATGGAATCCCACAGACACAATGGTGACCAACTTCTCCTTCACCAAGATCCCTAATGTTTTCATTCATTCATCTAACAAACTTTTATAATGAAGGGACTTTGTGCCAGGTCCTATGTTTAATATTGGCAATAAAAAGAGCTCCTAGTCCAGACAGTGAGAAATGTGTGCAAACAATTATGTAAACATATGATGAGCAGTAGTGTATTAAAGATTTCCACACCCAAAGGAATTGGCAAAAAACAACGCATGACTAACTCTCCTGAGAGACAAATCAAAGAGGACCTTCCATGGAAGGTAGCTGTGGTAAATAAAAGCAGAGGGAACAGTATATACAGAGACCAGGAGGTACAAACCGTCCTATTCATGGAATTTTATATCATTCCATTTTAAGGCCAGAGTGTCCCATATAAGAAGGAGAGAATCGAAAATGAGGTTAGCGGAAAATAGGAGGCCAAATCATACGGGACACTGTATGCCAAGCACTACTGACTTTTTCCCAAAGGTAAGGTGAAGCAGGAGGACAACCCATCCAGACCAACATTTTAAAGAAATCACTCTGGAAGATAAACTAGAGAAACCAATCCTGTAGGAAATGAAGAGATTGAAGCTATAAGAGTACAGGCAATGAACTTTTAATGCTTTGAAAGACTGCCTACTATTTGTTAAGTAATACTCATTTTCTTATTTTTAAGTATCTGACATAAAAGTACTGTGTTCCTACTAGCACTATGGATTAGCAAGAGACGGCTTATGTTTACCCCGTTTTCATTTCCTAGTTGTTTACAGAAATACAATACAGTGGGTTACTTTAAACAATGGGAATTGATTGGCTCACGATTTTGAAGCTAGGACAAGTACAAAACTGAAGCATCAGCAAGGCAATGCTTTCTCCCCGAACACTGTGGTGATCTGGGGCTGGCTGCAGTGGATCCTTGGTCCTTGGCTTTTCTGTCACATGGCAACACACATGGTGGCATCTTCTCCTTTCTCTTCTTGGTTCCTCTGACTTCCAGCTTCTTGCTGCTCCCTGTGGCTTCTCTCTGTCCGACTTTTACTCTGCTTATAAAGGATCCAGTTATCCTAATTAAAGCCCAACCTGATACAGTTGGGCTGCACCTTAACATCCTGAAGAGATCTTTTCTTACAATGGATCCATAACCCCAGAATGCAGACCAAGAGAAGAGTACGTCTAAACTGGGGTACACAGTTTGATCCACACAGTCTGCCATCTGAACCCCAAAAGACATGTTCTTCCACATGCAAAATGCATTTATTCCATCACAGCATTCCAAAAGCTTTAAGTAATTTCAGTAACAATGCTAAACACAAAGTCCACCAAAATTGGTTATGGGTGTGGTCTGTCCTAGGGCAAAATTCCTCTGTTTGATGGACCTGTGAAACCTAGAAAGCCAATTATCTGCTTCCAATATACAATGGAAGGACAGGCATAATATGTTTATTCCCATTCCAGAGAGGAGAAATTCAAAGGAAAACAGGGGTCACAGGTCCCAAACAAGTCTGAAACCCAGCAGGGCAAACGCCAATAGATTTCAAGGTCTGAGAGCCAGTAGGGAACGATGTTCTGTGCTTGGGCCTCGCGGAGTGGCAGCCTTACCCCTTCTAAGTGCTGGGGCAGCATCCATGTCCTCCCTGAACACTGGTGTGACAGCCCCACCCTCTCTGAGCACTGGGATGGTGGCACTCTCCCTAAGCAATGGGGTCAAGGTCCACCCCCTCTAAATGTGGGGCAGACCTACCCTTTCCACACACATGGGTGAGCCCATTCTCTTGGCCCAAGGAGCTCCCTTTGGTCTTGACCTCTGCTTCCATGGCTCTGCCTTTGAAGTCATTCTTCCTTCAATCTGTCCTTTCTCTGCCCCTTTCATTCCAGGCTGGCAGTAGTTTTGCTCACACAAATTTGAAAAAAACTTGTTGGCCTTGAATGCAGTTCAAGCAGGTACAAACCATCAGACAATTGAATTTTCCACAGATACTTCCTACATAACTGCATTTCCAATCCTGACTTCCACTGAAATGGCTGACTGGACCCATGTTAAGCCACACCCTCTTTAGTAAGGGGCTGCTCAATTAAGCCCTCACATGAAATCCTATCCTCTGGGGACTCACTTCCAAAAGCTCAGGGAGCTCCCTGATAAAGCTATTTCTGGCCCTGGCATCAGAGCATGCTACCTGGATAGGAAAAGAATTTTCCAACCATCGTTTTCTGGTTTCTTGGTGCTTAAGAGTTCAGTTCTCAGCTTGTCCTATTCCTCTGCATTTTAGTATAAACTGCAAGGAGAAACAAGACTGCACTTTCTGCACTTAGCTTGGAAAATCTCCTCAGCTAAATATGGAAGTTCATCACTTACAAGTTCTGTCTTCCATCCAACATCAGAACACAATTTTGCCAAATTCTCTGCCACTGTATTACAAGGATCGACTTTCTTCCGATTTCCAATAACACATTCATCATTTCCTCCTAAAGCCTCTTTGGAGGTAGCTTTAATATCCGTAATCTATCAACTGCCTCTTCAAAGCAATCTAGGCTGGCTTTTCTATCCAGCACCTCACAATTCTTCCAGCCTCTACCCATTACCCAATTAAAAAACCATTTCCACATCTTCAGGTGTCATAGCAGTACCCCACTTTCCAGGACTTAAACCTGTTTTAGTTTCCTATCTGCTAAAACAAATATCATACAGTGGGTTGGCTTAAACAATGGGTATTTATTGGCCTACGGTTTTGAGACTAAGAGAACTCAAAATTTGGGGCATCAGCAACGTGATGCTTTCTCCCCCAACACCATGGTGTTCTGGGGCTGGGTGGCTGCCAGTGATTCTTGGTCCTTGGCTTTTCCATCACATGGCAACACACAGGGTGATGTCTTCTTTCTCTTCTGGTTCCTTTGACTTTCAGCTTCTTGCTTCTCCCTGTGGCTTATTTCTCCCTCTGATTTTCATTCTTCTTACAAAGGAGTCCAGTAATCCAGATTAAAGCCCAACCTGATACAGTTGGGCCACACCTTAACTGAAGTAACATCTTGAAGAGATCTTATTTACAATGGATCCTCACCCAACAGAATGTGAACCAAGACCAAGAACATGTCTAAACTAGGGTACACAATTCAATCCAACACACCCACAAAACTAATGTCTAGCCAAAAGCCAGGAAGGATAACCAGTCAGGCAGTGTAGAGTGATCCTGGATCTAAATTCAAAATCCATTAAATTTTGAAATATTGAAAATCACTGAGCTCTCCCCCTCCCATCCCTTACCCTGGCCTGACTACCAACTCTGGGAATCCCAGGTTAAACTCATCTCAAGGTCCTCCCTCAACTGCCACTTGATAAATTTCTGTAGAACGACCCATCTCCAAAAGGCCAGCTGGACTATTATCTTTGAAGGAATTCCTATGAAGAAATAGAACAAAATACTTCAAATGGATTTGAAATTCGTTTGAAAGCATAGAAAAAATAAATTCACCACTGCCCCTCTTAGGAATCAGTAGGGAGGCGGGAGTTGCTGTATAGTCTTACAGTTCATCCTTGAGGTCAAAGTGTTAACCATGTCTGGTTGAGTTTTACCCACACCAAAGGGACTACCCTAGAAAATGCAAATATCATAAGCTTTGTCATGCTTCGAAGATTCATATGCAAAGGACTGCCTGGGCCCGTCACCTATGAGCACTGGCTTATGCAGCCCGCTAAGAAAATATCATCCCCAGGAGTTCACGTCAGTGAAAGGTGTTGGCCATCACCACCCAGGTTCTTCTGAAATGGATTAAAGGGGAGACACATTCTACTTTTTAAGTCTTTGGTAAAGGTAGAAGGCAGGAAGAGCTATACATGGGATGTTTACCATCCCATTTTCTAATCTAGATGCAAGCAAATATTTTAAATATCATTTTACAAACCAATTAACTAAGGGTCTACAAAGTCTCATAAAAGCCCACTAAATCTTTTAAAGCAATTTATTTCTCTCTCCTAAATCTGAAATTAAAAAAAAAAAAAAGTAGAAGCAGCAGAAGCAGCAGGACAAGACCACATGCTAAGCTGCAATTGATCATAATTACTGAATTATGCCCATTTCTAGGACTCTTTCTCCTTCAAGGGTTCATCTTAAACATTTGAGATCCCGTGTTTGTCTTTGGCTTGGCCCACTGCTCTTTTCTCTCACCTCTCCACGTGGGATCTCAACCCGTCCCTGGACTTTAGCCTAATCCTCCACTGAGGACTCCTGAATCTGTGCTAGTACAGCCAGTACTGCTTCCCCTCCACACCCTGCTGCTCCTGCTATCTTACTCCTAGGTTACCGCAGCAGCCTCCTAAATCATTTTCTGTATCCAACAACTCCCACGTGGTGGTGGTGGTGGTGGTGGTGGGGTCTCAGTAATATGTTCACATGGTCACATGTTTTTGTAAAATTTAAAAAAGTAAGATATTTTAACTACAACAGGCTGAAAACATTTCTTTTTCAGCTCCAGCTTCCCCCTCTGTCACACATGTCAGAAGGCTTTGGAGTAACCA
Organism: Choloepus didactylus; assembly: GCF_015220235.1. Classification (NCBI taxonomy): domain Eukaryota; kingdom Metazoa; phylum Chordata; class Mammalia; order Pilosa; family Megalonychidae; genus Choloepus; species Choloepus didactylus. The sequence continues at coordinate 185,265,173 of NC_051307.1, forward strand.
CAGGCATCTTTGGGATCCCACTAAAGAGCAGATGAGCTGGTAATTTATTTAATTTGGGCACAGTGGCATTTGTTAAATGGTTCACTGTCACTTCCAGGAGCAGTTAAGTTGCTGCTAATGGATTATTCCTACCACCCAATATGCTGACTCCCACTGACATCATAACACAACAGGAGCATGCCCTAAGGGACCCCACCCCAGAAGCATGTGGGCTAGGAGAAGCAAGGTTCAAAATGCATGGAGCTAGAATCTAGTCTGTGGAAATGTCTTCCAAATATTAAAGCTCATATGTAATACTGAAAGAACTTTCAAGATTTCCCCAATTTCAGCAATCCTAAACATCAATATAACATTATTGGTAACAAAAAGTGAAGTTAAAATCAATACTAAAAAATAAATTTGAATTAGCTGTGCTAAAGCACAGGATTTCTATTCTTTCTAGAGAAAGACTGCTGCCATCTGAAGAAACAATAAAGCAGCAGGCAGCAAAAAGAATGTAGGGAAAGAAGGATGGTTGAGGTATTTCACGTAGCTAATAATATGTTATTTAGGGGGATTTTGTAATATTTGCGATCTTGTGATATCTGTCAGCTCTTTTAAATGTCGTAATTTGTAATGATTTCTTTACTCATTCTAAATACACATTCATTTTTGTTAGCCTCCTCCAATAACGTTTCGTAAGTGCATATTTGAGTATACCACTCTCCTCCTCAAAGGCACCCCACTACCTACAATTCAAGCTGCTTAACATGGCATATCCAGTAGCCTTTATTTTCTCCGTGACGTAGGAGATAATGTCACCTGTACTTTAAGGGGAAAGCTTGAAGAGAGGAGTGATGGCTTAGACTAGACAGTAGAAGAAAAGATCAGAGGCAGCAAGAGAACTGGGGATCATCAGATACCCAAATGAGACTGAAAGCACAAATCCCTGTCCTAGCCAGTCCAACTGAAGTGTAAATTTCTCCTGCACAGCTCCTGTAAAAACAGATTGCTGGGCCCATAGCTTCCGACTCAGTAGAATGTGCATTTCTATGAAGTTCCCAAGTGATTTTGATGCTGCTTGTGTTTAAGAAACACTGCTCTAGAAAATGCCCTCTCCCACCTGGGCAGAAAACTAGAGATTTATTCTCTAGAAAAGGGGAAACAGATATCTTTGGGTTCAAGCTTGACCTGCCTAGTTGAAGGCATAGTTACCACACAAAAAATGAGGGAATTAAATGTACATGGTAACTACCTCCCCCATTCCCAGCCTGCCCCAGCTGGTAAGAACGCTGGCAGCCAGCCGCCCACTCCAGGCAGGACATTGGAAGACATCTCTCTTGGGAATCTTAACAGCCATAGAGGAAATGCCTGAAGAGACTGATACCTTGTAACTTTATATAATTAAACAAAATTAAATCAAAAAGGAAAAAATCAGTCCTTAAAAATAAAAAATAAAAAAATGAAACCAATGAACTTACCTATTGATTAGTTGATTTGGTGGCATAACCAAACCCTACATGTAACTGCAATTACTATTGCCCGTCTCAAATTTGGCCCTGAGTGTAGGAGGATGTGCTGGTTTTAAAGATATGCCACAAACTGACTCCCAGGGGTATAAATCTCTCTGGCAATGCAGAATATGACTTCCAAGGATGAATCAGGACCGGGCATCGTGGGATTGAGAACATCTTGACCAAAAGAGGGATGTGAAATGAAATGAAATAAAGTTTCAGTGGCTGAGAGAGTCCAAATGGAGTTGAGAGGTCACTTTGGTGGGCATTCTTATGCACTATATAGATAACAATTTTTAGGTTTTAATGTACTGGAATAGCTAGAAGTAAATACCTGAAACTACCAAACTCCAACCCAGTAGCCTTGACTCTTGAAGATGACTGTATTAGCAATGTAGCTTACAAGGGGTGACAGTGTGATTGTGAAAGCCTTGTGTATCACACTCCCTTTATCCAGTGTATGGATGGATGAGTAGAAAAATGGGGACAAAAACTAATGAAAATGGGGGGAGGGGATGATTTGGTGTTCTGTTTTACTTTTATTTTTTATTCTTATTTTTACTTTTTCTAGTATAAAGAAAATGTTAAAAAAAAAAGAATAAAGCTTATAAAAGCTATTAAAAAAAAGATATGCTCACAAATTCTTTGATATTCCTCTATGCAAGAAGCGGAACTTAATTGCCCTCCCCTAGTATGTGCGCTAGACTTAGTAACTTGCTTCTAGTGAACAGAATATGGCAGAAGTGATGGGACATTATTTCTGGTTAAGATAATAAAAAGACTGCAGCTTCTGTGTTGGGAGCATTCTCTCTCTTATGGATCATTCACTATGTTGTGAGCAGCCTTTTGGAGAGACCCGCACGGCAAGGAACTGAAGCCTCCTGCCAAGGGTCATGTGAGTGCATTTAGACGTGGATCCTTCAGTCCTAATCAAATATTCAAAGACTGCAGCCACGGCCAACAGCTTGACTGTGACCTTAGGAAGCTTCATCCAGTTAAGCCTTCCTAGATTCCTGGCCCTCAGAAACTGTGCTAGATAATAAATGTTTGTTTTAAGCTACTAAATTTTAGGGTGATTTGTTACACAGCAATAGATAACTAATATGAGGAGAAAATACCCCCCCTCCCCGAAAATTTGTGTCCACAACTAGCCCTGACATTTACCTGCAGCCAAAATTCTCACTATCTTTGTGGGATAAAAAACCTCAAGCCAAGAATTTAATTTAAATTCTAGTGGCCCCTGGTACCTACCAGAAGCAAACACCTTTTCTATCTGGAAGAACCCACCTTCATCCCAACCCTCAAAGAATTCCTAAAGATCTCTGTTCCAAGAATTTGAGTTTACAGTGAAAAATCACAACACACACAAGGAAATGAAGCATCATGAGCTAGTGCCCACAGAAACAACAAAAAGCAGAATCAGACAGAAAAAGACTTTGCATACTAGAGCTAACAAATACAGATATATAAAAGATCTTTAATATGCTTAGAGAAATAAGAGGGTATAAATATATGTAAAGAGCAAGAGACTTTAAAAATGTCCAAGAAGCATTAGAAATGCAATGTGAACGTCTAGAATGAAAAGTATTATTCAAATTAATAATTCAACAAACAAGTTTAACCTCAGAATTTATAGCTGCTAAAAAGAACAACAAAACTGAACAGATCTGAACACATTCAAAATGCACACAGAGAGACAAGGAATTGAAAAACATAAAAGAGGTTAAGAGACATGGAAGTTAGAATCAGAAGGTCTAACAAACATCTAACTGGAGTTTCAGAAAAAAAAGAAAGAGAATAGGATAGAAGTAAATATTTGAAGAGATAATGGCTGAAGCTTTTCAGGACTAGTGAAAAAGATATCAAGTCACAGATTTAAGAAGTCCCAAGCAGGATAAATAAAAAGAAATTTACACTTAGATTCATCATGGAGAAATAACAGAATGTCAAACATAAAGGGGAAATCTTAAGACTAGTCGGAGAAGAAAAACAGATTACCTTCAAAGGAGAGATAGACTGAGAGTTATAATGGAAGCCAGAAGTCAGTGGAGAAGAATAGTGTCTTCAGTGTGCTGAGAGAAAATAACTGTCAAACTAGAAAAACTGCATTTTGAAAATGGGGGTGAAATGAAGATAATTTCAGACAAACAAAAATTGAGATAGTTTGCTCACTATATAAAATTCTAGAGGATATACTTCAGGCAGAAGGAAAGTGCTCTCAGATGGAAAGACTGAGATGCAAGAGGAATAATGAATAAAGAAAGTGTGACAATAGGAAAAAGGTACTATTCTTTCGTTCAAACTCTGGATTCATATATCTAACTGCCTACTTTCTCTATATCCACTGGGATGTATATTATGCACTTCAAACTCAATGTATCCAAAACTAAAATCCTGATCTTTCCCCACTGTAAACGGTAACTACATCCTTCAAGATGCTCAGGTCAAACACCTCAGAGATACCTTGACTTTTCTCCTTCTTTCACACTCCCACATCAAAAAATACTATTAACTCTATTTTCATAATAGTCTGAATTCAACCAGTTCCCACTTCTTTCACAAGCCACCATTATCCTTTGCCTAAATAGGATATAGAAAAGAATATAAAAAATTGAAATTAAAAACATTGGAAAAGTTATACCAAGTAAATACTAACCAAAAGAACAGCAGATAAGCTATTAGTATCGACAAAAAAGACTTTAAGGCAAAAAGCATTGTTATAAAGAGTTCTACATAATTAATAAAGGATAAAATTCTCAACTTGTGTACCGAATAACAGTTTCAAAAACTGACAAAACTACAAGGAGAAATAGATCAACACAACTAAATCAACTGACCAAAAAAATTGGAAGATATTAAAGATCTCAATGGCACCATTAATAAGCTTAATCTAATGGACATGTATACAGGATATTTCACTCAACAACATTAAAACACAGTCTTTTCAAGCACACATTGAATTAGCATATGCCAGGCGCTAAGACTAGGCTCAACAAATGTCAAGGGATTGGTATGACACAGACTACATTCTCTAACCAGAATGCAAATATATTAAAAATCAATAACTAGAAAAACACTTAAGTCTGATGGTTTAAAAAGACACTCCTGAACATTTTACAGGTCAAAGAGAAATCAAAATGCACATGTTTAGAAGCAAATAAATAATAAAAATGTTGCATATTAAAATTCTGAGATGCAGCAATAGCAGTACTTGAAGGAAATGTATAACCTTTGAATGCTTATGTTAGAAAAGAAGACAGGAAGGGTTAAAATGCTAAGTTTAAAACAAAGGAAGGAAATAGTAAAGATAGGAACAGAAAGCTTTGAAAGAGAGAACATACAAGAGAGCTCAGAACATATCACTATAAACTCTGCAGAGATTAATCCCATAATAAAAGGATAACATGAACATTTTAAAAACACATTTGAAAATTTAGATGCAATGGGAAAATTGTAAGAGTAGTCAAGTCTAGGTCATATTTTTCTATATGTTTAGAAAATAATACGAATTTAAAATTTAACATTTCTGCTTACAATTGGGACTACAACATAAAAAAATCATACCATTTATAGGCAGAAAACATTTGTTTTTTTTAACTTCAAAACTCAGGTGACTGAGCAGAAACACTGTGGGTTTTTTTTCTTTTTTTTTTTTTTAAACCCACAGCAGACAGGAAACCCCACCTGGGAGCTTTAGGTGCTTCAAAGGTCACAACGTTAGCAGGACTACGCAGTTCAGGTGGCACGCCAGAAGGAAATGGCAATTGCTTACTTGCCCCAGATAGAAAAATGATGCATTGCAGACAGCTCACCGTTGCACCAAGCTTCACAATTTCCACAGGTTTTTTTTTTTTCCCCTGCACACTGAATATTTTTCTTAACCTTAGTATTTATTAAATAATAGCTACCACTAATTGGACATATATTTGTTGAGGACCATACTGAATATTTTACATATGTTCTTCCCAATCCTTACAACACAAGATGCTCTAATCTCAGTTTTACAAATGAATAGACCAGTGGAGTAACTTGCTCCTGCTCTCACTCTTAGGTGTGGGCTAAGACTCAAATACAAGTCTATTTCATGCTTCCCTTCATCTGTCCTTTTAAACACGAAGGTGCTGGGAAGCAAGTCATCTACAGATAAGTTCAAGGGAGGTGCTTTCCAAGACCAGCCCACCATAGTCTGTACAAAGCACTCACCTTCTGGATAATGTCTCGCACAGCAAAATACTTCTCAGTGAGGTCCCCTGCCTCGCTCAGTGGAGCATCATAGTCATAGCTGGTGGGCTGAGCTGCGTAGGGAGTGTTGGCCCCTAGAATACAAATATTCTACTGCAGGCCTTGCCCTGGGACACGTTTTGATTCCTGGGCTCGGCACTGTGCAGGAAGAAAATAAAGGACACATTAAAACCAGCTGTTAAGTGACACAGAAGTGGTCTTCAGGAGATGCAAGATCTAGAGAAGAGTTTCTTCCTGCAGGTGGCACTTGTCAAGTATCTCAGAGTTTACAAAGAACTTTTCCCATCCATCCTTTTAGCAGAGTGCACAGCTACGACCCCAACAGGCATCACCAGTTCCAGACAAGCAGGGAATCTGAAGCTCCCCAATGAAACGGGATTGATATTTCACAGCCACTAAGCAGCAGAGCTTGTGACATCATGACCCACATTTAAAATTTTTAAAAAAATTTTTAACAGATTTTTTATTGTGAAGTTCAACATATATGTATATGACAGTGATAACTTTCAAAGTACAATTTAACAAGTAGAGAGCAAATTTCAAAGAATGTTGTAAGTTACAGTTCCACAATTTCAGTTATTTCCTTTTAGCTATTCTAATACTCTAGCATCTAAAAAAAATTATATAAAGATTCAGTATTAGTAATCCTTTGTTAAATCCAATCTTGTCTGTTGTTACTCCTTCCTCTTGTTTAATCACTTTCTCAATCTTCAGGGGTCACTCCGAAGGATCACCTTCTAGTGATCACCCTAAGGTGTTCATATTGAAAAGGGGTGTCAACATTATGGGGGTGTTGACAGTATGGGGAAGGGGGCTGCATCTGGTTGTTGTTCTTAAAGAGGCTGTTGCCTCTGGGTTTTAGGCCTTGTATGGCATAGGGACATTCTGGTGGATTTAAGTTTCTGAGAAATAAATTTAGTGAGTGAATCTTTTATAGAATTTCAGTTAGGGACCTAGGTATTTCAGGTCTACTGTTGGTTAGGGCTTGGCATACTGTGGCCATTTGGGATACCTACCTGGAGCTTGCATAAAAGAAACCTCCAGGATAGCCTCTCAACTCTATTAGAGATCTCTTAGCCACTGTAACTTTATCTTGTTACCTTACTTTTCCCTCTTTCAGTCAAGAAGCTATTTTCAGTCCCTCGATGCCAGGGCCAGCCTCATTCCTGCGAGTCGTGTCCCAGGTCACCAGGGAGATTCACTTCCCTAGGAATCACGTCCCACGTGGGGGGTAGGTTAATGAGTTTATTTGCTGATTTGATGACCCACATTTTTGACTGGTAACCCTGCAATCTGTGTTCTTCTTCACAACCTCAAAATGTGTGGCTAAGAAAAGGTTGGTGGTGGGGACCAGATAACTGGACAAAGGATCAGCAGAAAACCAATGAGGGTTTATCAGACCAAACAAAGTGGAAGATGACTGTAGACACACATTAGCCCAGAGAAATTCAGATGGAACATTAACGCCCTCGTAATGTTTACAGAGAGTGTAGGGGATGCTATGGTATGCTCTCAGATCCCCTTCAGGACCAAGGCACTACACTCATCATTCTCCCAGTTAAAAGGAGTTTGGGCTGCTGACAGCTTTCAGACAGGTCCCTCTTTGGGCAGTACTCTCTGCCAAGCTGCCTCACCCAAGGTTACAACCCTCCCAAGACAGTCCATGTCCAATGACTGACCAATGTAGGGATATCAAAACCCAGTTCCCTTGCCTCAAAGGGCCATCCCAGCTCCAAAGCTCCCTCTAGGATCAACCACTTTTGAAACTGCATCACAGCCCAACTTCTCCCTCTGTCCAAAACTGCTTCCCACACTCTCTTATACATGTTTCTGAGTACGACTTCCTGCAAAGTAATCTTGCAGTCTGTTTCCAAGAGAACTAGACCTACAAGAATGACCAATGGATAATGCCAGTACTGTGTATATAAATGGTCTAGAAAGCAAATGTTCTTGCCATTATTGTCTAATGGGCAATCTATACTAGAGGTCTCATCCTTGACACCAGTGTTTCAAAAATTTACTCATGCATATGAATCACATGGCAGTGTGTTAAAATACAGATTCCTGAGTCTTAATCCCGGAGATTCCGATCCAGCAGGTCTCAGGTTGGACTCGAGATTCTGCATTTTTAACTGGCTCCCAAGTGTTGGTGAAGCTGCTGATACGTGGACCAGCAAGGCTCTGTGCCACCCCTTTCTCTTCTACTTCATTTCTCCTCCAAGCCACTCTCTCCTGTTCTTTCCTTTCAGCCTTCAGGATTCCCTTTAGTATTTTCTTGTAGGGCAGAACTCTTGCTAATGAACTCTCTCAGCTTCTGCTTATCTATGAATATCTTGAACTCTCCCTCATTTATGAAGGACAGTTTTGCCAAATAGAGAATTCTTGGCTAGCAATTTTTCTCTTTCACTATCTTTAATATATCATACCACTGCCTTCTTGCCTCCATGGTTTCTGATGAGAAATTAGTGCTTAGTCTTATTGGGCATCCCTTGTATATTATTAATCGCTTTTCTCTTGTTGCTTTCAGAATTTTCTCTTTATCTTGGCTTTTGACATTCTGATTAGTATGTGTCTTGGAGTAGGTCTATTCAGATTTATTTGGTTTGAAGTACACGGTGCTTTTTGGACATGGATATCAATTCCTTTCATAAGAGTTGGGAACTCCTCACCATTATTTCCTCAAATATACCTTCTGCCCCTTTTCCCTTCTCTTCTCCTTCTGGGACATCCATGATGCAAATGTTTGTGCACTTTGTGTTGTCAATCAGTTCCCAGAGCCCCTGTCCAATTTTTCCCATTGTTCTCTCTATCTGCTCTTTTGTTTGTTCTACTTTGGATGCTCTGTCTTCTAGCTTGCTGATCCTTTCTTCTCCCTGCTCAAATCTGTTGTGTGCTTCTAGAGTATTTTTAAATTTCATCTATTGTGACTTTCATTCCTATAAGATGTTCTTTTTCTTTGTATATTTCCAAATTCTTCTTTATATTCACTCAGTGTATTCTTAATATATTTTATCTCTTTAATCATCTTGTTGAATTTGTTTAGGAGATTTGTTTAAACATCTTTAATTAGTTGTTCCAGATTCTGTATCTCCTCTGACTTTTTAATTTGCTCCTTTGGGCCGTATCTTCCCGTTTCTTCATATGACATTATTATTTTTTTGTTTGCTGATGTCTGGGCATTGGATTATCTTGGTGAGTTTACTCTGAAGGTCAAAGCTTTTGTTGTTGATTGGGTTTGTGCAAATGTTCTTCTTTGAAACTTGGTTCAATGGTTTGACCCAACCCAACACTTGATTTGTTGGTATGTCCTAGGGCTGGGTGAGATACCCAAGTAGGGGGTGAATACCAGTTCCACCAGTCCCAGGGAAAAGTTTAGGTAAAGATGCCTAAAAGCCTTTAATTCTGCTCCCCAAGGAGGCACTTTCCTGGCATGCCCAGCATATGGTCCTCTTCGTCCAAAAGCCTTTTAGTTGTCTTCCAAGAGGTGCGCTTACCTCACCTGCCAGTAGATGGTTTCTTTGACAACCTATTCCCCTCAGCCCTCAGAAGGGAGGCTCTTCTTAGATCTCTATTCACTCCAGACAATGGTACAGCCAGATCTGGTTTAAACTGTTAGTAGTTCCAGTAGCTAAAATTAGCCAGCCAAAAGCTGGCACAGTGCTAGATCATGCCCTGCCCTGTTTTGGGGAGAGTAAACCTCCACTGCCTTTTCAGTCTGGAGCTGACCAGAGACTGGAGAACCAGACGCTTTCTGCATCATCTCTCATTCTTTCACCGAAGCTTCTTCATCTCTTCGTTCCATACTTTCCTGGGTGTTGTAAAGCATTTTCCCTGATCTCTAGAGCCCCAGATCCTTGTTGCAGACAGTTTCTTCCCAACCCTTAGTTGTTTTTCTGGGAGAGAAGTGAGCCTACCCTCCCCCTAATCAGCCATCTTGGATCCTCTCACAAGTTTTTTAAGAGTTTTAATAGCCCAGCTAGAGCAGGGCCTCAAAAAATTTGTTAAAAACTCAGAGTTCTTTCTCTCCATTTACTAAAGATTAGATGTAAAGGCAAAAGATTTATACATTCTGAAGAGAAACCAGAGAATCTCTCTTCTACTTCAGAAAGCAAATGTGTGAGAATGACATTATTTTAGGGATAATTTTAAGTAAATGAGGCACAAAATCTGATAGTTCAGCAACAATTAGTAACAAATTCCTTCAATATAGCTCACAAATGATGGAGCCACCCTGGGTGACCTTAACAGTGGTGGAGATGACAGATGAACTAGGTCAAGATTCTTTTTCATTAGTTCTCTTAACAGAACCTACATTCTGAAAGACCTAGATGACTCAACAAACTGAATTGATCCAGTCATTTTACTTTTCCCCCATTTCATATTAATCAGAATATCACTCACGGCTAACCAGTGCAGCACCTGCCTCTGGGGATGCATAGGTTAGAACAGAATCCCTTGCTTTGAGATGCGAAGAACATAAAACCGCATACTTTGTTGCAAGGAGCTCACCTACTGCTTTGTGGCCCCTACTCTACCTCTAATGTGGCAATGACTGTGCTGTGCTGTGTTTCTTATTTATATGTCCTACTCTCCACTAGACTGTATGCACCTTAGGAGTGGAGACTGAGCCTCATTTACCCCTGAATCCCCAGCCAGAGCCAGGCACAGAGAAGGAGCTCAGTGAGAGGCTGCCAAGTCAAGTTAAACAAGTGTGACTTCCGTAAACAGATTTTATAGGCTGAGGGAACTCAGGCTGGGATGCTGCCCAGTGGGTTTAAGGATGGACTAGAAAACTGTCTTTCTTCTAGTTCCTCCAATAGAACCTTTCTTTGGATGCTTTCAGATCATAATAGGGTAGCATCACAGAGAAACAGTGCAAATTCAAGCCTCCTCTGGCCATGTTAGGGGGTGTGAGGTAAGAAAGCAAAAGAAATGGTAAGACCTACTCACCTCAACATTCCTCAATGCTCCACATTTTGTCAGCCAGATAGGACACATATAGGACAGGCTGGGTCCTATAGGAGGCATCATACAGGTGGGAGTACACAGGCATGCACAGCATGGGTGCACACACCTGTGCAAGCACGTGCATTTCGAGTTGGGGCAGCTGCATGATGGCTCCAAGCTTCCTCCCCTCCAGCTGTCACTGCCCTCCTCTGGGAAGCTGGCCTGAAGAATATGCGCTAAGAAGCTCAGACTAACCACCCTCCTCCCCACTCTCCAAACAGATCAGGCAAAAGGGCAAGTTGAGAGAGGTCTGGCAGAACACAGTAGGCTCGTCTGGGGGCTGACTGAGGGGCTTCGGCCACACAGGGTTATACAAAGGGCAGTGATTGCTTCACCTGAGTTTCAGTCCAAGCTCCACCACTGAATGGGAAATGTGTAGCCCCTTTTGGCACCCTGTTTCTCATCTGTACTGTGGTACTGATAGTCTTTAGCTCAAGTGAGACTGCTATAAGAATGAAGTTAGAAAATAGTGGCAGAAAAGAGACTTACGGTGGGATAGGAGAGAGAATTAAGGACAACTTCCATTTCTGAAGTATAGTTTTTATATTGCCCGAATTTTTTCCTAAGAAGCAGGTATTGTTTTAAATAAAGCAATAAAGATATATATGAATATATATTAAAAACCTGTAAAGAGCCAAACAACCATCAGCCTTTTTTCCTGGATTGACTGATGGGTCACAATTCCATCAACACAGCTGGGTGGAATCTCTACTGAATGGAAAAGGTAATATCAGGTCTTAACCATTTCTATTGAGAAGACAACCATGCAGAGATGACCAAAAACACACTTTTATTTTATAAGCAGTGACAATTGAGTTTTGCAATATCTCAATCTCTTGGCTCTAATAATAGCAATAATATTAACAATACTCATAAGAAACGTCTCTCCAACCCCATTCCAACCTGCAAATAATATGGCAGTGCAAAGGAGAAATTTCATTAATAGCTGACCGTATCCAATTTCAGATCCTGGGAGATTTGGGCCCAACTAAGTCTCCAACATTCAAATATAGGGCATTCTCAATGATTCAGAGAGAAATTTCAGAAGTGGAGAGAGGTGGAGAATGAGGCTTAGAAGACAATGAATATAGCATAATTTGTCTTTGCAAAAATGAATGACAATGCAGAGACATTTGTAGTATATTTTCTTACCAAATAAAAGACCATATTAGGAATATAAAATGCTGCAGCCACTTCGGAAAACAGTCTGGCAGTTCCTTGAAAGGTTATACACAGAGTTAACACATGACCCAGCAATTCCACTCTTAGGGATATACTGGAAATAACTGAAAATAGGTATTCATTGGAACAAATACAAGTACATGTATGTTCATAATATTCATAATAGCCAATATTCACAATAGTCAAAAAGTGGAAACAATCCAAATGTCTAGCAACTGATGAATGCATAAACGAAACAAGGTATATCCATACAATGAAATAATATTATTCAGCAATAAAAAGGAATGAAGCACTGGTACATGCCACAATATGGATGAACCTTGAAAACATGCTGCGTGAAATAAGCCAGTCACAAAAAGTCACACCTTATATGATTCCATTTGTGTGCAATGTCCAGAACTGGCAAATCCACAGAGGCAGAAAGCAGATCAGTGGTTGTCAAGGCTAGGGGAAAGGGGAATGAGGAGTGACTGCTAAAGGGTACAGAATGGGGGTGACGAAAATGTTCTGGAGTTACATAGTGGTGATGGTTATACTACTTTGTGAATATAATAAAAACCACTGAATTGTACACTTCACAGTGGTCAATTTTACAGTATGTGAATTATATCTCAATAAAACAAAATGTTAAAAAAAAAACAAAAGCAAAAAACCACAGCAGAATATATGAACAAGTAAGCTACATCACAGGCTATGCCTAGCTACCCTGTTTTTTTTTTTTTTTTAGAAAGGCTACTAAATGCTCAAGTTATTTTCCTTAAAAACTTTTTAAAGAAAAATGATTTTTAAAAATTATTTCTTACATACTAGAAAATGTAGGAATAGATACAAACAAAAAGTAAAAAAGTAAAACTGCCCACTGGCACATCCCCAAGTTCAAACACCAGAGACATTCTGCTATAAGTCTCTACAAAGAGATGTTAAATTGCTCTTACCATTCCAATAGGCAAAATTGGTCCCACCTGTAAACATGTACCTACAACGAAAACAGAGAACAGACGGTACTTCACTGTGAGCCTACAGCTCTCGAGAGTGCCCTCCCCTCTGGAAGTCAACACTCACATGTTCACATTCGCCCCCCAGGCAAGTATGTTATGAAGGGAGGAGGTCACTGCTTCGGTCGTGACTGTCGAGTGGGGTTGGCCCCAATGGTCTAGCCAGCCAGTATAGAATTCAGAGTTGACCTAAGAAGAGAGAAGGCCATGGAGGGTCTTTCAAATGCTGGGCTTCCCTGTAATGCCCCAACTACACCATGGGAAGGGTGGAAAGCGAAGCTGACACAAACTGCTTCTCCCAGAGCTGGGGGCCAGTGAGGACTTCCAATAACAGCTTCACCTACACTCGCTCCCCAGGCACCAACCCTGACAACTGCACCAAAGCAAGAGCTCACCTGATACAGGACAAGTATTCTTTGAGAAATTCTATCTGCCTTAAAATTCTGTTAACCAGTCCTCAGTTTAAATACAGAGAGAAAATTTCTTGGGCAAAGGAATTGCATAGCAAAATATTTTTATAAAATAACCAGCTCCAAATTCACCCATTGTGTGAATCCAGATCTTCAGATCTCTGGTTGACTTAAAATGAGGTAGACTCATACAAGTATTCTCCACAGCAGGACCCAAGCACTTCATGTTTCTTTTGGGAATAACCTGTCAAGCTTTGGGTCTGGAGAAGGAAAAAGATATCTGGCAGTGTTGTGGGACCTTCTCATCTCAGGCTCCAGTACACAGCTCCACCCAAAATCTTGAGTGCAGGTGCCGCACTGCTCACAAAGCAGAGACCAGACTCAGAAAAATCTGCTCAAGGTCTGTACCAGAGTGAGGCAGCCAGAACTGCTGCAGAGAAGGCACAGGATCAAACCTCTTAAATGGGCTGAGTTATAGCAATAATTACCGCTTAAGAGCAGAGGGAGAGATGGATTGATGGATTTACATTCTCCTAGACCTCGGCATCACCACCTCCTGCTAGGAGCCTATGCAGCATGCCCTAGAGTCCTGCAACTCAAACAATGGTCAGCAAAGCCGCACCCCCTCACCTGTTGCTTGTTAGAAATGCAGAATCTCAGGCCCCACCCCAGATGCAGCAAAAGAGATTTTGCATTTTAACAAGATCCCCAGGTGATTCATAAACACATTAAAGATGGAGAAGCTCTGTCTTGAACAGACCTGAACTCAAAACCTGGCCCTGCATCTCACCAGCTGAATGACCTTGGGCAAGTTATGTATATTTTCTGAGCCTCAGCAGAAATGGAGACAACACTACTTATTAGTTGCCACGATGACTAAATGAGATAAACTACATATGACCACAGAGCCTGATACATGACAGGAGTTACACGTAAGTCCATTACATTCCACTCCATTCTACTCAGTTTCACATCTCCTGACGGGCTATGTCCTCACAGTCCCATCAGCTATTGACCCCTGAGGCAGAAAAATCAGGATCTACTGCTACTCTTCTGCAGCACGTAATCTCTCTTTGCCAACAGCTATAAATGAACACAAGCAAAAGTCTATACCCCATGCCTGATTCTTACCAAGGGTCCTCTGGGCTCACTATTCCTCTGTAATAGGAAAGCAGCTGTGATATTGGAACCTGAAAATTCCAAGAGGGAGAAGGAAGGTCAGTCATAGGGTTGACAAGAAGTTAAATTATTAGAGCCCTTTATGGGACTTGGTTCTGAGTCCCCCTGCCCTTCCCCACACTCCCAGGTCTCAGGCTAGCATCAGGCCAGACCCAGCCCATCCCTTCAGTAGATGTGTGGGGACCAGAGAACACTGCTTCCTCTCTGAACAGGTCCTGTGAACTTCCCTGACTTTTCCTGCTGTGGGAAGGCCTGCCTTCTGTATTTCCCAGGGCCTAGACACATGTCTTGTGCTCCTGTCTTTTCACATGGGCATGTGGTTGACCCTAGCTGGATCAAATACTCCCACCAGGAAGGGACTCCTTTGAGGACACTTCCTTATAGCTATCACAGCGCCACACATAAAATAGTGCCACAAATATCTGCCAATTAGTTGACAAATCAAAGGGATGAAGGTGGTCTGGCTGTGCTTATCCCTAATTAACAGGGTATACTCTAGGGTATATTCTTATGTATAAGTCATCAGCCATACCCCTTGCTCTCAATTTTTCTTTCTGAAATATTCCTTTGGATGCCCATGTCTTTTGTTCTCCCTTCCTCCTCTAAAAAGAAAAATAATTTGTTCACAGAGAGGTAATGGGAACAAGTGAGCATGGATAAATGTCCATATCAGTCAGAACAGAGGATGCCCTGGCTCCAAACTTCATAATCCAGTTCCAACAGCAGGTGTCTCAGATGGAAACAATGCCAGCCAAGGCCCTCCAAATAACCCCTTGCTCTCTCATCAGCCCTTGGCTTCCCCATAAAGCCAGCTTTCAGGAGAGAATATGCTCATCAGGAAAGACTGGGCTCTCATCTACTTTATGCTCATATTTCTCACTAGTAAGCCTTAGGTGGGCATTCAGGTCTTTAAATGTTTTCATGAGCATCTGGTGATCTGTCCTCCAGGCCATGCCCCTCTTCCACACAGATGAATGAAGCTATCAAAAGCGTCATGCAGGAGGGCCGCCTGTCCCAGGCACACTGACCCCACAAAGGTCCATTCTTCAACCCACAGCAGTAACAATCATGCTCTCACCTCACATAGAAATAGCACTTAAACCCTTAATAATCTTCAATTTGCTCCTCCCAACAGAAAAAATACTGTACTTTTTCATCACTGTGATGGAAACGTGCCAAAGCAGGAGGAAACCAGCATGCCACTTCCTCTGCAGCTCTTTGTAGGTGAGCTATTTCATCACCAAATCTGAGCAATGTACCAGGTTTCTAGAAACATCCAATTCACTTAAGGTCAAATTTTTTTTCTTTTTTTGTAACGCAAGAACCTCTTTAAAAATGCAACTTTAGTCTAATCCCTTCAAGAGAAGCAACTTTGGATATGTAATGTATATAAAGCACCAGGTTCGAGTGGCTTATACCTCAGAGAAGAAAACAGCAGGGTTTTTATGGTACTTAAAGAGTCGATCTTTTTTGCTTGCTCGTTAACTTTATTTTGAAATAATTTCAAACTTATAGAAAAGTTGAAAGAATAGTGCAAAGAACTCCTATATCCCCTTCACCCAGATTCTTCAATTGCTAGCACTTTATCACATTTACTTTATCAGTTTCACGCATTCTTTCTCTCTCTCCATATATAGACATATTTTTTTGATACTTCAGTGCTTATTTCCTAAAAACAAGGGCATTCTTTACATAAATACAACTATAAAAATTAGGAAATTAGCATTGATACAATATTATTAGCTCACCTACAGACCTTATTCAAAGATTGTAATTATCCCAATAAGGTCCTTCATAGCAAAAAATAAATAAATAAAAAAGTCCAGTCCAGGATTCTATCCAGTATCACACACCGCATTTAGCAGTCATTTCCTTTATGAAAGCTGCTCTCAGCCTAAATGAGGACTGTCTTAACATTTACTCTGTCCAGAAATGTCCTAGCCATGCTGCCCGCCCACCCAGAACTTTGATTTGCAGAACCTCCACAGCTTACACAGCATTAACAGGTCAGGCAAGGTGACTTTTGTAACATTTACCAACCTACCTCCAGCCACTCACAGTTCAGTGAGCTATGAGCTATGCATAAAGATAATGGAAGTGTAAGGTAAGTTCCCTGCACTCGAAGGGCTGACAGGCCAATAGCTCCGAGCCAGTGGCTGACCTCAACATTTATACTATGGCCACATCCCAGCCCAGAGCAACCTGCCAAGATGGGGGACAAGGCAAGTAGAGAAGAGCAGCAGAGCAGCATGTCCCAGACACAGAAACTGAAAGAGGGCTCTGCCTCAGGGTAGAGTTTCTCTTGGCTGGAACTGCATACACCCAGTTTCCTTATTCTGGGATGGCCAGCCCTGAATAAAGCAGTATTCCAATTTCCAGGCCAGCTCTGCCAATGCTGAAATCAAAATGACAATGCTGCCACCCTGTAAGCTCTTGGCCTACAAGTCAAATCAGCTTAAATAAGGTAACCTTTTGCCACTGAAGTGTGCTTTATTAATTATTACTATTAAACCTGTTACTTGGTAAAGAAAGAGTTGAGAAATCTCATTCAATATGCCCATCCCACTTCAAACAACATCTGCTCAGAGCAATTAACTGAATAACAAGTCCAATATCACGTGGCCTTAGCTGCATTTTCTGTCACTACGAACACCAACCTGGTCCAAAATCCACTGTGGCATAGAGGCCCTGCAGTGACCCACACTGCAAGAGCTTCTCATGCACCCCATCGGTGGTGAACAGAACCACCTTGTCACCCAGGTGGTAGCGGAAGCGCTTCTGCAGGAAACGCAGGTAGTCGTAATCACAGGTAAAGTAGCTGCCATATTCATTTTCCACCTGCAAATTAAAATAAGAGGAAGGAAAAGTCAGGAGATCCCAATGTAGCCATTCTAAGGAAAAGTATCATTTGGGGAAATGTCTGAGTATCAGCTGAGATAACAAAGCTTAATGATTGTCAAAGCATCTCCTATACAGTCCTCAAGATTCATTTTGCAAAAAACAACTGAACATAAAAACTTATGTTTCTTATTTCTGGAGGTAATAAGAAACAGAAATAAGAAAAAAAGAAAACCAAACACCAAATTAGTTCTCAGATTATATTGATATTCTCCCCTACGACAGATACTTGAAACGTTATTACTTAAATAATACCTTTCATGTGGTAGTAATGTTATAAAATGGAGAAAAACTAAAAGAAAATTGAAAAATTGTTCGTTAATTCCATGACCCAGAGAAAACCGCTGTCAGCACTTTGGCATACAGTCTTCCAGATTTATGCAAACATACTCATAAATATATACAAATAAAATACAGTAAATGTTTTCTTTCCTCAAAACTTTTATTGTGTCATACACCCCTGTTGTAACACTGCTTTTTTAACTTAATAGATTATGCAAAATGTCCATGACAGTAAAGACGGTGAACACCCGGTACAGAGGCACCATCGCTGACTTAATCTCCTGTTGTCAAACTATCAGGGTATTTCCCATTTTCTGCTCAATAACCAATGCTTTATATCAATGGTTCTAAACCAGGAAAGAGTTTGTCCTCAAGAGCACATCTGACAATATCTGGAGACAGTTTTGTTTGTCACAACTGGAAGGGGAGTAGAGATACTGGCATCTAGTGAGCAGAAGTAAGAGATGCTGCCAAACATCCTATAATGCAGAGTACAGCCCTCACTAGAAAGTATTATCAGGCACCAAATGGCAATAGTACTGAGGGTGGGAAATCCTGCTCTGAAGCATGCACTCTCAAAGGAGGCGATACCATCTCCAAAGGGGTAAAAATTCATTCTTACGAGGTAAAAAAAAAATCTTGTTCTTTTAATCTATAAAGAACAGACATATATAGAGTACACAAACAGATATACAGTATACCTCAGGCATTAAAATTTCATGGAGAGGAAGGGTAATTACAAAAAAGTTGTCTAAAAAGACTCCTTAGGGGGATGATAATGAAAAAAAGGTTAAAAAACACAGCTGCAAAGCTATAAAAATGAATTAACTTCAGCTCCACTCAATAACACCAATAAATCTTGGAAATACAACGTTGGGTCAAAGAAGCCTGGCACTGAAGAATCCATATACTACAATTCCTCTTATACAAAATTCAAAACCAGGCAAAACCAAACTATAACGTATGGGTACATATAAAGATAGTAAAAGTATAAGGAAAAGCAAGGAACTGATTTTCTTGAGAGAAATGGAGAGAAAGGGGGATATGATCAAGAAGGACATCTGGGGAGCTTCTGGAAGAGCAGCCATGGCAGTTCCCTGTCTTGGATGGTGGTTATGTGGACATTCACACTGTAATGATTTATTATACTGCACATTTATATGTTACGCAATTTTCTGCATGTGTGTCATATTTCACAATTTCACAAAACTTAAAAGAATAGTTGTCCAACCATGACATTTCAACCTGTTCACATTTCAAAACAAATTTGGGGGATCCTGGAATACACGGTCTTTAAACATAAGAAAGAGAAACTATTAACACCCAGAAAAGAGAAGCCCACCTTGAGATTAGCTGGGAGAGATGGTTAAGGAAGCCCCTGCCCCCCACCCACCACCACCACCACGCCACCAGGGGATGCCCAAAGTAGCTCTAGAAGGAAAGGCACTGAGTCAGGGAAGAGGGATGGGTAGAGAGTATTCTTGCAAAGGGTCCCTTAGCCCACTTTTTTTATTTTTTAATTCATTTTTATTGAGATGTATTCACATACCATGCAGTCATACAAAACAAAGCATATATTCAATTGTTTACAGTACCATTATATAGTTGTGCATTCATCACCAAAATTAATTTTTGACATTTTCATTACCACACACAAAAAAATAATAAGAATAAAAATTAAAGTGAAAAAGAACAATTAAAGTAAAAAAGAACACTGAGTGCCGTCCCCGCCCCCCCATTTTTCTACTCATCCATCCATAAACTAGACAAAGGGGACAAAGGGGAGTGTGGTCCTTATGGCTTTCCCAATCACATTGTCACCCCTCATAAGCTACATTTTTATACAATTGTCTTCGAGATTCATGGGTTCTGGGTTGCAGTTTGATAGTTTCAGGTATCCACCACCAGCTACCCCAATTCTTTGGAACCTAAAAAGGGTTGTCTAAAGTGTGCGTAAGAGTGCCCACCAGAGTGACCTCTCGGCTCCTTTTGGAATCTCTCTGCCACTGAAGCTTATTTCATTTCCTTTCAGATCCCCCTTTTGGTCAAGAAGATGTTCTCCATCCCACGATGCCGGGTCTACATTCCTCCCCGGGAGTCACATTCCACGTTGCCAGGGAGATTCACTCCCCTGGGTGTCAGATCCCACGTAGTGGGGAGGGCAGTGATTTCACCTGCCAAATTGGCTTAGCTAGAGAGAGAGGGCCACATCTGAGCAACAAAGAGGCATTCAGGAGGAGACTCTTAGGCACAATTATAGGCAGGCCTAGCCTCTCCTTTTTAGCAACAGTGTTCCCAAGGGCAAGTCCTGTGGTAGAGGGCTCAAGCCGTCAAACCACCAGTCCCCTATGTCTGTGAGCACATCAGCAACCATCGAGGTGGGGAAGCCCAACACCCCTCCTTAGCCCACTTTTAAAATTTGCCAGTAGCCTGATATGGCCTGTGGACAGAGTCAGTGAGTAGCAAAGGAATGGTGAGTGATAAAGATGAACTAAATACCATCATCACTTATCTGCACAGTCCAGCCTCCCAAATGGTTTAATGAATGATCATTTTCTCGGGGAGGTGATCCTTCTGGCAATACATTGATATTATGGATTCAAGAACAAGACAGACTGTAGTGAGCTTGCCCAGTACACCGGGCTTCACTGATGAGAAGTCATCCCAAAAGAGGATGTTTGCTGCTCACACAGACTAGAAAATCAGGTGTCACCTTTGGGTGACTGACCCTGTTACTTTGATAAGTCCCACAGAAGTCCCCATTGGAGACAATTGAGACAAAAGCTAAGAAAGGCTTTGCAAATTCTAAGTTTCTTTTTCCCTCATTTTCTCTTTTTCCCCTCTTTTAATAAAAGTTTTTTTTTTTTAATTTCATTTTGAAATAAATTCAAACTTACAGGAACAGTTGCAAAAACAATACAAACCACATACACAGAACTCCAGCATACTCCAACCCCCCTCCACCAATACCCAGATCCACCAACTTTAACCTCCTGTCACTCCACCATTTCTTTCTTTCCCTGCCTGCCTCCCTCCCTCCCTATCATCCATCATCTATTGCTCTGTCTTCTGAACATATGAGAGCAAGCTGCACACATCCTTGAACAAACAATATAATTCACATATACATTTCCCATGAACAAGAACATTCATTTATGCAATCACATTAAGTGCAGCTAAGAAGTTCAAGAAATTCAACATTGATACAAAGCCTAAATTCTGTATTTCATTTTTTTCTTATGTCCCAACCATGTCTCTTTGAGCCTCCTCTCCTCCATCCTCAGATCCCATCCAGGATCATCCTTGGCATTCAATTGTTATTATCTATTTAGACTGTCTTTTTCTTTCAATTGTGGAAACACATATACAGCCTAAATCTTCCCATTCCAACCCCTCCCAAGCATTCCATTAGTGGGATTAATCACATTCACAATGTTGCAATGCCATCATCATCCCACCATCCATTACTAGAAATTTCCCCTCACCCCAAACAGAAACCCTACACTCATTTCTTACTAACTCCCCATTGCTCCTTCCCCCACTTCTCGGAACCCATACTCTACTTTACATCTCTATGATCATATTCTCTGACACTTTCTTTGTGTTTACTGTGGGGCTTAAATTTAATATCTTAAATCTATAACAATCTTGTTTTCTTTGATATCAACTTAACTTCAATAGGACACATAAACTATGTTCCTATACTCCTCCATTCCCCCACCTTTATGTAGATCTTGTCAAAAACTATGTATTTTACATTGAGTCCAAAACCACTGATTTATCATTACACTTTATGTCTTTTAGATCCTGTAGGAAGTAAATAGTGGAGTTACAAATCAAAACTACAGTCATATTGGTATTTCTATTTACCAGTGTGATCTTTATTGGAAGCCTTTATTTCTTCATGTGGTTTCAGTCAATTGTTTAGTGTCCCTTCCTTTCAGCCTGCACAATTCCCTTTAGAATTTCTTATAGGACTGATCTACTGGTGATGAAGTCTCTCAGCTTTTGATTATCCAGGAATGTTTTCATCTCCCCCTCATTTTTAACCTCCAGGTGTTTGTGAATTTTCTAAATCTCTGATGGTTATTGACTTCTATTTGTATTCCGTTGTGGTCAGAGAATGTGTAAAAGCTTCTTAAAGGACTGTTTCCCTTTATCATTTGGCTGCCAAGAAGTTCAGAACTAAATTGAAGGGTCACTCTAGCAACTAAGTGTCCCCAAAGCCTTTGCCTCTTGTGTTCCTTTCTGCCCAACCCCACTTCAGTTTTCATCCCTCTAATCTCACTTGTTCAAAAGTCTTAATTATCTGTCATAACCATTGTTATTACATACCATAGAATAAACAGGCCTGTAATAAATGTATAAGAACAACGTGATTGGGTTTTTAGATACAGAGAGGAAAGCAACATTTGCAAGACAGCTTAGAGTCATGTCGCAGGCACAGGCTTCGAAACCCCAATTCCTATCCATGCAACTCCATCTATTTCCTCAGCTGCAGGAGGAGAATAATAGTACCTATCTCGCCGGGTTGTTATGAGAATTAACTAAGTCAATATACGAACGGGCTTTGCAAAGTACCTGGCACCAAGTAAGTGCTCAAAAAGCTACAGCTAGGAGTATACCCCAGTTCTGTGCTATTGCCATTTAGAGAAAAAGAAATAGGTGAGTTTGAAGGTGGGGGGTGGGGGATCAAACACACAGAAACAGAAAAGGGCTTGAAAAATCCACAAAAAAAGTCACAGGTAGATTCAAAAAGATCACTGATCTTTTGAGAGCATGGGTCAGCAAATTTTTCCAATGAAGGGCCAGATGAATATTTAGGCTTCACGGCCACACAATCCTTGTTGCAACTACTCAACATTGCTGTTGTAGAACAAAAGCAGCCACAGACAATAGTAAACATATAGGCATGGCTGTGTTCCAGTAAAACTTTATTTATGAAAACAGGCAGTGGGACAGATTTGGCCTATAGAGTCTTAGTTTGCAGTCACTAGGCCATTCTGTAGCTCCTTAACACAGCACCATAAACTTTTAAAGTTATTAATTCATGGCACATGCCCCATTAATTGGGTGAAGTAAGGTTGTGGGTGGAAGGATGCCCATGCCTAATGATTTTCCACTCTGAATATTATTAATAGGTGTTTGTGGCTTTACTTATTTTAGAGGAGGTCCTGGTACAAACTGAAATGAACTGCCCAACATGCAAGCCATCACAGGTGACGCTGGTTTAGCTAATCCTTCCAAAGAGCACATTTGCCTGTAGGGCTGAATCACAAGGAGGAACAAAGACCTAGGCCGGGCTTCCTGCAGCTGTGAGACAACAGTGCTGAGGGCCCCAAATGCAGGGATTGGAGCTTTCTGGTCCAGCTCATTTTTTGTTTGTTTTTGTTTTTATTTCCTGGAATTTTATTGAGATATAGTCACATATCATCCAATCATCCACAGTGTACAGTTGTTCACAGTATCATCATATAGTTGTGCATTCATCACCACAATCAATTTTTGAACATTTTTCATTGCTCCAAAAAATAAATAAATAAAAATAAGAACAAAAATAAAAGTAAAAAAGAACACCCAAAACTTCCCACCCTCCCCACCCCACCCCTATTATTCATTTAATTTTCATCCCCATTTTTCTACTCATCTGTCCATACACTGGATAAAGGGAGTATGAGCCACAAGGTTTTCACAATCACATGGTCACACAGTGTAAGCTATATAGTTATACAACCGTCTTCAAGGATCAAGGCTACTGGATTGCAGTTCAACATTTTCAGGTATTTCCTTCTAGCTATTCCAATACACTAAAAACTAAAAAGGGATATCTATGTAATTCATAAGAATGCCCTCCAGAATGACCTCTCGACTCCATTTGAGATCTCTTAGCCACTGAAACTTTATTTTGTTTCATTTCTCTTCTCCCTTTTGGTCAGGAAAGCTTTCTCAATCCCACGATGCCGGGTCCAGGCTCATCCCTGGGAGTCATGTCCCACATTTACACCCCCAGGAGTCATGTCCCATGTAGTGGGGAGGGCAGCGAGTCCACCTGACAAGTTGGCTTTGAGAGAGAGGCCCCATCTGAGCAACAAAGAGGTTCTCTGGGGGTGACTCTTAGGCACAATTATAAATAGGCTTAGCCTCTCCTTTGCAGTAACAAGCTTCATAAGGGCAAGCACCAAGATAGAGGGCTCACTCTGGCTCATTTTTGCCCTGACTGCAGACACACAGCTCCTCTGGGTCCTCCTCAAACTCCAGGGCACCCAGAGGGAGCACCGACATAGTGGACGGAGTAAAGTCATCATTTTCTGCCCTTCGAACCGAATTGAGACAGAGATAGAAATCAGCTTTTACAGAAACCTATACACACAGAAACACTGTCTACCAGTCCCCCGATTCTTTCTTATCCAACACCTAGGCCTCTATTCAGTTCCAGAACCATTTGGCAGGTGTGGTTGTATATACACGTGTGCTGTGACCTCGTGGCAGGCAGGAAGGCATGTGAGGAGGTGGGCAGACTAGAGACACACCTGGTCAGGGATGAAACCAGGTAAAGCACCCCTAGGGCATCACAAACCAAGGCACCAACTAGGAGTTCTGAAAGTCCAGTGGAAACCAGTTAAGTCAACCAGGAAGGCTTCCAATGGAGGGAACATGCAGGAAACTGTACCTTGAAAGACAAGTTGGGCAATCAGGAAAGATGGTGTGCAAATTTTTAACGCTATGAAAAAATGCTTATGACATAAGAACAATGTGAAAAAGGCCAGATAGGAAACTGGTCACTTATTCTGTAAAAAGGAAACAAAGGCTCAGAAAAAGTCTCCTAAAATGCAGTTTCGCTTCTGACAGCTGAGTTTGAGTGACAACTTTTTTCTGCTTCCCTGTATTTTTCTGTACTTACCAATATTCATTCATTCATTCATTTGTTAATCAGGAGGTAAAAATGACTAGGTGGGATTCAAACAGGTAGAGATATGAAGGGCACAGAAGGAGAAAGACGGTAGGGTCACCTGGTAGGATACACTGTCAGGTTAAAGTCATCTGAAGTAGCCAGAGATGAACATAAGAAGAAATGTCCCCAAGACAGTCAACTTTGCTCCTCTCTGCAGAGTTAATATTTGATTACATATTTGCTATCAAAAGGTGGCAGAAAAGTATCGAGCAGACATTGCAAGTGATTCAAGAAGGTGGACTGAAAAAAGAGGAATGCTAAAGAAAACTGGGGACTGGGAGAAAGCAAGAGGAGCTAGCTGTGCAGAGGAAAGACACACCCAAGTGTGGGAATTGAAAACTTTGTCCAGAGAAATGTGGCTTCTACAAGCTTAGCCCAGGGTAGGCTCACAAAGGGTAAAGGGATGAGTGCTGCCTGCACATCCCTCTGTGAACAGCAACCTGGGCTCTCAAGAAGACACCTCCTTCCCCCGAGCCATCTCACAACAAACAGCCCAGCCAGCTCGTCCTCTCACCACCTCATCTGACCTATATCCAGAGGGCAAGAGAATGGCTGTGGGCCCCTCCTCACAATGGCCATCCCTACAAACTGTCCAGAGCACCGCTCATTAGAAAGAAATCTGCACCTCACTCCCTTAGGAAGTGTCACATTAGACTCTCCTTCCCCTTCCGTTTTCCAGGATACAGCCAGTTTTTATATATAACTTTATTCTTTTCAATAAAAGCATCCTTGGTAAATGTCCAATAAACATGGCACTGGGTTACAGCCTTTTCATCTAAATAACTTCACAAACACCAAAATCATTGAAGGCCAAGTGACCCAGTTTTTCATATGGAAAATACTTGCCCTCCAGTATACCCTAAAACACATCAATTCTTTGCAGGGCAAAGAAAACATGGAAGAGGAAGGAGAGTGGGGCAGGAACCGAGAAAGAAATCATAATGACCCCAGTTCACAGCATCCCCTTGCCATACCAATGTTAGCTGACTGCCTGCATAGTGCAGACACCAAAGTGTTTCAGGCCACGCCTCATCCTTTCTTTCAGAATGTGATATGGCACAAGAGAAAGAGAACAGACTACAAGATCAGCAGCTCAGGGTGCAATCTTACTTCTGCCACCTGCCAGCTGGGTGACCCTGGCCACGTCACTTAACCTCTTTGAAATTCTTCATCTAAATGGACAGCATGGTTGGAAGAACTAAATAACATTTGTAGCAAATCCAGCACAGAGCCTAGTTCACAGCAGGTATTAAAAAATGGAAATGCCTACCAAAAATGCAATTTAAATAAAAGTACCACCAATGGCATTATGCCTTAATGAAACAGATTTATGAGGCTCATTTTGCATCATTTTGATCATGGACATAATGTGGGTGGATGGAAACCTTCTCCCACCTGCCCAGACTCATCTCCATGTTTACCTGCACTGTTATAATTGGCCCTCCATTCTGATAGAGAAGAGGTTTCATCTTGGGCAGAAGGACTCCCAACCACTTGTCCACAGCTGCGAGGTAATCTGGAGAACAGGACAGGTTTAACACCATCACACACCTTGTAGAAACACTGACACACTTAATATACTGGGATTGGCAGCACAGATCAGGATATATTAGAGTCAACAGCTACCTTCTGAAATGCAGCAGCTATGTGGAATAAATGTCTGATAAAAGTTGTCATGCAAGGCAGTCACTTCCTCAGCTGAGCTCCTCCATAATATGCCTGGTGTCTGCCTTTGCCACCAGGACACAAAGCCCAGAGCCCTGGAGGCATCCAGTAAGTGTTTGTTGAATGAATAAAAGAGCAGCTGAATGGCATGTCTTTCTCTATATCACAGGAGGGCTTCTTTTCCTTTTTAAAATTAAGTTCTCATAAGTTCTATATTTATATTGTCAAATGGGTATAATAAAATATGTACTTTATAAAGCTGCTAAGGATTAAATGAGATATTTCATGTAAAAACATAATAATACACTAACAGTGCAAAACATAATAAGATTACTACACAAAGAGGGAAATATACAAACGGTGTAGTATGATAAATATATCAGCCTTTACATAGTGTTAGCTACTGTTATGATAATAGTTGTCACGACCACCACCACCTCCAGCATCACTAAGAGAAACTAAAGATTTCAGAAGACAGAAATGCAGAGAAATGGGACCTAATAACTGATCAGTGTTTACAACTAAAATAATCTCTAGTAGTTCAGGAAGACAGGAAAACCTGTCACTCATATATCACTTTGTAAAAGCAGACCAAGAAATAGAAGGCACTACAGCTACCAAGCAATCCAGTGACACCATCTTAGAAACTGCATCTGCCATTTAGAGTAGCCAGACGCTATCACTAGTGCTGTAAGATACTAGGAGCGTAGAAAGAGAAAGCATTAAAGTCAGATGGTCAGCCACAAGTAGGGCTTGGTGCCACTTCAGATACCAGTTTATCAGCAAGATCTGGTCAAATAGTTAAGATAGCCTTATTTTCCACATGTTCAAAGTCTGGTGAGGCCCAATGGTGATGATTAACAATCAGACTTACCCTAAACTTTCAGATGTGTTTGCACAGAACTAGCCCAGCCTTCAAACTAGCTGACCCTTTTGAAATAAATGTCTAACTTTTCATAGGTTCTCCAAAGACATTGGTAATGACCTACCTGGGTCAGAAGAACGGAGAACAATGGATTCTTTCTCTAATAGCCAAGCAGGTAGTCCTCCCTAGGACAGAAAAAAAAAAGTAAAGGGGGAGCCATTTTAATGTCTATTTCATAAAAGGAACTCAGGGGAGATAGAAATTAGCAGTGAGGCAAAAGAGGAAAAGCTTCATGGAAGAGGGGTGTCTGAGCTGGGCTTTGTAACTTTCAGGAAAATTAGAAATCGTAACATAGTAAGAAATGATTTCACTCTACAGTAATGTAATGTTTTGCAAACCAGTCTTTTTATATAGAACACTCCACTTAACTTCAAAACTATGCTCTGAGGTAGACAGAGCAGACACCATTAACCTGGTTTTACGGATGAAGACACTGAGTTATAGTGAGTGACCACCAGGAGGAGAAGCCACGTCTTCTGAACCTTGTCTCTGTCTACCCGGGAGCCTCCCAAAGGTGCAAGACATCCATGCTGGGTACAGACACAGGCTCCACGTTTTCTGGAGTTAGATTCTTATTCAAACTGCTTTAATTCACTTCTCCCTGTTCGCACACACCAGGCAGGCAGTGTGAGGTCTAGCCATACTCACCATGTCCCACTCGGCACAGACGTAGGGCCCAGCCCTCAGGATAACCAGCAGTCCCAGCTCATGAGCCAGCTGAATAAAATGTTCCACATCACTGTCCCCGGAAAACTGGTACTGTCCTGGTCGGGGCTCATGGAAGTTCCAGGGCACGTACCTGCCAAGACACACATAACCCCTTCCTGGACATGTGGCCGAGTGAAGATAAAGGAGGGGTGGAAGCAGGGGACCTTGATAGGACTGCTGCTAATGTGCTGATAGGAGGGAAGAGAAAAACGGGAAGGGTGTTAAGAAAAATGATACAAAACTTGGAAATGAGGCAAAAGGAAGCCTGTATTTCCTTTCAATGTTATATTGGAGCCTTGGCCAACAGGCCCACTCAAGGCTTATATCACTCTGGGGGATATATTCTGCTTCACATATGATTTACTATTGATTAGTGGAAAGACTCTATGAAGTTACAGATTAATTTGTGGGGGTTTGCCCAATAGAGATGCAAATGATTATGACACATAGAAGACCCCAAAGGTTACAGTTTTGTTACCTTTTACGACACTAACCAGCCTTTTCTCTGAAGACAAATTTATTTCAGCTCACCTTTCTTGACTGACTATGTAAACTTCTATTCCTCAGATTCTCCTTTGAATCAGCTTTGCCTTCTGGCCAGTTCTCTTATTAATGAGTTAAAGTTTTAACACATGTTCACTATGTATTTGTTTGTGAATCATGCTTTTAGCTTCTTACAATTATACTCTTCATTAAATATTGGACTGAGGACCTCTTTGCAAAATGGAAAAGCTCAAAACTCCAGATCCCTTACACGAATTTCTGAACTGTCTGCAGAACTGTAAACCCACAGGACATACAAACCTGCTACTTTAATAGCTCCCCAAAAAGAGGCCTTCCTATTTATGAGTTTTCACAGCAGCTCCCCAAGGTAGTCAAAGTTGATGGAAACACATTTAATTTATGAACTGCAAAGAATGCCCACTGCCATTTAATGCTTGCTCTTTAAAAAGAAAAATATACATAAGTGGTGGCATATTAACTTGAAAGTTTATCAAAACAATCTTTACAGAAACTGTAACATAAAACTTTCAACACAGTGTACCCTTTAAAAAAAGCAAATGTATGTATAAATATATATATATGTACCAACACATACAGCATTATTTTAATGTATAAAAATGATACATGTTTGTGTAAGGTTTAGGAAAACCAAAAATATCTTTGTCAAAGTAATAAGAGGTACACTTATTACTTGAAAAATAATTTTTAATAAAAATAGAAAAATATTTATGCAAGTAAGCAAAGAATGGAACTACAAAAATGAAATCAGATATAATGATGGTATTACTATTTGGATGACTTACTATTAGAATTTTAAAAAAGATTTTAAAACATGATCTGGAAAAGAAAATGAATTCCATGTACTTGTTTTGATATAGTTGCATATATATAACCATAGCCTGTTATTTATTACTCTTTTTTAAAGACTTAAAAATTTTGTGAGTATTTTTGGATTACTACTTAAGTGGATTTTAAAGCTCTGTGGGATCTTTAGAAATTTAGTAGTGAATACACAATATCCCCGGTAATTCTTCTCATTGAATTTTCTGATTTTGCTGGGAAGAAATCTTTGCGGGACAAATGGGGGGAAGAATTTATCAGAGTGGTCTCTCGAAGGGGACAGCCAGAGGATGCATGTTAGCCAGTGTTTGATAATGGACCCTTCAGTCAAAGCATGATAATCAGAATATTGTGGAGTCTCATTCCCATTTGTTTGCTAATGTGCACTTCTTTGGGGAATAATGGAGAACTTCCCACGTGGATCCACCAGACTGGGACCTATCACTTTGCTGCAATTGTGTGGAAAAGACAGCAGAATCGGAGGAGCAGCCAGTCTGTGCAAATGTGCAGAAAGCTTTGGTTGGAGTTGTCTTACTAAATTCCCCAGGACCCTCTGAGACAAGTATTAGCAATCCAAGCAGGAGATGAACCCAGAAAGGTGATGCTTCTTGCCCAAATTCATATAGCTAGAAAACAGATTCAAGATTTTAGTCCAGGTATGTTAACCTCTAACCTCAGTGCCCTCCTGATAAAAGATTCTATCAGAAATAACATAGCAGAAGGAAGGTAAAATAACCAAAACCCTCCTACCAGCAACCCTGGCTACCTGCAGCACGGGATACAAATTTAAATATGAAGCCACCCCCTCCCATCACGGAAGTCTCTGACACTCCCTGGCTCCTGTCCTTTTTCCACCATCCCATGACTTCAGAATTTAGAGTGGAAGCTACAGACAGATCCTAAGGTCATTCTGCCAGTGGGCTTAGAACCAGAATAATGAGTGGGATTCTCACTATCTGTCCCAGGAATCTCCCTCTGGTTTTTCTCACCCTTTATCTTTGAAAAGTTATCTGCAATCCACATCAGCACTGCAAAAACCAGAGTGGCCATCTACCCCAACTTTCTTCACTATTAGTCATCTTGCAACAGCAGAAAAGAAGAGATGAGAGATAGCTATTGGGGTAATTCTATGGCTCCGGGTTGTAGAATTAACCCAGCAAGTTCAGCAAGACAAAGCAGGTTTTAGGAATCTATGTAACAAGATGTATTTCCCTAATAATGAAGAGAAGCTATGGCTGCTTACAAACACACTTATGTTCAAATCCTAGCTGGACCCCTGACCAAAGGGAGGACCTTGGGCAAATATCAGCTTCACCTTGTATAAAGTGTCCTATACATGGTTTGTGCTCAATCATTGTTACTTCTCCTTACCTTTTTAAGCCAATATTCATTTTATAATTTCTGGTGACAAAGCTCAAGATTGGAAGAAGTGGTTCCTTGTCTGAAGACACACCAGCCAAGCTCCTGACAAGCCCCCCCACCCCCACCCCCACCCCAAATACCACACTATGTTAGTTCCCATTTTGGAGCAGTGAAATAGCTGCACTGAGAAATGCACCTGTCCCTCTCTCCAGGTATGGATATGCAGGCCCAGGAAAGAGTCAAGTCCCTCCAACTCACGTCTGGATGGCATTCAGCCCAGCCATCTTCATCTTCAGCAGCCGGTCTTTCCAGTAGAAGCAGGGTATGCGGAAATAGTGAATGCTTCCAGAGATGTAGCGAAACCGCTGGCCATCCTTGAGGAAGCAGTTCTGGTCATAGCTGATCTCAAACGTCCTCTGGGAGGCATTCTACAGAGTAAAGATGGGATTGCATGAAAACGTCCACCTTCTGCATTTCAGAAGCAGACCTTTGACAGCAAGCTGGTGACTCCTTGTCTATTTAATTAGCCTAATGTGCTGATGGAGCTTATGCTTGGCTCTGGGCTAAGCCAGGCCTGCGGGACAAGGAACACTGCCTCTCACTCAGCTGGGCCCATTGCGTGCACTCAGGTACCAGAACTCCTCAAGGA
The DNA here is from genome assembly GCF_015220235.1 of Choloepus didactylus. Lineage (NCBI taxonomy): Eukaryota > Metazoa > Chordata > Mammalia > Pilosa > Megalonychidae > Choloepus > Choloepus didactylus. The sequence continues at coordinate 185,296,466 of NC_051307.1, forward strand.
CTCACGTGCAGGATTCCATAAGGGCTCAGCTTCCAGAGGCCAGCACCTACCTGACAATCCTCACTATCAGACTGAGATGCAGAAGTTGTATCTGCCAAGAAAGAAAAAACTCACTGGAGGTGACTCTTGGTGTTGCAAAGCCCAGTGTGCTGTTCAGGTAGCTTGGGAATGGAAAACACAGACACACACAGACACACAGCCTTGTGGCTGCCACCTTCCTGAGCACTGGATATGCCTCAACGTCAAGATCACTGGGGCTACCATGACCCACTAAGAAAATTCTAAGTGTAACACACAGAACTGAAAGCACCAGATTAGACATCTGAAGTCCTGACGCCTCATCCAAGGTGTTGCTCTAAGTCCTGGAGTGAGCCAGGCAAGTTCCCTCACTAATCCTACATCTCCAGAATGTCAGATGAAACAATCTCTGGGGCAATATTTTTCAAATTATCGGTTGTGATTCAATCTGTGAGTCATGAAATCACTTTGGGTGATGATCAGCACCTTTTTTTTTTTTTTAACTTGAGAGAACAGAAAAAATCAGAGTGCATTGCACATTGTAAAGGAAGTACTCTTTTGTAAAACTTTAGTTATATATACATATGTAGATCTGCATATGCATAGATGTCTGTACTGGGTTGCAAATAAGACCTATTTCTTATGGTCAAATAAAAGAGAAACACTGTTTTGGAGTCACTTCTGGAGCTAAAATGCTGAGATTTGAGAGCAAAGACCTCAAAGGGGAGGGCAGAGTGGATTACTGCCCTCTAGTGGAGAGAAAAACGCTGCACGAGACCATAGGTGAAAAGGGACCAGGGCCTACAAGAAATCAACTTTTAACTCGTGTCTTCCACTCTTGGTAGGATTCCCTGTGCATCTCTGGGCTTTCAAGGGTCACAATACTAGCTTCACTCACAGAAGCATCATGGTCCGAGATGGCCTTAGGGGGATCCCTTGAAGCTGTATCTGGAAGCAACTGTCTGGGCTTGAGTCCCGGGCACCACCACAATCACATGGGGCCTGAAGTCCAAATGGGAGTCCAAGGACTGTGGCTGAAAGTAAAGCAACTCAGAGAACACATCTGGGCAACCGGTGAGTTTTACTGTCTAAGTTACACCTCAATAAAGCTACCAAAAATGAACAAATAATTTAAGAAATTGTTAAAAAAAAAAAATAGGCAAGAATGCCAAGTTACTATCATTTTATTCTCCCATTAATTTCCATCCAAAGGCAAAAATCTCCCAAAGAAATTCACAAAAATAGAAAAATTATTTATTACATTAGGTGCCACAGCAGATGATTTTGAAAACATTCTCACAGTACGTATAGGACTAAGTGTCAAATAAGGGTTTCCCACAAGTTCCAGAAGTTCAGAGGTGGCTCTTGAAGTTAGGGAAATTTGAGGAGCAGGCATAAAGGGAGCAAAGCAGCTTCAGGAACAATTGAGAAAAGTAACGGGCGTTTGTCTAAGGTTTGGAGAAGAAATGATGGTGGCAGGTTGAAGTGGCTCCTGGATGCCAGAAAATGGAATCAGCCTTCATTACCCTCATACAGGGTTACCGCTTTGCCTTCAAACAACCTCAAAGTCTGGCCCAAATATCTCCTTACCATCCCTTACAAATTATTACCAAGCAACTATTATGTGCTGAGTAACCACAGAGGGGAACCAAACAGATATGACCACTGCCCACAAGAAGCTTCCGTCTAGCGTGGGAGAAACCCAAGAATCAGTACAGTGAGGTCCAAGCGGTAAAAGTGAGGGTTAGAGCAGGATGCTGTATGGCAGTAATAAATGCATGTCACCAGGATTGGGGGTGAGGGAAAGTTCCCCAGAGGAAGGAATATTCAAAACTGTGGTTCTCAACCTTGGCTGCACCCAGAATCACCTGCCCAAGCTTTCAAAATTATCGAAGTCAGGCCTGACCCCTAGAGGTTCAGACTTTAATTGGTCTTGGGTGGAGCACAGGCGTTAGTATTCTTAAAAGCTGCCCAGATGACCTAGCGTGCCCGAGAATGAGGAGGAGGAGTTAGCCCACCGAATAGTGACACGAGTGAGGGCTGGCAGCACAGAAGGCAGGACCACACGTGAGGATCCAGTAAAGAGGAGCCTGACAGGCTGCTGAAGTGGAGGAGACAGGCAGGGCCCAGACAGAATGAACCCTGAAGGCCATGTTCAAGAGCCTGGGTTTTTATATGAAGAGGTATGGAGAACAATTTAAATGGAAGAATAATAGGATCAGATGTGTTGTGTATTTATTTTTAATTGAGATGAAACTCATGTTACATAAAGTTAGCCAGTTTTAAGTGAACAATTTGTGGCATTTAGTACATGCACAGTGTTGTGAAACCACCACCTCAATCTAGTCCCAAAACATTTCCATCGTTCCAAAATAAAAACTCACCCTGATTAAGGAGTTTCTCTCCCACCCTTCTCCCTGTAGCCCCTGGCAGCCACCAATCTGCTTTCTGTCTCTATGGATTTATCTACTCTGGATATTTCATATAAATGGAATCATAGTATGTGACCTTTTGTGTCTGGCTTCTTTAGCATGAAGTTTTGGAGGTTCAGATGTGTTTTTAAACACTCAGCAAAAAAGGAAACAGAGACATGGACCACAGTAGCGGAAGCAAGGCAGGCAGTGGACTGGAGTTAGAACCCACGGGCCCAGTGGTTGCTAGATGTAGGACACAGGAGCTAACATAAAGAGGGTCTGGTGGCTTCAGGTGGGAAAATTTGAGAATAGGAAACAAAACAAAAAAAAAGAGAGAAAGAAAGCCAGAAAAAGAGAGAGACAGACTTAAGAGACATCTGCCTGGAGATGGGGGGTGGGGAGATGAGATGCATGGATATTAAAACCTATGAGTTCATAATGATACACAGAAAAAAAAAATCATTGGTCATTGTGCTGGTTTGGAGCTGTTATGTACCCCAGAAAAGCCTACGTTCTTTTAATCCACTCTTGTGGGTGGGACCTTCTGATTAGGTTGTTTCCATGGAGATGTGACCCCACCCATTCAAGGTGGGTCTTAATCCCCTTGCTGGAATCCTCCAAGAGAAGATAAAAGGCAGAGAAGTTCTCTGGAGAGAGCTCAGAGAAGATAAGGGAGAAACTCCCAGAGGCATTTTGGGGAGTCATTTTGAAACCAGAACCCAGGAGAGAAGGGCCAGCAAATGTTGCCATGTGCCTTCCCATGTGACAGAGGAACCCTGGATGCCATCGGCCTTTCTTCAGAGAAGGTATCGTCCTGTTGATGCCTTAACTGGGACATTTTCATGGCCTTAGAACTGTAGAATTTGTGAACTAATAAACCCCCATTATAAAAGTCAATCCATTTCTGGTATATTGCATTTCAGCAGCTTTAGCAACTGGAAGAGTCATCTTTTGTGATTGCTAGAGTACCAACTCACTATACCACAAAATGATAAATAGAGAGTCATGCAGTTTACCTCCCTTTCACATAAAAACTCTATTTCAAGGTAACCAAAAGTTTACAAGGAGAAATTCTTCATAGAATTCCAGCTAATAAATGCAGAAGGAATGATAGAATCTGAAAAGTCCCCCTTTCATGACTCAAGGGATTTAAGTTATAATCATTAGTGGATGCTAAAACCATTAGAAAGATTGATGAAAATTTTAGAAGGAAGAGGTCAAGTAGATTCCACATGACCCCCTGCTCAATCTCAGCCTCACTAAAAGCCAAACAATTAGATATTATGACCCTCATGTTGTAATTCAAAAGAAAGTACCCAATGATCCTCATTTTGAACCTGACTCTACATTGAACCTAAATCTAATTATACTACAGGAAAACAATAATCCATATCTAAAATAATGGGCATTCTAAAACTCAAATGATCTAGTTGCTCCAACAAAACAATCTAACTATTTTAAAAACTTTTTAAAAGGGGGTATTGTTAGAAAAATAAAAGAGAACTTAAGAGGCATGACAACCTAATGCAGTATGTGGACCCAGGTTTGGATCCCAGTTCTAACTAACTGTAAAACAACAATGTTGAGATAGAAAAATTCTGTATATAGACTGAGCATTAGATGGTATTAAAGAATTACCATTAATTCTGTTAGGTGTAAAATGGCATGATGACTACATAAAAGGAAAAAAGTTCTCATCAGTTAGAGATGCATACCAAAATATTTATGAAATGACAGACCAAAAAGATTAAGAGAAAACAAAAGGAGTAGAGGGCATGTACAGCAAAATTGATCACTGTTGTAGCTGGGTGATGGATAAATGGGTATTCTATGTCTCTGTATGTTTGACATTTTCCATAGTACATATGTATTTTTAATGCATGTATCCTTTCCCTAAGATTTACCCAATGGATGTACTTTAAAATGCACAAAAATTTTAATTCAACACTGTAGTAAAAATCTGATGTAAACCAAATTGCCCTTCAAAAGTAGAAGGTTAAAAGAGAAATTAAAATAAATATCCAACAAAAAGACTTGTAGAATGTTCACAGCAGCTTTATTCATAAGTGTACCAAACTGAAAAGAACCCAAATGTCTATCAACAGAAGAATAAACTGTGGTATATCCTTATGATGGAATACTATTCGCCAATAAAAAAGAATGAACTATTGATACTGGCAATGACATGGATAAATCTCAAAAATGTTAAGCTGAGTAAAAGAAAGCTTACACAAAAGGGTTCATGGCATATAAGCCCATTAATATTAAGTTCTAGAGCAGGCAAATCTAATATATAGTAGAAAAAAAATCAGTAGAGTTGTTGCCTTTGGGAGAGTAGGGACAGGTATTGCTTGGGAATTTTCTGGGATGACAACAGTGTTCTATATCTGGATAAGGTGTTGGACTACACAGGTATATGCATTTGTCAAAACTCATCAAATGGTACACTTAAGATCTGTACATTTCATTGTATGTAAATTTTACCTTAAAATTAAAAGAAAAAGGAACTATAAACAAATATTGATCTCTAGTTAATGATTCACATGCTGAAGTATTTTGGGGGAAATGCACTGATGTCAGCAACTTACTTTGAAATACACCCAAAAAACAAGATGGAAGGAAGGATTAACAGATGAATATGTTAATGGTAGAATCTAGATAGCATAAAATTCTTTTGCCTCTTCTATATGTCTGAAAATTTTTCCTAATAAAATGTTGACACAAATAGAAAAGTGGACAGGTGAGATAAATTACAGTATTGGTGGTGTAAGAATAGATAGATAGATAGATAGGTAGATATAGATACAGATATAGATATAGATAGATAGATATGATAAAACATGTAGCTCTTGAGAGTAATGAGGTTCCTGCACCCTGAGATCGCTTCCTTTACTAATGTGGAAAGATATCCAATTACTATAGGGTGAAAAGAAAGGGTAGAGAAGAGGGTTTTTAAAAAATATACATACATAAATATAAATATCCTGGTGTAGTTCCTTTGGTCCTCTGCTCTGCCCATCTCTAAAGTCATCTGCAGCTCGCAGGTACAGTCCTAGTGAGCTCAGTACGCTTGGTGATGACGGCATTTGAAAGAAGTGTGCACTCATGTCTTTTCACTTCCTGCCCCAGTGTCACGGGCATCTGCTCAACTTAGGAGCCCAGGAGGGCTGGGGAGTCCATGCCCCTGAGAGCAACCATCCACCAAGAAGGGACAGAAAGGTGGATTGCTCTTGGTTGGGGGCTGACACGTACCTTAGGCAAGGAGATGGTGATTGTAAAGACAAAAAAAGTAACAATCAGCTCTAGGTTTCAACTCATTAAGAGAAGTGAAAAGCACATGCTGGGGTACACGTAGATCCCAAAAATGATCAAGCAAGGGACAGTGAAACCGGTCATGCTCGCCAACAACTGCCCAGCCTTGAGGAAATCCAAAATACAGCACTATGCCATGTTGGCCAAAACTGGTGTCCATCACTACAGAGGAAATAATGTTGAACTGGGCACAGCATGCGGAAAATACTAGAGTATTCACGTTGGCTATCATTGATCCAGGTGATTCTGATGGCAACAGAGCCATGCCAGAACAGACTGGCGAAAAGTAAATGATATAAAAATGTTCTTGAACAAAACTGACTCAGGGGAGAAGGAAAGAAGGACGGTCCCTTCAGAGTTTATTCCCTCAAAATGCAAATAATGCAAAATCTACTCCAAAGTCCTGTGTGTAAATCCCGCCCCTTCTAAATTAATTGGCACAGAAATGTAATACTGAAGAGCCACAGTTTATTTAACACTTGCAGGGATGTGGTAGCATTAGTATGTACAATGCATGAGATCACAGAAAACTTAAAATCTAAAAAAAGTCCATGCAAAGCAAAGCCTACATCTTCCCAAGCCCCCCATGTACATAATGCATGTCACACCAGAGAGAAAAACACAGCAGTACTAATAAAACACCCTCAGGCCAAATACATATCAGGCCCCTAATACTGTCAGTGAATTTTTTAAAAGCTATTTACTCAGCTTAGATTATTTAAGCAGGAAATAAGCATCTCTTTAGAAAACATTAAACATAACATCGATATTTACATCATCAAGTAATGAGAACATTCCCTTCCCCAAGTTTCCTAGTCCTAGGGACTGTCAATCATCATATTTGCATTACTTGTGCACATTCTTCTAGAATAAAGAAAAAGAGTTCAGTGGTATCACAGGTCATGCTGATATCCACAGCTGATCTGTCTTCAGGTCCCTCCTAATACTCTGGTACACACCTACTCGCTTGTTCTCCATCCCCTGCACCCAACCCACCTTATACACCCTTTCCACTCAGCCCACAGGCCTGGGAGTCTTGGGAATTCCTATCGTGAGCTGATCAGCTCTGGGGTGGCAGAGACCCCATCTTCCTAGCTCGCTGGCACCCTAGGGCGGAGGGAAGGGGGACTGAGAGGAGGGAAGGGGAGGGGTATTCGCTCACCATGGGCTTCTCAGACCCCTTAGCGCACAGAAGAGAAAGAACATTTCAGTTGACTAGAAAACATACTTTGAGTATGCCAGAGCAAAGAGTCTTTACAACTTCAAATATCACAGGATCACTAATTACAGCAGACATGCTGAAGAAGCAGCAAAACCACCTCAGGGAAGGGTGAAAATCAAGTTTTGGTTACAGAGGGATTGGTGGATGACCTGCTATGGCTTAATCATTCTATTTTTATGAATGTTTACATATGCCTATCTTGTTCCAAAATAGATTTTTTTCCAGTAATCCAAAAGACTGGATAAAGAGTGAAACAGGAAGGAAAATGGCAAATTAGAAGAGAAACAAGGCCATGGTGCTGGAACAGTTGCCGATCCTCACGGACTCACTGAGATTTACTGACTTAATTCTTCCCCCTCACCTCAGAGAAAGGTAAATGCAGTTTAAAAAGCAAAATTAAATTAAAAAAAAATACATAAAACTCTTAAGAATTAAAAACAAACAAACCTAACTTCACACACAGTAAAGAATTTAAGTTACTTTGAAATAGTCTTTTGACTATATTTCAGTTTTGCATAAAAATAAATCTTAAACTGTACTGAAGGGGGGAGAAAAACTGCATCCAGTAAGTTTAATCTTAGTAATAATATTGATGTTATTTTGAATCTTTAATATACATAGTAAGATAAAATAGATAAGTAATGTCAGGTTGTTAGGAATCAAAGTTTTAAGGGTAAAAGAGAAACAAACATAAAATCAAAGAGAATTAAGTAAAAACCTGTAATCTATTTTAATTGAAAACACTAGTAAAAACTTATGATTCATTTTTCTCTAAGACTATACTTTTTTCCCTAGCACTACCTACTGAAACTTAAAAATGATACCACCAGTAGCAATTAGCTCCTCTAACACCTATATGTGATCTCTCAATATTTCCCATTAAAAGGAACCAGGGCTACTCCTTTACTTAATCCAAGTCTGGGGCAGAATATATAAAAGATAACCTATGACTATCAAAAACTATTAGGGTCACATCAAAATGATGTAGAAGCCAATCTGAAGGGGCTCCAACTGGTCAAAGTAAGTACATCAAAAGATTTTATCAATGTGATGGATTGAAGCACATCAAACATTTAAAAGATATGTAAATTCATAATACACCCACCCCCTCAAAAAAGGAAAAAAAAAAAAACTTTATTCGTTATCTTTGCTAGGGCACTAACTCATTCTGACAATTGATAAAGGGGAAGAACCAAGCATCTAATTTGACTTTATTATAAGATTTTTACAATCCTAAACAACTGATGAGGAACGTTCTTTATAGAAGAACCACAGCTAATAAATGTAAGAGAAACAATAGAATTTATAAGGCAACATTTTGCAACCTTTAGTGAAATAAGTACTCAGTGGCTACTAAAACATGAGATGAAAAGATGAAGAACTTTGTAGTGGAGGGGTCCCGGTGACCACAGCTGAACCCAATGGTCAGTCTTAGCATCACTGAAAGCAGCATGATCCAATCCCGGTGGGTAACTGGAAGTACCCAGCACCACCTATGAAGGCTTCCTACGAAAAGAGAGGAAAAGTTGAACCTGAATCTCATCCAGGCTCAGCTCTAACTTCCACTTTGCAGGACATTTAAGTGGTAGAGGAGCATGTTAGTCAACACTGCAATCTAAAATACAGGAAATTTAAAAATATATGACCCAGGTAACACGAACAAATAAATGACATAAAATAAAGGAGGGTGGGGGTAGGGAATTGTCACAGATCTAAGAAACATATCAAACACAATATTTGGTCCTTGTTTTTAGATCCTGTTTCAAACAAAAGAACTGTAAAACAAGGTAATTGAGATAATCAGGAAAAACTCAACACTGGCTGTGTATCTGATGATAAACAGATACCCAGTATTTAGTATTTGAAATAAACAGAATCACTGTTTATTTCCTTGGATACGATGGTGGTATTGGGGTCATGTTTTTTAAAAAAGGGTACAAGCTGAAGTATTTTCAAGTGAAATTATATGTTTTCTAGGATCAAAAAGAAAAGAAAAATAGTGTGGGATGTGGGTAGGTAAAAAAGAACAGCAGAATGGTCCCAGGTTTTGAAGTCGGGTGATAAGCACACAGGTATTCAGTATGCTGTTCTCTCTACTCTATAAAAATAAAATTTCCATAATAAAAAATTTAAAACAAAATATGAAAAAAAGAATGGATGGATAGATGTTTGGAATGGATGGTAGAAGGATTAATTTATTGAGATTAATTTTATAATGTTAGCATCATACCACATATGCTATTTTTAATTTTTAAAAAGCATTAAATTTCACTTTTACCTGTATTTAACAGATTAAAAAAAAAAAGAAACTGAAATGAAATTAAAAGAATTATCAAGCTTTAAGTATATGTTTCTTATCACCTCTTCCCAGCCACAAACATAAACAAAACAAGGAAGGGAAATGGGTTAAGAATTGGAAGTAGAGGTACAAAGGCTGCCACAGAGAACAGGGCAAGATCAGGACATTAATGGAGAAATTTCTGCTGAGGAACTTTCACCAGGCCAGGAAATACAACCCAAGTGTGAAAAGGGTATTGACAGCTGTTTCTTGGATTCATAGGATGGCCTTGTTTTATTTCTGTTACAGCAGTCAAGCAAGGTCTTTAGAGTGGATGGATGAAATGATGGCATTCAAGAGAAAGAAAGGAAACAAAGAGGCAAGATAAAAACAGGACTTGAGGACAGCTAATCTCATCAATCTCAGGGCACTGATGAAAAAGATCCAAAGTCAAGAAACCCACAAATACAGCAAGAGAGTCAATGCTACCAGTTCCAATGCGGGCAGCAGGATCTGCCCAACGTGTCTAATCTAGTGTAATCCAAAACAAAAGAGAACTAAGAGCCAATAAAAATGATCCAAAAAATGGAGTTGGGTTACAAATAGTGAGTGTTTGCAAGAGTGGCCCCGCTGAGGCCAGGAGGGGTGGTGAGCAGTGCATGGTGCCATGGAGAAGGGAGCACGATGGAGGGAATTGGGGAACATCAGCTCTGGGCCACCAACCTGGGCAAGGCACTTCCCCTCTCCTACAATCCCACCATCTGCAAAATCTGTTATAAAAAAAAGATTCTCCAGGATCCCTTCCCAGGCTCTGAAATTCTACTATTTCTCTCCAAACTCTTTGCTGGCTTTAAGGATGATTAAACAAAAGGAGGGGGGTGGTAGGGAAAACACTGAAATCTTGACTCAAACTTACATTTTGAACTTGACTGGGTGGCCCACTGTCAGATACCTTGGCTGCTAGGGAACAGAAGGGAGTAGTCTCCAGGATCCCCCACAGACCCCATTATATACCAGTGGACAGGGAGGAAAATGGGCTCTGGCCAGGCAGAGTGTGCACAGAAGACATTAACACAGGCAGGGAAAAACAAAACCCCAGCAGTTGCTGCTTTGACAAATCCACTGGGTGGCCTGCTGCCCACTCACATTCCCAGCATTGGCTGCTCCATCAATTCCCTTGGCATCTGTGTTCGAGACTTACAGGGAAGGGCTCCTTAGCAAAGACTCCAAAGGGATGTTTAAAAATCAACATAACATGGCACTGGGTGCTTTCTGTGTGCACTGTGTCATGTACAACTCATGCTCCATGTCTTAATACCTGCCCAACAAAACAATCTTGAGGTAGATACAATAAATATACCCATTTTATGGTTCAGGAAAACAGAGGCTCAGCAAGGTCAAGTCACTTGCCCAACCAGTGGGTGGTAGGGTGGGCCTCCTCGTCAGAGTGCACATATCTGCTTCCTGTTGGAAAAAGACTCTTAGTCACAAAAAAAAAAAAAAAAAAAAAGCAAAAAAAAAAAGGCAATGCCAGGCCCAGGTCCTCAGTTTTCTGAGATGATGCAGTGAGGTGTTTCTGAACAGGAGTGGATCTTTTCCATCCCACGGCCAGGCCAATAGGGGTGGGTCGACTCCAGACTCAGTCACCCTTGCCTGTCCTGCAAGTCTCCATGCCAGCAGAGATGGCTCTACCAGTCTGTGGCCAGAGCCCAAGGGCAGCTCTTAGGAGGTCAAGCAGGTTGGTTGGAAGCTGCCCAGTGGGAAGGACAGACCCAGCATTCCACAGCCAGAGCTGAGTGGGAGGCAAGCCACTCCCCATTCAAGCCTCAACTTCCCCATTGGTAGAGAATGAACTTCTCAGCTTCTCTCCCAAACCAGACCCCAACCTGGAGAGAGGGAGCAGTTCCAGTGTCCTGACTCCTCTTAAAACGTAAGAGACATCCTACAGGCAAAGTAGCTGACTACCCCCAGGCCCTGGTCTATGTAATTATGGGGAGACTGAACTCAGCCTTAAGCAAATCATTTGGAAAGAGCATCAGGCTCTTGTTCCTTCTCTTTACAAAATTAACTTGCATTTGAACCCTGCACTCACCAGTAACAGATACAGACACTTAACCCTCAGACAGCTGAAAAAACACTTTTATTGGGAGATAGAAGACCTGGTTTCTAGCCCTGAATCACCCACATGCCTTGTTACATTGCCAGTGCTCTCCCTCTCTTTGCCTCAGTTTCCTCATCTTCATGTGGGGAAAAGTAGCCAGTCTCCAATTACCTTACCCAGGTGTTAAAATGAGATGAAGGAGGCAAAAACAAAACAAAACAAAACAAATCCTGAATTCCTAAGCAGCAATACTATTACCATCACCTACCACAGGGCTCGTATTTCTTTCTGCCTTCCCCCAACCCAAGGCTCAGGAGTCCAAACAGCAAAACAGCATCACTCACGGCCTGGCACAGGTTGAGTCCTGCACTCCAGCAGATTCTGCTGATGCCCACAATAAAGGCAACTCTAATAGGGCCAAAAGGGAAAAGAAGCCAGAGGGCCCCGTATCTGACGCCTCTCCCAAATTACTTAGCAACACAGCTCCCTCTGCAGAAAAGCTCTGGATCAATGATTCTGGAAGAAGCCTAAGTCCTAAAGATGGTTTTAAAACACCAAGAGGAAAATTTTCCTGCCCCTTCCTTACTTCCTACTCCTACTTCCTATAAAGTGACCCTATGTTCTGGTTCATCCCTGTGAACTCTGCATAGGAGAAGGGCTTCATTTAACACCATCTGGAAAGAACATGCACGTTCTATGCATATATATGACTGTAGCTGCCTCACAAGTGCATATAAAAAAGCACTGGCCATCTGAAGAGTTAATCAGTCTGAATTTTCCAGGCAGTTCTACCAGAGATCACATCACACCAGGCTTATGTTCAAGGCTGTGTGGGCAGGGCTGGGCAAGAAAGGCTGGAGGGGATAAAGCAGGCAAACCACTCTGAAGAGGGAAGGAGAGGGCGAAGGGTGAGAGCAGAGAGGAGTCCTCAGGGATCCCACTGCAGGAGGAGCTCCGTAATCTCCGCCCTGCTCCCCAACCTCATGGGTATTCCATAGTAGGCAGTGCCTGGGCTGACATACACAAAAGTGGTCTGGGCCACTCTGTAGAGGCCTGCAAAGAAGGGGTTCAGGAGATAGACTGCCACGTTCAAGGGGAAGATTTGGCCAGCATGTGTGTGCCCAGAAAGGATGAGGTTAATATCTGGCCGAGCCTGGAGGGCTCTCTTGGCAGCCAGGGGCTGGTGAGCCAGCAGGATGGTGGTGTGGTCTGGGCTGCAGCCCTCCAGTGCCTTGACGAGATCCATGCCATGGCCAGAGTAGTGCAGAATATCAGCTTCAATATCGTCCACTCCAGCCAAGCAGATCCAGTCGTCACCTTCACCACCACCACCACCACCACCACCACCACTTTGGGCCCCTGTGGCAGAAATCTTCACGTTCTCATTGTGAAGGGGCTGCACATGCAGGGATTCGAGTAGTGCAAACCAATTACTGACGTCCGACGTGTAGTACTCATGATTGCCCGTGACAAAGTAGGTGCCCAGACGTGAACGAAGCTGGCCCAGGGGAGAGACCGCCGTCCGCAGGACCGAGGCTTCCGAATCAGAGAGGTCACCCACGATCACCGTGACGTCTGGTTCTAGCACGTTCACCATCCTCACGAACATCTCCATCTTGGTCCTGCCCACCGTGGGGCCCAAGTGAATGTCTGAGAGGAGCACAATCTTGAGGTTTTTCATAGCAGGGGGCAGCTGATGGATAGGCACCTCCACAGTTTTCACAGCCGGGGGCTGGGCAGCGTTCAGGAGCCCAAGCACGCTGAGCATGGCGGTCACCGCCACTGCCAGCGCGGGCCTGAGTGCCAGTTTCCTTGTCTTGTCAAGGCTGCTGACAGCCCTGCCACTGCGCCAGGCCAAGAGCTGGTAGGCCTGCTCCATGCCACTGAGGATGCAGAGAAAGAAGAGCATGATGATGTAGGCCCCCAGGCAGGAGTAAGCAGCCAAGGAAAAGAGGTAGGGCTCCTCGGCCACTAAAAAAAGCATGGTGAAGAAACTGGAGTGGGCCAGGGCCAGAAAAGCCATGACAACTATCTTCCAAAGTCGAAAGCAGGCCGACTCCGCAACGGGGGAGTGGCAGAGGTTACTCACTGTGCTACGCCAGATGTACAGGGAGCCAATGAGCATGAGCGAGTTGACAAAGAGGGCAAGCTGCAGGCGGAAGAGCCAACGCCAGGCCCTGAGCTCAAGGCTCCCTGCCAGATAGGAGCGGGAGACGACCATGGACCCGAAGACAGTGCCAGCAGCGAGGGCGGCCTTCACCCCCAAGGAAAGCTGCCTGAAAGACGCCATTTTCTCTGCTCCTAGGAGGGTGCCCCACCAATCCTGTGCCGGCAGGCTCTGGGAGGTGAGTTCCTTAGAAAGGACAGAGGCCAAGGACAGGTTTCCAGGTCAACTCCGCCTGCAACCAGGAACTGGCATCAGCTTTATGGAATATTAGAGCATCCTTGCCCCCATTCAAAACCTGAAGGCCACTTCGTTGGCCCAACCCGCCTAGAATCCGAGCCACCCAAATATATCAGTGACTACTCTTTATTATTAAATTACAAACACACAGGATTGTGATATGATGGGCAGTTTTCATTTTCTTACTGTTTTCTGTATATTTAAACTTCCCTCACAATAAGTTTAAAACTTCTTTTATAATAAGAAAGCACATTATTCTGTATCAGCGGTTCTTAAAGTATAGTCCTAGGACCCTAGGATATCCATGAACTCAAAACTATTTTCATTAGCAATATTAAGCCACCACTGCTTTTCCCATTCTCATTCTTTTATGAGTATATAACAGAGTCTTCCAGAGGCTACAGGACACGTGATGTCACAACAGACTGAATGCAGAAATAGATATGGAATTTGTCTATCTTCTATTAAGACAAACATTAAAGAGATTTGCAAAAATGTAAATCAATGCCAGTCTTCCCCCTAAAATTTTTAGGGTAATTTTGTTATTTTTCATTAAAAACATGTTGATTTTGTTCAAATTTAATGGATAAATTATTTTAAAATAAATTAATAACTATTTTTTAAAATTTCTTAGTTTTAATTTCTAATATGGTTAAAGTTTGAGATCCACAGTTCTAAATAGGGAATATAAGGGAATAATGGAAAGCTAGCCAAGACCAACAGGTATCTTTGTTCAGTTCTATGTGCTAAGAGGGATCACCTAGGCACCTGGCCTAAGAATCCCGAGGGTGAAGCCAGCCTCCCTGTGTGGGACTGGGGAATGGCAGCCACTGAGCACCCACCTGCTGAATTGCTGCCCAAGATTAATGAGTAACCGTCACCCAGGAGGCTGCCCTGTCCACCATCTCCTCATTCGGAAATCCTTACCTTTCCACTCCACCCCACATTGGTATTGATTAAAATCTGCCTTTCCCTGCTTGTTCTGCCACTTTTCCCTTTAATTGTTCCCCAATTCCTCACCAGAAGTCCCCACGCCTGGCTAGCTCTGACCCCAGGGTTCCTCCAAGCCTCCCAGATCTTTCGGTACAAAAGTTGGAGTCACGGAACCACAGACAGTGAAGGGGAAGGAGAGAGGAGAGCAAATATTCAATTTGAAGTGACCTTTCCCCCAAATGTAAATGTTTTGTAATAACTGTTTTCCAAGTACTTAAGATTTTCAATCTTGGTTGACTTTGACTTTTCTCTGTCCTAAGCACCTTATTGAAAGCCTTTTATCAAAGGGTGTAATTTACAAGTCAAGGGATCCACATTCCACCATCTTCTACTAAAAACATCCCAGACTTAGCACTCCCAAGCTCTGGTGGAATCAGTTGGCTCACTGAACGTGTAGAGGGACAGATGCCGTTTCAACCACCTACTCTCCTCTCCCGGGGTGTTGCCGACCTTCCTAGCAGAGCTTCAGAGGCCGCTCGGGGTCACTGCCTGGGTATCGAGCCTCAGCCTTGGTTAGGCTGAGTCTGTCAACTCCTCTCCGCCGCCGAACACGCGCGCCCCCGCACCTCACCTACTCGCTCCGCCAGACTCCTTCCGTGAACGCTGCCGGCCACCTGCACCTGCTCCCTGCCCACCCTCAACCGCCAAACCAAGGAAAAGGGTCAGACGAATGAGATTAGAAATCCAAGTCCAAGAGCAGGCGGCGGGGAGTGACGAGGAGACGACATGTTTCAAAAGGGAGAACACCCCAAAGGAAAATAACCCAATGTTTCATTGCAGGGGCCTCTGCTGAGCCGATTTTCTCCTTCCGGATCGCTCCGCACAGCACGAACTGGACAAGGGAGGGCGCCCCAAGCCAGAGCCGGAGGCGTCCTCCAATAACCCGCGCTATTGGGAATCCCCCTCCCGGAAAACTTCAAAGCTGGAAAGGTTTGGGGCGCACCTCACCTAATCTCCTGGATGGCTATGTGGGTCCAAGCGCAAGGGGCGGCGGGAGCGGAACACACCGACGACCGAGCTGCACAGAAGGACGCGCGTGCCGCGCCCGGCCCGCCCCCGACGGGAGGGCCAGTCCTGTGCCTGCGCCCGGCCAACTGAATGCCGGCCAGGGGCGCATCGGAGTCCCAGGCCCCCCGCTCTGCGGGACCCGGCGCGGCCACAGCACCAGTCGGGCCTCCGTTAGCCTGTTCCCTATCAGTGTGTTCCCACGCGCGGGGCCCGCGGACTTACGTGCAACCCGCGCGCAGACCCCAGCAGCAGCTGCGCCAGCAGCAGAAAGAGAAAGCGAACCAGGACCCCCGGTGTTCCCATCTTCGTGTCTCCCGGCTCTGCAGTCAGAGCTCAAGCCAGCCGCTCGGCGTCAGCTGACTGAGGACCCGCCGCCTGGCGCCGCCCCTCCTGGCCCTGTCGCCGGCCCAGGCACCAGCTCCGCCCCGCGTTCCGCCCCGCGACTCCTGTAGGGACGGAAGGCGTTTTGGGCAAGCCCCGGGGCGGTTGGCAGCCGCGTGACTCTGGGAGAGTGTTACCAGGATTCTGCCGGCCATCTGTCAAAGGGAGGGAACCCTTTGGAATGGCAATCAGGAGGCCCTCCTGTCAGCAGCTTGATGACGCGTCCCGGGATTGGAAGTTGGCAAAGATCTTTTGCTCCCTGGCTGGACAGAAGGGGGAAACTGAGAGCAGCTAAGCTAAATGGACTAGATAGAACCTTAATTCTGCACACGAGACTCTCAAAAAACAAACAAACAAACAAACAAAAAAACTCCTAAGCCAGGGGTTCTCAAGTGTGATCCCTGGACCAACCGTGCAAATTCTGGGGCCGCTCTCCAGAAACTCTGGGGAGGGGGCCCAGCAACCTGTGTTTGCACAAGCCCTCTGTGTGATTCTGATGAAGCTAAAGTTCAAGAACCGCGGCTAGGCTACTGATAAATTTAGAAGTGCTGTTCAATTGTGGCAAAATTATTCAAATACCAGCCCCCAAAGCGCCAGGTTCTGCATGCAGAATTTTTATTCATTGTTGGGTGTTGAGTGATAGGAGCAGCAACATTCCCACCTTTCAGTTTTGCACTTGATTCTCTTATATGCTTGTGATACAGCCAGACCTGTCAAAGAGGAATAAAAGAGTATCATCTATCCCTTTTTACACTTGGGAAAACCAAGCCTCCCCAGTGTTTGTTACCTACCCAGGACCTCTCCGTACCACCAAAGCCTGAGCCGAAAGTTAAAAACCAGGTTGCTCCTGGCTGGTTCTCTGCAGTCTCTGAAAATCCCTCCTGCTTGTCACTGCATAAATCTTGACTTTAATCAGAATTTAGTTTCAGAGGAAGGAGACTTTAGGGAAATGGACTTTTAAATATATACAGAAAAAAAATTACAGCTTTATAAGTTACAATTTATATACCATAAAATTCATTTGTTTTAAATATATTGTCTAATTTTTACTTTTACTTATTTTGAAAAACTTAAAATGTATCTTAAATGATGCTGTCTGTTTTTATAGCCTGTGGATCTTTAAAAAGCCTTAGTTTGGTTTTTAAACGCTGAGAGTGTGACTATAAAAGTGGTTTCTTATGGGGAACAGGGCCCATGGAGCAACTTCTGGGAGGGGTCAGCAAAGTTTTGTTTCCTGATCCCAAGAGTAATTACAAGGGTGTTTACTGTAAAAAGATTCATTAAGCCATGTATTTGTTTTGTGTGGTTTTCTGTATCTAAGTTTTATTTTACATTTAGAAATAAAAAAATAAATTAGTTTGCATCTTAGTGTTCAAAACTAAATAATTAAAATTCCATTTGCTCATTCCTTTCTCCTCTCTCACTTGACATTGCCTTAAGAGATTGAGAAAGTTCTAATTGCTGGCTTTTCTTTCTGGGGTTCTTTTCAGGTCTGGGCTGCCGACTCTCCTTGCATTGTCAAGTCCTTGCCAAACTGCAAAGGCTTTGCAGGCAGGCACAGTTGAGTTGGAATTCCAGCTCTGCCACTTACTATCTGTGTGACTGTGGCCAAATTACTTAACCTCTCTGAGTGTTAGTTCTCTTCATTGGTAAAATGGAGATAATAATTCCAAACTTACAGGGTAGCTGGGGCAGTTACCAGAAATTATGACTATATGATGCTTAGCACATATAGAACAGTTGGTGAAATCTAAATTAGGCCTGTAAATTAGATAATACCATGCATCAATGTTAATTTCCAGATTTTAAAGTGGTGCAAGGTCTAATTTATTGATTTTAATAATTTAACTGTGGTTATATAAGAGAATGTCCTTGTTTTTAGGCAATAAAGGGGCATCATCTCTGCAACTTACTCACAAACAGTTCAGAAATAAGTTGATATACATATATAGACATACAGACAGAATATATATACATAAAGAGCAATAAAGCAAATGTGGTAAAATGTTAACATGGGGGAATCGATGAAGGACTTCTTTATACTATTTTTTCAACTTTTTTCTGAGTCTGAAATTATTGCAAACTTGAGTTAAAAAATAAAACATAAATATAAAATCCTTTAACTTTTCACCACTTTCTTTCCCAGCCTATACACTTGATAATATGCAGCAGACATTTTAAACTGGATTAGGGCAGAAAGGATTTGGAGCAGGGTTTAGCAATCTATATTCAAAGACCAAATTTGGCCCACTGCCTGCTGTTGTATGGCCTGCCAGGTAAGAATGGTTTTCACATTTTTAAATGGTTGAAAAAAGTCAAATGAAGACTTCATGACATGTGAAAATGATATGAAATTCAAATTTCAGTGTACATAAAGTTCAACTGGAAAATGACTACTCCCAATCCTTTATGCATTGTCTATGGCTGCTTTTGTAATAAGCCACAGAGAGCTTATGGCCTGCAAAACCTAAAATATTTACTGTCTGGCTCTTTACTGAAAAAGCTTTCCCAGAGAATGTAGATTGTAGTTTGCTTCTGAGATTTTTGTATTTGACTTTGTATTGTAGTTTAAATAGTCATGGTAATAATACAAATAAAACTGGCATCTAGCTGAATGCTTTACTAGTATATCTAGTCCTCATAATCCCAGTTGCATATTGTTGTCCACATTCCACAGATGAAAAAAAAACGGAGGCACAGAGGAGTTAAATGACTTTCCAAGAACCACAGAGCTTAGAGTGTCATATTGCCTGACTTTAGAACCTGAGCTATTTTCACCAAGCCATGCAGGCAACCTGTACTTTATTTTTCAATTACTATTCACAAGCATATCTAGAGCAGTGCTGGGATAGAAACTCCCCTGCTCCATGTTGTGGGGGATATGACATGACCACAAGAAGGCTCACACCCTAAGGAGTCAATCTCCAGGGCAGAAGATGGCCACATTCACAACGAAGCATGTGCATGCTCCAATATAGACCAGTGTGGTTCAAGGACCAGAGCCAGGAGATAAGTATAGAAATTCAGAGTAGGCATTTAGAAACTTTTGTAGCAAATTGACAAAGTACATTTGTTTGTTGAAACTAATAATAAAAAACATGTGGGCTTGAATTTTGCAGGTGAATTTTTATTCAATTTTTCTAGGAAATTTTTTTCATTGTATTTTATGATAGGGCTGGTTCCTCACAGATGGGAAACTGCACTGCTGACAGCAACAAACTGATCCTTCACCAAAGGTAGTTTGGGAAGCAGAAAGTCCTCAGTTGACAGTAACATAAGAACAATGAGGAAGAAAGAGATGTGCGGCCCAATAATTAACGAATGAAAAGTATGCTTTTCTGCCATAACAGGGCTCTGAATAGAAGTTAAAAATCAACCTTGCAAAAGATGGAAACAATCCAAGTGTGCATCAACAGACGAGTGGATAAACAAAATGTGGTATATATATATATACAATGGAATATTATGCAATACTAAGAGGAATGAGGTCCTGAAGCATGCGGCAACATGGATGAAACTTGAAGACATAATGCTGAGTGAAATAAGTCAGACACAAAAGGACAGGTATTATATGATTTCACTAATATGATCCACCTAGAAAATATAAACTCAGAGTCTTAAATTGTAGAATATAGGAGACCTAAAGATAGACAGAAGCTAGAGAAGGGGGAGTGGTTATCTAACATGTACAGACTTGTTAACGGGTGAACTTAAATATGTGGGAATGTTTAGAGGTGATGGTAGTTCGCTAGTGGAATTATGAGTAATAGTGCCATATTGAAAATGACTAGAATTGAAAGGGGTTGTTTAAAGTCACATATCTCACTGATTAGCCCTACAAATATAAATAAGTTCTTGCATGAACTCTTCAAAGTTATGATACTTGTAGAAAGAGTTTATAATGGAATAGTATATGGGAAAAACTACCTATTGCATACTGTGGACTATATTTAACAGGAATACCTCACTAGTACCACACCAATTCTGGGGTAAATAATTGGGGAAGGATAAGAGTTATGGGGTGTTTTGGGTTTTCTCTTTGGTGTGATTGTGTCTATCTGTTAATTTTCTCTTTAGAACAATGAAAATTGTCTAAAATTGTGAGTGATGAAGATTGTACAAGTAAGTGAGACTACTGTGAGACATCGATTGTTTATTTTGGATAGAATATATGCTATGTGAATATATCTCAAAAAAACCTGCAGATTAAAAATAATAATATATTAAAGAACAGAAAGATTCAAGTGCAAGAGATAATGTGGAGAGAGACGTGTACCTATTCAGTGTTGGTAGGGTACAGCTGATTTGCGCAGCCCCTTGGGAGAGTAATGTAGCAGATCCGCAGGAGGCTAAATATAGGGTTGCCATATGATTCAGCAACTCCATTACTAGCAATATATTTGGAAGAACTGAAAGCAGGGACTCAAACAGACATTTGCGTACCCATGTTTATGGTGGCATTATTCATGCTAGCCAATGAATGGAGGTGGCCAAAGGGTACATTGACTGATGAGTTGAAGGGCAAAATGCATGGATACCTACAATGGAATGTAATGCAGCTACAGAAAGGAATGAAGTCGTGAGGCATGCAACAGGGTGAATGAACCCTGAGGATGTTATGTTATGTGAAATAAGCCAGAAACGAAAGGACACATATTGTACGGTCTCATTACAAAATGCTTATAAGAAAGTAGGGCCTAGATTGTAAGCTCTTACAGAAATCACACTTATTCCAGAGTTTTAAGTGTTATTTCTAAATTCTGAGATGCTGTGCTCTTTGTGTAAAACCAGGTAGTTCCCTGGATCAACGGGTACCTGTGTGACACATCAGACTCAGAGTTAGAATTCTGCAGGTCTGAAAGTCAGCATTAGTCCATACAGCAACTGTTAAGGAAGCTGAAAAAGACTTCAATTAGAGATATGAACGAAGCTGATCTTGTTGGGACTAAGATCGATCAGAATACAGGGTAAAGGAT
The DNA here is from genome assembly GCF_015220235.1 of Choloepus didactylus. Taxonomy (NCBI): domain Eukaryota; kingdom Metazoa; phylum Chordata; class Mammalia; order Pilosa; family Megalonychidae; genus Choloepus; species Choloepus didactylus. Next base: position 185,317,573 of record NC_051307.1, read on the forward strand.
AATATCGTCTGTGTGGTACCTTCTGTGTGAGACCAAAGGAAAAGATGTTTAATTTGCCAAAGGAAGAGATATTTAACTCTTCTGTAACATACAATCTAACTTAACCTGTTGGTCAGTTCATTTAAATAACCTAGACACATGGAGCCTAGAATTGGGAATAAGATCTTATAATTCTGTATAGCTTAATGTAATACCCTAACACATTCCAAAGTATATTGGGCAGTTTGGATGTATTATGTCCCCCAAAACACCATGTTCTTTGATGCAATCTTGTGGGGGCAGATGTATTAGTGTTGATTAGATTGTAATTCTTTGAGTGTTTCCATGGAGATGTGACCCAACCAACTGTAGGTGATAACTCTGATTAGATAATTTCCGTGGAGGTGTGGCCCCAGCCATTCAGCATGGGCCTTGATTAGTTTACTGGAGCACTTTATAAGCTCAAAGAGAGGAGCAAGATTGCTATAGCCAAGAGGGACACTTTGAAGAACGTACAGGAGGTGAGAGAGGAGCTGCAGTTTACAGAGACATTTTGGAGACGGCCTTTGAAAGCAGACTTTTGCTCTGGAGAAGCTAAGAGAGTACAAACTCCCCAAGAGCAACTGAGAATGACATTTTGGAGAGAAGCTGCAGCCTAGAGAGGAATGTCCTGGGAGAAAGCCATTTTGAAACCAAAACTCCAGAGCAGACGCCAGACATGTGCCTTTCCAGCTAACAGAGGTTTTTCAGACCCCAATAGACATCCTACAGTGCAGGTACCCGATTGTTGATGCGTTACCTTAGACACTTTATGGCCTTAAGACTGTAACTTTGTAACCAGATAAACCCCCTTTTATAAAAGCCAATCCATTTCTGGCATTTTGCAAAAATGCAGCATTAGCAAACCAGAACAGGCAGATAATAAAAAAAGTATTAGCAAAGTTCCTTATGGGACTGGAGAAAAAATATGGAGCTATTAAACTTTCCCACCTGGGAAATCCCTGATACTCTCTCAAGCATTAGGGACTCCCAACTTAATAAGTCAAGCCCTTGATCTTGAGGCTTGCTCTTATGAAATTTATTTCCGCACTGGGGAAGCTAAGCCTACCTATAATTAGGCCTAAGAGTCACTTCCAGAGAACCTCTTTTGTTGTTCAGATATGGCCTCTCTCTGTCTAAGCCCAACTCTGCAAATAAAGTCATCACACTCCTCCCTACATGGGATATGGCTTACAGGAGTGTGAGTCTCCTTGGCAACGTGGGACATGACTCCCAGGAATGAGCCTGGTCCTGGCATCGTGGGATTGAGAAAGCCTTCTTGACCAAAAGGGGGAAAAGAAATATAACAAAACAAATTATCAGTGGCTAAGAAATCTCAAATAGAGTCAAGAGGTCATTCTGCAATATCAGGCTTCAGCCAGATATTACAAATTGCCATGGTATGCCAAGCCCCAACCAACGGCATTCCTGAAAATCCTAACGAATACCCAGAGCTCTATCTGAGATTCTATAAAAAAGTTTCACTCACTAAGTGGATTTTGCAGAAACTTAAAACTTCTAGATTGTTGCTATGTCAGATAAGCCCTGAAACTTAGAGGTACCAGTCTCTCCAAGAATATCAATCAGTTGCAGCCTCTGACCCCATAATGTCGACACCCCTTTTCAACATGAAGAAATTAGAATGGTCATTGCCCAAATATCCCTTAAGATTGAGACAATGATCAAATGAGAGGGAGGAGCTGTAACAGAGAGGATCAGATTTAACAAATGATTATGACTGCTGAATCATTATAAAGATACTTCTTTTTAGTTTCTTGTATATTAGAACAGCTAGAAGAAAATACCTGAAATGGTGGAACTGTAATCCATACTATACTTCGAAATTTGCTCTATAACTACTTGTTAAAATGTACTTTGAAATTTATCACTTTTCTGCATATATGTTATATTTCACAATAAAAAATGTTTTTTAAAAAATCCATTTAAAAAAATCCCCTTTGATTAATCCTTTTTCCCCTATGACCCTAACAGAGTTTTTCTATTCAGTGAATTTCAAGTCCTAATATCAGTTCTGACCTGTATTTCAGTGTAAAATTTTATCCAACTTTATACTGATAATATTTTAAAAAGCCATTAAAATGCTTGTAATTTGGAATAGGTGTTAGAAGAGTTAATGCCATATGTTAAAGAAAGGAAAAAACAAGGTCTCCACTAGAAACATGACAACTAAATGCAATGTGATCCTGGCTTGGCTCTTTGACCAGGAAAAGAGTAGCTGCAAAAGACCATTGGGACAAGGAACAAAAGTCAAATGTAGACTGGGAATTAGAAAATAATATTGTATCAATATTAAATTTCCAAATTCTGTTAATTCTACTATAATTATGTTCTTAGGAAACACAGAAATATTTAGTAGTAAAGGAGGATAATGTTTGCAACTTACTCTCAAATGATTCAAAAAATATATATACTTATATATGTAATTACATATCATACATAATATAAATATATATTATTTATATGATGAGAGAGCAAATAATAAAGCAAATGAGGCAAAATGTTAACAATTGACGAATTAGGTATACAGAACTTTTTGTGCTATTGTGATTTTTTGGTAAGTTTGAAATAATATCAAAATGGAAAATTAGTAAAAAAAAAAACCCAAAAAAACTCCAGCTTACAGGTGAGCTGTGGAGAAATGATTCTTATCATTCTCACATGTCTTTCAACTTTCTGACACAGGAAGTACTGAGAACCTGTGTTTCTGGGGTTAGGTTGTACAACCAACTGACAGATATGGTTATGAAACAATAAAAAGATAAAATTGTGAAATCATCAACCAACAGTTTCTCCACACTTCCCAATAAAAATGAGCAGCTATGTGTCAGAAACTGGGCCGTGCTACATGGCAGTCATGGGTTTCAGAGGCCATTGTCCCCATTTTGCCCTCTCAGGAGTTTGAAAACTCTGAAAATGCCCAAGTGAGGCCTGCCTTAGGGGAAAAAAAAAAATTGATGACTTTGTTTCAAACGTTCCTCTGTCCTACCTTCTCTCCACCACCCCCTGAATCTGTCAAAGGCACCTGCTTCCCCAGGGTCTCTCAGCTGCAACTTTGCAGGGTGGTTTTACTTTCACGATTGATCCATCACTAAGGCCCGTTGTTTCTTCTTTCCCCGGGCCCAGTAGATTTAGCCCACACTCTGTTTTTATAGCCACATCTGCAGCCGTGGCTCACTTCCTCTCTGAATGATCATAGTAGCTTTCCAGTTAGACGGAAGGTTATGACCACATGTCCAGAAGGGCTATTTGATTTGGCACTCATCACCGTGTTGGCCCACCAGTGTCTTAAATGTTATTTAATTACTGTAGTTGTCAACATCTAATCAGGGGGATTTACACAATCCTCTGGATTCCATCTTCTCTTCACAGATCATAAGGTTTGGCCACATCAAGCCCAGCATGACAGTGGACTGGAGATATGCGCCGGGACATTCTTCAGGAAGAGTTACCCTCCAGTTGCCAAAAATCTCCAACCGGAGGGCCCCAAGATGTATTTAAGTTTAAAATCTCTGAATCAGAGAGTCTTGGTAATTTGATCACAACCTTTACGCCCGTAGTATCAGATTCCTCAGATTCTCTCCTGAACTCAAAGCTTCCTGCTTCACCTCAGCCGCCTCTGCAGCACATCTACCACCAGAAGCTAATGATCTGGAGTCTCTGGCTCCTCCAGACACTTCTGGACTCCCTGGAATGAAGCATCACATTTCCCAAGGGATTGCCAAACGGGCTCGGTGATGTGACCGGGGAGTGCAGGTGAGTTAACAACCCCATGCAGCAAACTTGGTACAATGGAAGACCAGAGGTGGGAGAAAGCCAATAAAATTCCAAGGCGTGGTTTTTCTGTATAGCCTGTCCAGAGGCATCCCAGGTGGTCTGGTTGGTGTACCTGCTGAGAAACTGGCTATAAATCTTCAAGGCTGTCATGAAGCAGTAGCCAGCATGGTAACACAATACTTCGCATTGCTTCTCATCCTTCCCTGCTCATTTCCCTTTCCTCTCATGCTCATTGTCCTGAGACTGTACCTACCAAATAAAGTATTTGCATTTACTTCTTGCCTCAGGCTCTGCTTACTAGGGAGCCCAGGATGAGATAATTATTTGCTTAATGTGATGAAATTACTCTGCAGTTTACCATTTCCTGTGCTTGCTCCGACCCAAGGTTTTGGGAATGTCCTTTTAGATTTTGCATTTAGGAACATAAGTATACAACTCATTCCCAATTCAAACCCCAGGTTTAATACCTCTTTCTTAATGAAGAAATCAGTGATTGCACTAGCTGAAAGAGTTATTTTCTTCCAGAAATTTCCATAGTACTCTACCTATAGCTAACATATGACATTTATCTTTTTCTACCTGTGTTATGTCCCTGTATGCTCTGTGCTTTAATTCAGGCTCTCATCTTCCTTAAGGGACTCACTTCAGGGGTCCTTACATTGTTTTTGGCCTCTAGCTCCACCACCTTCTTCCCCAACTGATCCTTTGTGTGTGTTGCTCTCTCTGCCAGGAATCTTGTCTTTGCCTCTAGCCAACTTCTATTTCAGCTATTTGGACCCATTAAAGAGTTCAGGTATGGCCTCTTGCAAGGAACCTTTCTATACTCATCCAAGCCTATGTTATCTCAACCGTTTTGGGGGCCCACACAGGACTCTGTCCACATCTCTATTTCAGCTTGCTCAACTGTATTATTTATTGATCTTCACCAGACTTTGAGATCCTTGAGATAAGAGTTGATTGATATCATTTCTCTAACACAATGCCTGGAACACTATAGGAGTTTGCTATAGGTTTGTATAATGATGAAAAAAAATAGATGTCTTACCTCCTTTACTCAACTGGAAGCTCCTTGCTTACAAGGATGTTTCATTCATCTTTCCATTCCAGCACCAAATGCAGGACTTGGTATAAGGCAGATGCTGAACAGGGTATTGAAAGAATGAGTAAATATGTGATACGAAAGGGAAATTAGAATCAAAGTCACCTGGGGGAACACTGCCTCCTTCAGTGAGCAGACTCAGGTACCTAGACCTTATTGAACAACCCTACAGAGATCAGCCACACTAGACATTCTCTGGCTTCACTTCCTTTTTTTTTTTTTTTTTAATTCATTTTTATTGATATATATTCACATACCATACAATCATCCATGGTGCACAATCAGCTGTTCATAGTACCATCATATGGTTGTGCACTCATCACCACAATCTATTTTTGAACATTTTCCTTACACCAGAAAGAATAAAGATAAGAAAAAAAAAATAAAAGTAAAAAAGAACACCCAAATCATGCCCCCCATCCCACTCTATTTTTCTTCTAGGTTTTGTCCCCATTTTTCTACTCATCCATCCATACACTGGATAAAGGGAGTGTGATCCACAAGGCTTTCACAGTCACATTGTCACCTCCTGTAAGCTACATAGTTATACAATCGTCTTCAAGAATCAAGGCTATTGGGTTGCAGTTTGATAGTTTCAGGTATTTACTTCTAGCTATTCCAATACACTAAAACCTAAAAAGGGATATCTATATAGTGCATAAGAATGCCCACCAGAGTGACCTCTCAACTCCATTTGAAATCTCTCAGCCACGAAAACTTTGTTTCATTTCGCTTTCCCCTTTTGGTCAAGAAGATGTTCTGAATCCCACGATGCCGGATCCAGGCTCATCCCTGGAAGTCATATCCTGCATTGCCAGGGAGATTTACACCCCTGGGAATCAGGTCCCACATGGGGGGAGGGCAGTGAGTTCACCTGCCAAGTTGGCTTAGCTAGAGAGAGAGAAGGCCACATCTGAGCAACAAAGAGGTATTCTGGGGGAGACTCTTAGGCACAATTATAAGTAGGCTTAACCTCTCCTTTGCAGTAACCAGCTTCATAATGGCAAGCCCAAAGATAGAGGGCTCAGCATACCAAACCTTCAGTCCTCAATATTTGTGAGAACATCTGGCTTCCTTTTACAAATTGTGCTGCATTATAATGGAAAGCAAATGTCCTCTCCACCTACCTCTGCCTGCTGATAACCTTGTTCCTTAAATACTACATTTAACCTTTTCTGCCTCAACACCCATTTTCTCCCAGTCTTTATGTTCTAGCCACACTGGCCTTCTCTCACTCTCTTGTTCCCTTGATGTTTCTTTCCACAGAGCCATCTTTGGTGGGGCTGGTTCATTGTCTTGTAATAAGTGGAGGCAGTGGAATCCACACAGTTCCCAGAGATTTTTCAAGTCCCAGTGTCAAAGCAGAGTGGCCTGAAATGGTATAGAGCTGATGGACCTGGTGAGGCTTGGACAAGGGTAATGAGGGATGACTTCTCAGTGGTGACCAACCAGGGCCAGCTGACATTTCAGCAGAGGCCAGAGTGCACAAATAACCGCCTCTCCCCATCAGTCCCAACATGTTAACTCAAACTAACCTCAAGGCAAGAGAAGACGTCAGATGGGAAGAACCAAAGAAGTTATCCTTCTTGAATTTTGGTCAATGTATCTGTTAGCTAGCACTATATGACAAACCACTGCAAAACTTAGAGGCCAAGAACAATTATTTATTAGCTCATGATTCTGTAGGTTAGATTCTGTAGGTTTCTGCTCTACCAGATGTGCCACATATCTGCAGACAGCTGGTGATTCACGTGGCAGCTAGATGATCTAGGGCAATCTCACTCACACATTTGGCAGTGGCAGGAATTGTTACCAGACCAAGGTGGTGGATTCTTTTGCCCAATGTGCTCAAAAGACCAATTCCTGAGACACTGGGGTTTCAAAGAGAGAAAGAGTTTATTGCTAGGCACGAAGCAGGAGATCAGATGGCCTATTGGTCCAAAATCTGTGTCCCCGAACTGCAATAATTCTGATAGTTTTAAAGTATCAAAAGATGGGCAGGTTTTAAGATAATGAGTACGATGGCCCCAGAAGATGTAATTAGAAGTAATCTAATTATTGAGCATGCACAAATTGATTACACATTTAGTCTCAGAATGTATGTAAGAAAATGGTGGCTTTAACATGATGATGGGCATGGTTTTTAGTATTATAATGAGGTATAGGTACTTGTAGGTTAAAGTCTAAGGTACTGCACATGTCAGGTGGGCCCATTTTGTTTAGATCCAACTTCAGTTATCAAGATAACTTTGGATTTGGGCTGGGTTAGTTCTGGGCTGTCCCAAGGCCCTTCATTAATAAAATTAGGGGCTATTTTTTAGTGATCATAAGACTCTAAAGACAAAAAACTGGATAAATGGGTACAAGTGAAGATTAGTCACAACATTACAATCACACGGGCACAAGAAGAAGGCTATGCAATCACTATCAGAGATCAAGGCAGCTGGATTACAGTTCAGGTTTCATGTATTTCCCTCTGTCTACTCTAATACACCAGAAAGTAAAAAGAAATATCTCTATCATGATTCAGTAATCATAATCAGTCCTCAAATCCTAACTTCTTGGTTACAGAACAATGGAGAGACAATTGGGCCACATGCCTCTCATCCTCCAGCAGGCAAGCTGGGCCTTAGTCAGATGAAGTGAGGGTTCCAAGGGCCACAAGAGAGTGCAAGTCTCAATATACAATGGGACATTTGCTGCTATTTCATTGTGTACCTAAGAAATCAAGAATTAACAAATAATTATGATATATAGATGCTCTTCTTACTTTCTAGTACATTAGAATAGCCAGAAAGGAAGTATCTGAAATAACTGAACTGTAATCCAGCTGCCTTGATCTTTAATAATGATTGTATAACCATATAACTTTTATCTTGTAATTGTAAAAACCTTGTGACTGGCCCCATTTGTACCCTCCTTATCCTGTTTTTCAACTTTAGAGTCTTATGATCACAAAAGACAGGCTCTAATATTTATTAATGAAGAACTTGAGTCAGCCCAGAACTAACCCAGCCCAATTCCTAAACTATCTTACTAGAGGAAGCTGGATCTAACAAAAATTGGCCGGCCTGACAGGCGCAGTAGCTTAAACTTTAACATATAAGTGACCTTGAGCTAATTATAGTACTAAATACACTCCCATCATCATATTAAGGCCACCAAATTCTTACATATGTTCTATGACTAAGCAAGTAATCAATCTGCACATGCTCAATAATAATTAGATCATCTCTGTGTCATCTAGAGCCAGTGTACTCATTATCCTAAAACCTGCCCATCTTTTGATACTGTAAAACTATCAGAGTTACTGCAGTTTGGGAAGACAGAGTTTTAGGACTCTAGGCCATCTGCTCTTTCGCTTTGTGCTTAGCAATAAACTCTTTCTCACTTTGAAACCACAGCGTCTCAGGAATTGGCTATTTGAGTACATTGGGTAGAGAGCCAGCCTGCCCCCCCTTCCTTTGGCTAGGTATCAGCTGGCCAAAGTAAACTACATAGCTAAACCCAGATCCAAAGGGAAGAGAACTTGACCCCATCTCTTCATGGAGAAGCTGCTGAGTCACATTGCAAAGGGACATGGATATGGAGAGGGGAGGAATTCAAAGCATTTTAACAATCAACCACAATCAAATTCTTTATTCAGTCTATCTCTTAGATGAGTTTGCTTTTGCAGAAAGGAAATAATTCTTTGTGTGTATCGTAAAGTGGCATTCCTTTTGGCATTCCAGCAGATGGTTAACAAATTGTGTTATTTAAATAGTTGTCTTATATCCTTTTTTAAGTTTACGTTGCTTTATTTACACATTCATCTATGTTAAACTTCTTGGACTAAGAATAATGCTTTACACACAGAAAGGGATTGATTGATAAACTTTAAAAAATTTATTATGGTGACATATATACAACATAACATTTCCCATTTTAACCACTTGATTAATAAGCTTAATTAATAAGATTAATGATGACTTTGAGAGAGATAGCTTGTTAGAAGAGAGGCTTCATAGTCGGACAGATCTGTCATTCATTCTACAAGTATTTGTTGAGCACCTACTATATGCCAAACTCTATGTGCTGGGAAAATGGTGGAAGATAAAGCAGACGTTATTCCTATGTTGTGATGCTTAGTCTTATGAGAGAGACATCAATCACATCATCAGAAAAATAAATAAAAAACTGCAACTATGGTGGGTACTACAAACGAGTTACATGGTGCTATGAAGTTTGGTGGTTTTTTTTTTAATACTGTTTCATTGTTTTAAACAGCTTTATTGAGGTATAACAGACATGAAACAAATCTACATATTTAAAGTATACAATTTAATAAATTTTGACATGAAGTTGTCACTACAAATTCTGTGAGGTAATGGTTTGATTAACTAAGGAGGACAGAAAAGAAAGTCCCCAAGCAAATGACATATGAAGTGGAAGCTAAAATGACAGCACTGTGCAAAGGCCTTTTTGGTAGGAGCTGGTAAGGCAAGTACAAGACAGAGAAAGAAGGCCACTGTGGCCAGAGCTTAGTATCTTGTACAACTGAATGGTTGTGAGATGATTTTAAATTGCATTTCTTTGTTAACGGGAATGAACTTTTATCTGTTTATTGGAAATTTCCCTTCGGGTGTGTTTTTGAGTTGAGGTGTTGGCCTTTTTCATGTTCTCTATACATTAAGGATTTCAAGTCCCAAGCAGAATACTTACCATGGATTCACAGAGCGGGTGGTTCCATTGGACCAAGTAAACTCTTCCCTCCACCTCCCAGCTCCACTCTCTCTACAGCTCTTTCTCCTCATTCTGATTTCTGCTCAAATGTCACTTCCTCATGCAATCTTTACCCACTCCATCCCATTTACTTGTTTTATTTTTTTTCCCCCAAAATTGTTTTTTAAAATGTTTTTTAAAAATTGTGAATTTTCTCCCCAAAATTGTTTTTAAAATGACAAGTGACTACAAAATAATCTTTTAAAAATGTGTATGGCATCAAAAAATGATAGAATGAACATCCTTATATTCATTCTTCATCCCCTCACCTCATAACCCTGTCCCTATTCTATACCCTTCCTTCCACCTTATAGGAAACCACTATATAGTTCCTGTTTATCGTTCGTTCTTCATTATAGTTTTATCCTGTGTGTTTCTATGAGGTAAGACTATATTATTCACATTCATAAATAATATATTGTGTAAATTTGACAAATACTAAATTTTTTTTGCTAATTTGTTCCTGAGATTGAACCATGTTGTAATGCATTGCTGTAACTATTTCATTTCCCCTGCTGTAATATAAAATAAAAATTCCTCTATGTTCGTATACTCATTTATTTTTTAAATCTACTTTTCTGTTTATTGACAGGCTATTTCTGCTTTCTGCTATTAAGAACAGTGCTGCTGTCTCTCACCATAAACACATTAATTACCAAAAAAAATGAAATGGACAAAATTGGACACCTCAGCAAAATGATCAACATTAACATCATTGATAAGGGGTAGGTATTGTTTGCCTCCAAATATGATACCTGAGAAGGATACAACATTGCTTCTGTGGTATTCTAGCCCAAAGAGCTTAATCTGAATTTAATCATGAGGAAACATCAGAGCAACACAAATTGAGGGATGTTTTATGAAATAACTGGTCTGTATTCTTCAGAAATGTCAATGGCATAAAAGACAAGAAAAGCTGAGGCACAGTGGAAATTAGAGGACACTCAAAAGATATAACAACTAGATGCAACATGTGATCTTGGCCCGAGTCCTGTCCGGGGAAAAACATGCTATAAAAAACATTATTGGGACAGTTGACAAAATTGGAATAGGAAATGTAGATTAAAGTATTCCATCAGTGTTAAATTTCCTAAATTTTGTAACTGGTCTGTGATTATGTTCCAAGGACATACATACCTGAAGGGGAAAGGGGGCTGATGTATACAACCTACTCTCAAATAATTCAGATAAAAACTTCTAGATAGATGGATATTGCTAAAGAGAGAAAAGAAATATTAGTAATCAGGATCTGGATGAAGGGTATGTGGGCGTCCTTGTATATCTTTGTAACTTTTCTGTAAATTATTTCAAAATAAAAAGTTTAAAGAAATAACCTGTGTCCGTCAATAGATCAAAGGATAAACAAAACGTGGTATATACATACCATGTGTTTTAGTTTCCTGGCTGCTAAAGCAAATACTATCCAATGGGTTGGCTTAAATGACAGGAATTTATTGGCTCACAGTTTTGAGGCAAGGAAAAGTCCCAAATCAAGATAATGCTTTCTCCCAGAAGACCGTAGCATTCGGGGGGCTGGCTGTCAGCAATCCTTGGTCCTTGGCTTTTCTGTTACATGGCAATGCACATGGTGGCCTCTCTTGGCTTCTTGGTTCCATTGACTTCCAGCTTCTGACTGCTCCCTGTGGCTTTCTCCCTGTGTGTCTGAATTTCATTCTGCTTATAAGGACTCCAGTAACAGGATTAAGACCCAACCTCATTCAGTTGGGCCATATCTTAACTGAAGTAACTGCATCAAAAGGTCCTATTTACGTGGGCTCACACTCACAGGAATGGATTAAGATTAAGTACATGTGTTTCTGGGGTACATGGTGCCAAACCACCACACCATGAAATGTTCAATTATAAAAAGGAATGAAGTTCTGATACATGCTAGGAACATGGATGAAATTTTAAAACACTAAGCTAAGCGAAATCAGCCAGATGCATAAGGAGAAATACTGTATGATTCTACTTATATGAAATACTTAGAATAGGCAAATCATCGAACCAGAAAAATTGGAGGTTACCAAGGTCTGGGAGTAGGGGAGTATGGGAAGTTATTGCTTAATGGGTACAGAATTTCTGTTTGATGTGATATAAAGTTTTTGGTAACGAATGGTGGTGATGGCTATACAATATCATGAATACAATTAATGTGACTGAACGGTACTTTGTTATGTATGTGTTACAGAGTGCTAACAAACATGATTATTTAGTTACTGAATCATTATCCAAATGCTTTTTATTTTTTTATTTTTTTATTTTTTTTAATTCAGTTTTATTGAAATATATTCACAAACCATACAGTCATCCATGGTATACAATCAACTGTTCACAGTATGATCATATAGTTATGCGTTCATCACCACAATCTATTTCTGAACATTTTCCTTACATCAGAAAGAATCAGAATAAGAATAAAAAATAAAAGTGAAAAGAGAATACCCAAACCATCCCCCCATCCCACCCTATTTGTCATTTAGTTTTTACTCCCATTTTTCTACTGATTTTTTTTCAATTTTTTAACTTTGTTTATCAAAAAATTAAAAACAAACAGGCAAACAACAACCAAAAAAACCCCACAACATTTCAAACAAAGCAATGGATTAAGGAAAACAAATAACCTAAAATACCTACTTTGCTTCCAATATGTTCCTACCATACCCCAAGAAAATTAATAAACCATGTCCAAACAGAGGAGTAAGAAAAACAAATAATCTAAAATAACTACATTGCTTCCAACATGTTCCTACCATACCCCAAGAAAATTAACAACCCCTAAGAAAACAAAGGAATAAGAGAAAAAAAAAACCTAAAATAACTCTATTGCTTCCAACATGATCTTACTATATCCAAGAAAGTTTACAAACCATAATCATTCCTGAGCATTCCCATAACATTGAGATTACCCTCCATAGTTTATCTGTTATTAGATTATCATTCCCCCTCCACTAATTGGTATCTCTAGGTCCCCTACATTCTACAGTATAAAACATTGTACACCAAATGCTTTTTAACTTTCTGATATATTGTGATGTAGCCAGAAGCAATTATCTGTAACTGTTGTAACTCAATGAATCATAACCCAGATGACTTGTTTCTTTGATGATGATGCTACATTTTATAACTGCACATTCTTTACCCTGTAACTGGTCAGTGACTCCATAACTCCTGATTGGACCAGCATGGATCCCCTTATCTTGCTTTGCAACCCTGAAGTCTGATACTCCTGTGCATAGTCCTTCAATGTTTATTAGTGAAATAAAATGAGCCAGCCCAGAACTAAGCAAGCCAGTTCTAATCAGTTGGCCTGACATGTGCAATAGCCTAAACCTTAAACTTGAAATGAACAAAACATGTAGTCAATCTGTACATACTGAGATTAGACGATCTCTAATCTCATCATCTAAACTTGCCTGCCTTTGTTTGAATGCTATAAAACACTGACAGTTTCTCATCTGAGGAACTGTCCTGTCTTTGCCAAGCTAGCCTTTGCTGAATAAATGCTTTCTTTTCTCAAAATCCCAGTGTCACTTAATTGACTCTGGAGTGCATCTGGAAGGTCTCACTTTTGAGCGGCAACATTACCACAATGAAATTTCTTTTAAATAATTTAAAGAATTAACTAAACAAAACCCAGTGCTGTGTTTAAAATGTTACACCTATCTTTTGACCCACACAAGCAGGTTTCTCGACCATATTCTGAACAGTGGAATTGGAGAGTCATAAGGTCCGTGCATCACCAACTGATGAGTTAAACTGTTTACAACGTGCCACTGACAATCTTACTAATTTTATTTATTTATTTATCTTTCACTGTAATGTTAAATGTAAGGTCCATGGTGTTACTCAAATTGTAGGCCGCGTACCTGTGCATCAGTCTCACCAGGAAGCTGGTTAGAAATATAAATTCCCAGGCCCCTATCCCAGACTTGCTCAATCAGAAACTCTGGCTGTCCAGGAAGATGCATCTTCACGAAGTCCTCCAAGTCCTCCAAGTGATTTTAAAGTTGAAATTGCGCTACTCTACGATCCATTAGGGCCGCGTCGGCTTGCACATCGCCATCTCCAAGCGATAGAACACGGGAGCCCCAAAGCAGACAGCGCACCCTCCCCAGAGGACCCTCCCCGCGTGGGCAGCTGCGTCCGGACCCCCAGCTGAACGGGGAGGGGAGGCCGGACGGGGCGGGCCGGAGGCAGGCGTCTCCGCCTCCCGAGCCTTCGGCCCGTCGCGACGTCCTCCTCCTTCTTTTCCTCCCCGCTCGCTCCCTTTCTTCCTTCCTTCCGCCTGGCACCATGGGGCCGGGGCGCGGGACCGCCGCGGCGCTGTTGGCGCTGCTGTGTGCGGGATGTGCGCTGCGCGCTGGCGCCCAGTACGAGCGCTACAGCTTCCGCAGCTTCCCGCGGGACGAGCTAATGCCGCTGGAGTCGGCGTACCGGCACGCGCTGGACCAATACAGCGGCGAGCACTGGGCGGAGAGCGTGGGCTACCTGGAGATCAGCCTGCGGCTGCACCGACTACTGCGCGACAGCGAGGCCTTCTGCCACCTCAACTGCAGCGTGGCGCCCGAGCCCGAGCCCGCCGCCGGCCTCGCTCGCTACCCGGAGCTGCGTCTGTTCGGGGGCCTGCTGCGCCGCGCCCACTGCCTCAAGCGCTGCAAGCAAGGCCTGCCTGCTTTCCGCCAGTCGCAGCCCAGCCGCGACGTACTGGCCGACTTCCAACGCCGCGAGCCCTACAAGTTCCTGCAGTTCGCCTACTTTAAGGCAAGTCCGCTCCACCCCGCCCCGCCCCGCCTCCCCGCCCCGCCCCGCCTCCCCGCCCCGCCCCGCCTCCCCGCCCCGCCCCGCCTCCCCGCCCCGCCCCGCCTCCCCGCCCCGCCCCGCCCCGCCTCCCCGCCCCGCCCCACCGCCCCGCCCCGCCCCCCGCCTCGCCCCGCCTCCTCGCCGCCCCGCCTCGCCCCTACTCCCCGCCCCCCCGCCTCCTCGCCGCGCTTAGGCCCCGCCCCTAAATTTAGGTCCTACCTCCAGAGGCGGTGTCTGAAACCAGGCCCCTCCTGGTCTGGGCCGGGTTGGAGGCTCCGGCCTTGCCGGAAGTCTGGCCCCGCCCCCTGGCTGACTCCGTGCCAGTTTCCCAGACGGCAAACTCCAAGCCGGCCCCGCCCCTAGGCCCAGGCCCCGCCCTTCTCCTCTGGGCTGAGGTCCACTACTTTTTCTTAACCCGGCTTTCTCCCACCCAGCGCTGCTCACCCCAGCTCCATCAAAGGACACTTGAAAATCCTGCCCCCTTTTCCTCAACTTAAAAAGATGCAAAATTACTTTTCTTGGAGGGTTGTGGTTCTAAGGCCCAGATTACATCAGTTTCCGGCGCCCAACAAGTGCTCTATGAATGTTACCTGTTATTTGCGGGCAGACTCCTCTTTTCTAAACATATCATTAAAATCCCCATTTCTCAAGTGAGTGGTGACTTGAGATAATAGAGCTGAAAGGGACCTGGAAGCCCGCTAGTCCCTTTTTGAGCAGAGGAAATTGAGGCTAGGAAAGGACCGGTAATGTCGGGAGGACACGTTTCCACTTAGAGGAGCAGAACTTATGGACTGTGATTCACCAGTTTGGCGCTCTCTGATGCCTGTCTCATCTAGAATTTAACACAGTTGTCTTCGTCCTTTTTATGGCTGCTTAAATTCTGCCTGTGATTGCTGGCTGAATATAACCACAGACTTGTTCAGAGCCCTTATGTGGGGACCCACAAGGTTTCAGAATGGGCAAAATTCCTTATTTTACTGTTGATAAAGAGACTTTCACTTGGCAGATCTTCGGAGGATTTTGCCGAGAGAGCCCTCTTCATTAAAGCCATTTCTACTTTCTCTGGGTGAAAAATAAAATTATAGGAATATATTGCATTTATTTTAATGGCTACAAAAATAGTTCCATGGCATATCCCAGACTCTGGAGGTAGAATTTTGTTTAAACTTTGCTTTGAGTCTTCGGGCTGCAAGATTGGTGTCTCATATTTCCACTATCTATATGTTGCATTCATATGAGCAATAAAATAAGTCAAAGCTCCAAACAGGAATACCGTACCAATCAGAGTTCCAGCAGAAAAGATGCAGCACAGTCATATTGGGTAGTTTGAGGAATAACAAGGTGGTTATTTACAGAGGTATGTGCAGGGCGTGGGGATAGTACAGGGTGTGGGGATAGCGCAGTGCCCCAGGCCTAGTTACAGTGGGTCAAGACCACTTTTAGGCCAAAATGGTCATGGGACCGTTAGCAATTACTAGAAACTGGAAGGAGAGAGACTATGTGGAAAAGGCCCCCTTGAGAGGAGCTGTGACCTTCAGTTAAGAGACACAGGAGCCCAAGAAGACTGTGCTGGGAGGGAGCCAGGAGACTAAGCAGCCCAATGTTACTCTCTTCCCTTCCTTCAGTCTCCTATTGGGGCTCCTCATTGGCGAACCCAGTTGAAAGCTGAAGGATACAGGCTAGTCTCCTAGGGCATGGAGCAGGTTGGAGATGGTGGAGAGTGGATAAGAAAGAGCACACAGAGGCCATCTGAACAGTCCCCTTCAGGGAATAAATGCTTGCCTAGAGTGGCAGGGCCAGGCTGTGATGGGCCCTGGACATCACTGTACCCCTAGCTGGAAACATTGTGAATGGGAGCAAAGTTACTGAAGGACTGAACACATATTCTTGTTTTGCAAAAATCACTGCTCAGCATCCATTGAGTAGCTTTTATCTTTCTTCTTTGAATTTAGGCAAATAATCTTCCAAAAGCCATCGCAGCTGCACACACGTTTCTACTGAAGCATCCTGATGATGAAATGATGAAGAGGAACATGGCATATTACAAGAGCTTGCCTGGCGCGGAGGACTACATTAAAGACTTGGAAACCAAGTCATATGAGGTATGTTTGGATTTTTACACAGCGATTAGTTACAATGTGAATTATTAAAAAAGTATGTCTCAGTTAACAGCTATAGGCATCTAAGAACCTCTAGTGATTTTGATGACATTTTATGAATAGTATAACAGTAAAAATGATGGTGTTTTTAAAACAAAGTTGATCCATTTAAGAATGAGTTTTTACGTTCCCTGATGATTTTAAAGCCAGCTTTCCTTTAAATACTACATTTTAGAAATATGTTCATTTGATTGTTCAGTTTTAAGGTGGTGGAGTAAATACATGTCTTGGAAATAATCCAAAAATGACCAGGAATGCAAGAAACAGAAACAAAAATTTCCATCTTTTGATGAAAGTAGGAGGAGACATTTGTAACTTCAAGTGACAACATATATTATACCTATTAAGGTAAAAAGGGAATAGAGGAGCTAGTGGGACTGACTTTTATAGTAGAGGATCCCAAAACCTATGTATCTGCAGAGGGGAATTCTGATGAGATAAAACAACAACAATAAAGATCTGACCATTATGAGCATTTACTATGGTCAGGCCCTGGGGAGCTCAGGCTCTGGGGCATGGGAACCAAGGAAGGCTGAGGTAGAACAGGGGCTGAAAACAGGGTATGATGTAGTGCAAGGATCCCCAAGGAGCCCTTAGATCCCCAGGCCTGACTAAGTGCTTTCTAAAGCATGATCAGACTGCAAGTTCACTTTTTCACTGGCAGGAACCCTCAAATAGAGTGTACAGACATCTCTTTTCTAGGGGCCCTTTAGTTTTTCAGGAAAGAATTCTCCAGTCTTTTGCAGGACTGGTGGGCTGTCCATGCTTATCTGCTGGTGTCCGAGAGACAACCTGGGGAGAGGGATGGGGGTCTCACAGCTGAGTCAGAAGACTTCACTTCCTTCTCAGTTTTCATCCCCAAGACTCGCTCAGCCTCTGCTATGTCTGACCCCTGACTCCTCAGCCTTTGAGGTAAAGTCTCTGGAATAAACCACCAGTTCCTGGCAAGGGGTGGCTTTGGAAGGTGTGATCTCTTGGGTGGGCAGGTTGGTGCTGAGAGGGAACCTAGGAGTCCAAGAGCTCTGTTTCAGACCTTGAGCCCTGCTTTCAGTTCCATGCCTTGTCCCAGTCTTCCCTAGTCCCTAGTGTTTGCAAGTGCTGAGAAGTATGTAGCTCACTTCCTCTTTGGACCCGCATCTGCAATAATTTGACTTTCTGTCTTTCCAGAAGATGTTGAAATCTCTTGTCTGCTGCTTTCTCCTCCCATTCCCCCATAAAGAGTTTATGCCTTTTTTCTTTCTTCACTGTTGTTTTCATAGGCTTTGGGGGAGCAGAGCTGAACACACGTGGTCAGTGCACTGAGTTTCACTGGAAGTCAACTAGGCCCTTCTTTCCCTCTTTGGAGCCCTGACAGGTGTGGCTGGGTTGTCCTCTTCTGCTTGGTTTCCTTCTTGCTGCTGCCGTGCTGCCTCTTCTGCAAAGCCAGCTGCTTGGAGTTGCTGCTCATTTGCCTAGTCTCCAGGCAACGCACTTCCAGTTCTCTGCCTGTCCTGTTTCCAGAGGATGCTGTCTGCCCAGGAGGTTTAGGGAGATCCCCACTCTACCTGATGCCTTTAGCTTGTTAACAGTTTCAGGTCCATGGGGTGACCCTCAGATACCCCATGCTGGAGCCGCTGAAAGGAACTCCAAATGGAGAGTCTCAAGGCCAGCCCTGGCCCCTCCAGGTTAGCAGGTTCCTACATATTTCCAAGATCTCTATTTCTTGTAAGACCAACTGCTTGCTTAGCCCTAGTTATTTCCCTTTTTTCTTATCTAATCAACAAGTAGCATAAATTCTTGAAATTTCCACTGTCTGGCACATGGTTGCCTACCCCAGTAAGTAGTGGTGTATCAGGCACCTATCTTATCCTTGATTTAATTTTTTAAATCAACTTTATTGAGGTATAATTTATTTACAATATATTTACCAATTTTAAATGTACAATTTGATGAGTTTTGACAGATGGGTATAGTCATGTAGTTACCACCATCATCATAATATAGAATATTTTCATCACACACAAAAAAAGTTCCCCCATGTGCCTTTACAGTCAAACTCCTGCTGCACCTCCTGGCTCCTGGCAACCACTAATCTGATTTCTATCACTATGGTTTTGCCTTTTATCTTGTTTCAAGTTTGATTTTATTATCAAGTACCTGCTACTTTTTGAATTAGAACTAAGAAAGAAGTATACCTACTGTAAACAGGATAGAAAAATCTAGATTTAAAGGAAGCCACTACTGGCTCCATATTTAATTATGGGTCGGTGTGGTTTCTTCAGAATGAATGAGAAAGGAGGTTGGCAATGGCACCTTTTGGGAGGACGTGTTGGGCTCCCATCATGTCCAGGAATAAGCTTCACTGTCTTTTTACTTTTCAGACTCTGTTCATCCGAGCAGTGCGGGCTTACAATGGTGAGAACTGGAGAACGTCCATCACAGACATGGAGCTGGCCCTTCCTGACTTCTTCAAAGCCTTCTATGAGTGCCTTGCAGCCTGCGAGGGCTCCAGGGAGATCAAGGACTTCAAGGATTTCTATCTGTCCATAGCAGGTTGGTGGTGGGTTGAATCCTAGAGGTAAACGGGATAGTCACCCTTGTAGAATCTGTGCTGGATGTCTGCTGTTTATCTGTATGCCTTCTATGTGACATGAGTGGCCTCTGAGGAACTTTTGATCGTGGATATTAATGGGTAACCAGGGGTAGCCAACACCTACGTAGGCAGGCTTCCTGTGAAACAGCTGAGTATATTGTTCAAGCACAGGTCTGGGGAGGAAGCCTGCTATATCAACCCTGCTCAATTAGATTCCCCACAGGCTTTCAGAAAAATGAAAATGGGCCCAAGAGCAATTCAGTGACTCACATTATTGAGATACTTGTGATTATGGAAATCATGTAGTACACACAAAGATAGAGTAACGGACCCTTATGTAGTCTTCACCAGGTAACTTTTGGAAAAATGTTTTTTTCTGATTATAAAACAATGTGTGCTTATTATGGGAACTTGAGAAAACCCAGAAAGAAGAATGAAGAAAATCCTAAAACACTACCCATAGATAGCCCAGATTTCCCTATGGTCTCTCTTTAGCCTTTAGTGGAGAGGGTCGCTCCAGAAAATGGGAAATCATCGAGAAGAGATTTCTCAAAGTGGAGACAGTGATCCCAGAACTGCACTTTGCAGAATGGGTGTCCTGGGCAAATGAGTTTGGGAATGGACTGCATGCTTTGTGTCCCTCTTGGAAAGTCATTGTGCACTTTAATGGTGAAAATCCTGCTACTTTTGAATCCCGGGGTTTTTACCTTTTTTGTTCATGAATCTCTTTTTCCATACAGTACTATTTTTTCTTCTTTAAAAATGTTTTATTTTGGGAAAATTTCATACATGGACAAAAATAGAAGAATCTAGTGATCCCCCATGTGCCCATGACCCAACTTAGCCCTCGTCAACTCATGGCCACTTCGGCTTCTAATTCCCACCTACTTCCCCCTCCCTCAAGTTAATTTGAAGCAAATCCCAGATGCTACATCATTTTATTTATAGTATTTCCATATATACCTCTAAGAGATAAAGACTCTTTTTTGTTGTTGTTGTTAACATAGCCACCAAACTGTTACATCTGAAAATACTTTATATCATCACCAAATACCCAGTGTCCCAATTATCTAAGAAATGACATATGTACATGTGTGTGCTTTTGGTTTACAGTTTGTTTGAATCAGGATCCATGTAAGGCCCCCACATTGCAACTTGTTGATATCTTTTTTAATACAGTTTTATTGAGATATATTCACACGCCATATGCTCACAGTATCATCATATACATTCATCACTGGGTCAATTTTAGAACATTTTCATTACTCCAGAAAAAGAAATAAAAATAAAAAAGAAAACCCAAAACATCCCATACCCCTTATTCCCCACTATTATTGACCCCTAGTATTGATGTGGTACATTTGTTACTGTTGATAAAAGAATATTATTACTATTAACTATAGTCCATAGTTTGCAACAGGTTGTTTATCTTTTATTAATTTATTTTTTGTTGTTGATACGTTTTAAATTTCTTTTAATCTATAGACAGGTTCTACTCTATATCTCCCCCCCATCCCCCTGGCTGTTTGTTGAAGGACCTGCTTCAATTTGTCCTGTAGAGGTTTCCACACTCTGGGTTTTACTGACTGTTTTCCCATATTCACCTGTCCTCTCTATTTCTTATAAATTGGTAGATGGTTATAGAAGCTTGGTTGGGCTCAGGTTTCATTTCTTTGAGGGAGGGGAAGAGGAGCTAGACTGCTTCATAGTTGGTGCTGAGCTCTTCCATCAGAGACACATGATGTCCCATAGTTCCTCTCTTGGTGATATTGGCAGTTGCTGGTGCTCAAGGCCTGAACCAGCTCCTTTTTTTTTTTTTCCAATTCAGTTTTATTGAGATATATCCACACACTCTACAGTCATCCTCAGTGTACAATCAGTTGTTCACAGTATCACCATATAGTTGTGCATTCATCACCAAAATCAATTTTTGAACATTTTCATTACTCCAAAAAAAATTAAAATGAGAATAAAAATACAAGTAAAGAAGAACATCCAAAGCACCTCATTCCCCCCATTCACTCTATTATTCATTTAATTTTTGTCCCCATTTTTCTACTCATCTGTCCATACACTGGATAAAGGGACTGTGAGCCACAAGGTGTTCACAATCACACAGTCACACTGTGTAAGCTGCATAGTTCTACAGTTGTCTTCAAGAATCAAGGCTCTGGGTTGCAGTTCAACAGTTTCAGGTATTTCTTTCTAGCTATTCCAATATACTAAAAACTAAAAAGGGAAATCTATATAAAGCATAAGAATAACCTCCAGAATGACCTCTCGACTCCATTTGAAATCTCTCAGCCACTGAAACTTTATTTTGTTTCATTTTGCATCCCCCTTTTGGTCAAGAAGATGTTCTCAATCCCATGATGCCAGGTCCAGGCTCATCACCAGGAGTCATGTCCCATGTTGCCAGGGAGAGTTACACCCATGGGAGTCATGACCCATGTAGGGAGGAGAGCAGCGAGTTTACCAGCAGAGTTGGCTAAGAGAGAGAGGCCACATCTGAGCAAAAGAGTGAACCAGCTCCTTTTAATCAGTGTTCTTCTGCTGGTGAAGGGTTGTTCTCCCCGCCTCCCTTCATGCCTGCAGCATGGGGCAACACTCCTTATCCTCAGAACAGAGGGAGGGATGTGAAAAGGGTGCTGGCTTGGAGCTGTAGTGTTATTTTCTCTCTCTGTCTCCCCCCAACCCCATCTGTCTTCCCTAAATATATTCTTTGATAACTTAATCTCTTTGTGGCCCTCCTTTTTTTTTTTTTTTTTTTTTTTTTAAACTTTTTATTGCAGTAACAGATATAGAGCACAAAATTTCCCATTTTAACCACATCCAATAATAATTATGTTCACAATACTGTACTACTTTATGGGCATCTTTTACCCCTCCTTTTTCATCTCTTCAAACAGAAACTGTTCACCTTTTAAGCTATAATTCCCTTTTCCTACCCTACCCCCTGCCCCTGATATCTTATAAACCACCATCTGTCTCTGTGAAGTTTAGTTCTTCTAGGTGCAGTGTTTTGACTAAAGATTAAAAATAGTCATTAGAAAAGGTAACATTTATTAAACTCTTACTAGGTGCCATGCCTTGTTCTATGCTATTTTCGAGTATTATCTCACTGTTGCAACTCTATGAAGGAGGTACTGGCATTATCTCTCAATCACAGTTGAGAGAGCTGAGGTGGAGAGGTTAAATAGTGTGCTTAAGGTCTGTGGGTAGTAAGTGAGGAGTTGGGATTTGATCCCAGGTGTTCTGACTACATGCATCTTCCCTCAAGTGCCTTACCTGGTTGGGTACATTCTACTTAATCTCGAATTTTATTTTATTTTTGAATAGGTAATAAAAGCACATAGTATAAAAGTTGAAAGGCACAAAAGGATGTAGTGTGAAAAAATAAGTCTTCTGTATTGGTCATAGTCCTGACTGGAAAAAGATGATAGATACCAATCAGGATAGTTCAAGAAGGATTTATTTACCAAGAGCTTATTTACAGAACTGTGAGTGTAGGAGAACCCCAGGGGCTAGTGCCTTCCCCAGGGCTACCTGAGCTGAGCTGCTGTCGTTTTAGGCTAAAGGGGAGGGAGGAGTATAGGCAGCTGGGAGAGAGTCTCCTAAAGGCTGCCTCCTTGAGAGAAGCTGTGGCTTCTGGATGAAGTGATGTGGTCAGCCCCAGGCAATCTCACTGTGGGGCATCCAGAGTAGTAAATAGCCTGACCTCATGCATAGTATGTTGGTTAAGTTTGAATTGGAAATAGCGATAAGACTTCATCAATCACATATTTATAATTTAGTTCTTGGTGATTGTCCTAGTTTGCCAGGCTGCTATGACAAATACCACACAATGGGTTGGCTTAAACAGCAGGAATGTATTGGCTCATGGTTTTGAGGCTAGGAGAAGTCCAAAATCAAGATATCACCAAGGCTTGCTTTCTCCTGGAGTCTGCAGTGCTCTGGTGCTGGCTGCCAGCAGTGCTTGGGGTTCCTTGGCTGTTTCTCTGCCTCCCATCACATGGTGATGCTGCAATGGATAATGTTAGACTTTTTTTTTTTTTTAAGTATAAAGGTATATTTTCAAAAGTTGACAGCTAGAAGTGGGATTGATAGTTGAAATAGTAAATGCATCTGTAAATTATTTAATATTTTAAGGTACCATTTTATATTCCCAGCAATGTATTAGAGTGCCTCTTCCTCCACAATCTTGCTAAAGCATGCTCCACCATTCTGTAGTCTTTTCATTCTAGCTGCATGAAGGGAGAAAAAGGAGGCAGTCAAGGACCATTTGCAGGGTTTTAGGGACCAGCCCTGGAAGTGGCATTCATCAGTTGTTATAACTACATTTCATTGACCACAAACTGTCATATGGCACCTATCTAACTGCAAGGAAGGCTGAGAAATGTAGTCTTTGACATTGTTATATTTATGTCCATCTTACTCTTTTTTGTTGTTGTTGTTGTTACTGTGTGTGGGTGTGTGTGTGTGTGTTTTTTTAATCTTCATTTTATTGAGATATAGTCACATACCACGCAGTCATACAAAACAAATCGTACATTCTGTTGTTCACAGTACCATTACATAGTTGTACATTAATCACCTAAATCAATCCCTGACACCTTCATTAGCACACACACAAAAATAACAAGAATAATAATTAAAGTGAAAAAGAGCAATTAAAGTAAAAAAGAACACTGGGTACCTTTGTCTGTTTGTTTGTTTCCTTCCCCTATTTTTCTACTCATCCATCCGTAAACTATACAAAGTGGAGTGTGGTCCTTATGGCTTTCCCAATCCCATTGTCACCCCTCATAAGCTACATTTTTATACAATTGTCTTCGAGATTCATGGGTTCTGGGTTGTAGTTTGATAGTTTCAGGTATCCACCACCAGCTACCCCAATTCTTTAGAACCTAAAAAGGGTTGTCTAAATTGTGCATAAGAGTGCCCACCAGAGTGACCTCTCGGCTCCTTTTGGAATCTCTCTGCCACTGAAGCTTATTTCATTTCCTTTCACATCCCCCTTTTGGTCAAGAAGATGTTCTCCGTCCCACGATGCCAGGTCTACATTCCTCCCCGGGAGTCATATTCCACGTTGCCAGGGAGATTCACTCCCCTGGGTGTCTGATCCCACATAGGGGGGAGGGCAGTGATTTCACCTTTCAAGTTGGCTTAGCCAGAGAGAGAGGGCCACATCTGAGCAACAAAGAGGCATTCGGGAGGAGGCTCTTAGGCACAATTATAGGGAGGCCTAGCCTCTCCTTTGCAGCAACATTGCAAATGTAATTTTAGTTTACTTCCATTCCCTTTCTTGTTTTTTTTTTCCTTGTTTTTTTTTTAACTTTTTTTAAATCAACTGTATGAAAAATAAAAAAATAAAAAATAATAATTAAAAAAAAACATACAATAAAAGAACATTTCAAAGAGACTGTAACAAGGGAGTAAGAAAAAGACAACTAACCTAAGATAACTACTTTACTTCCAACATGTTCCTACTCTACCCCAAGAAAGTTACCTAATATAGCAACACTTCTGTGAACTTGTTCCTACTATATCCATCAGAAATTAACAGACCATAGTCATTCCTGGGCATTCCCAGAACGTTAAATTTACCCATGATAGCTTATCTATTCTTCTTGGATTATTGTTCCCCCTTCCTTAATTGCTCTCTATTGCTAGTTCCCCTACATTCTACATTATAAACCATTTGTTTTACATTTTTCAAAGTTCACATTAGTGGTAGCATATAATATTTCTCTTTTTGTGCCTGGCTTATTTCGCTCAGCATTATGTCTTCAAGGTTCATCCATGTTGTCATATGTTTCATGAGATAGTTCCTTCTTACTGCCATGTACTATTCTGGGTGTGTGTTTTAATTTTTATTATGGTAACATATTACAACATAACATTTCCCATTTTATCATTTTCAAGTATACAATTTGATGGCATTAATTACATTCATAATGTTGTGCTGCTGTCACCATCATCCATTACCAAAACTTTTCCGTCATTTCAAACAGAAACTCTGTGTCCCTTAAGCATTACTCCCCATTCATCTTATTCTTTTCTAAAGGTTAAATAGATTCTATTGTCTGTATGTACTATAATTTATTAGTCATCATCCTATTCATTGGCATTTAGTTTATTTGTTTCCTATTACAGACAGTGCTTATGTGTGCCCATGTCTAAAGAAAATTTCCTCGAATTGGACTGCTAGTTCATATGTGTATTTTAGCCTTTGATAAATTTTGCCAAATTGCTCTCTAAAAAGTTTATTCCTGGTTTGCTTCCACCAATAATGTATGAGAGTGCAAGTTTCACCATTCTTTCCCTATTCCTGAGTGTTACTGAATTTTAAAATTTTTACCCGTATAACAGTTTAATTTATTTTAGGGGAGATTGTATTTCTTTAATTACAAATGAGGTTTAGCATCTTTTCACAATGCTTGTTATCCATTTCATGATTTCTGTTAACATCCTTTGGTCGTTTTTATATCGGGCTGTTTGTCTTTTTCTTACTGTTTATCTTCTTGTCTTTTTTATTGATTTCAAGGAGCTTTTTGTGTATTAAAGTCATTAGCCCTTTATCATAAGTGTTGCAAATATTTTTCTTTTACCTTTACTTACTTATTTGTACCAGAAGTAGCATATTAAATGATAATGCACTGCTCTGAAAATTTGTATGTGTTCTTTCAGATCATTATGTAGAAGTCCTGGAGTGCAAACTACAGTGCGAAGAAAACCTCACCCCAGTTATAGGAGGCTATCCTGTTGAGAAATTTGTGGCCACCATGTATCATTATTTGCAGTTTGCTTATTATAAGTGTAAGTAATCATCCTCTGTGAGATCTTGGGCAAGGTACTTAATCCTTCTAAGTATTTTCTCCAGCTGTAAAATAGGAGCAATATTTCAGGTCTGCTGGGAGCTTCATCCAGGTCACACCGAGAGTTGTGGTGCCCTGCCTTGGGTGAAAAGGCAGCCTGACATAGTGATTCAGGGCGCAGCCAGACTGCCTGAGTTGGAATTCCTGCTTTGTCACTTATAATTTCTCCGTGCCTCAGTTTCCTCACCTGTAAAGTAAGATAGTAGTACTAACCTCATGGGATTAATAGATGTGAAATGCTTAGGATATTCACACACTGGCACATAGCAACCTGTATATATATATATATGTTTGCTTTTTAAAAAATCATTATTTCCCCTTTTCCCCATCATTGACTTTACTTTTCAGACTAAGAGTTTCATTCCAGTTGGTCTTCCCTCGAGCTGAACAGAACATTCCAAGTGGAGAGAGAGCAGTGAATGTGGGAGAAAGGGTAGTTTAAAGTAAGACTTCAGAGCCTGTCTCTTCTGGCTTTTCTTTTTCTCCTAGTAAGCGACTTTGCTGAGTGCCTCTTATTTGAGCCACATGTACCTTGACAGTTTAGTTACAAGCTGAGAACCCTGATGGGGTTTCCAGAGAAACTGAACCAATAGGGTATATATTAAGAGATTTATTTTAAGGAATTGGCTCATGCAGTTGTAGGGTTGCAAGTCCAGAGTCTGTAGGGCAGGCTGGCAGACTGGCAACTTGGCTGGAGTTGATGGTGTGGTCTTGAGGCAGAATTTCTTCTTCCCTGGAAACCTCAGTTTTTGTTCCTAAAGCCTTCAACTGATTGGATGAAGCCCATCCTCATTATCAAGGTAATCACCTTTACTTAAAGTCAACTGATTGTAGAGGTTAATCACATCTACAAAATACCTTCACAGCAACATCTAGACTAGTGTTGAACCAAATAACTGGGTGCACAGCCTAGCCAAGTTGACACAAAAAATTAACCACCATGTAAACAGGGGAGGATTTATTGAGGATGATTGCAGCAGAGACTACTCTGCACTAATGAAGAAATGCCTGGATCCAGTGGTAGCAGATTTCTGGTAGATGCCTCTGGGTCACCCAGGGCTTCCCTGGGAAGAGTGAGAGGTCACCTTGGCTCCCGTAAGCCCTCCTTTCCCACTGCAGTCATTTTGTTCTTTGTTGTTTTCCCTCTTCCGGCAACAGTAGCCTACCCTTTTATCCCACCTCCCTGTCCAAGGCTAATTGTGTATGTGTGTGTGTGTGTGTGTGTGTGTGTGTGTGTGTGTGTATTTTGTTATATATGTTTTAGTTTCCTCAGCTGCTCAAAGCAAATACCATGAAAGGCATCGGGTTTAAACAATGAGAATTTCTATGCTCATGGTTTTGAGGCTGGAAAGATATTCAAATCAAAGCATCATCAAGTCATCTCAAGGTGATGCTTTCTTCCCTGAGATTGGCTGCTGGCCATCCTTGGCTCCTCTGCCAAGGTGGTATCTGCTGGTCTCTCCCTTCTCTTCTAGGTTTTGCTGATTTCAGCTTCTTGCTTCCATGGCTTTCTCTCTCTCTGTCTGAATTTCATTCTCTTATAAAGGTCTCCAATAATAGGATTATACCCATCCTGATTGAGGTGGGTGGTACCTTAACTGAGGTAGCCTCATCAAAAGATCCTACTTACAATTGGCTCATACTACAGGAACGGATTAGATGTAAGAACATGTTTTTCTCGGGTACATACAGCTCCAAACCATCATAATATATTTTGAAAAAAATTTTTTTTCTTACTACTCATCAAGATTGTTTTCCTGGGAAGACTTTGATAAGTCTTCGTGGTTAAAGTAACTTACCTTCTCAATAGTGAACCTGATCTTAGGGCAACTTGAACTTCATCTGAAGATGCAATGGAAAGCCTTGTTTTCCTGGTTGGAACATATTCAGAGTCAGCAGAAGGTGAGGTATGTTTTAAACAGGTGTCCTTTCCAGAAGTCCCCCTGCACTGAGGGCAGGAATGAGGTTTTATTTTCCATTGTAACCCTGGCACCAGCTGTTTGAGAAAGAATTCTTGAGCGTAGGGGAGAAAAGGCTAATTCTATATGATCTATGAACGTGTTTTCATCTGGCAACCCACTGGCCCATCTGTATTGCTCCTGGTGATCATACCCAGGTTCACACAGCCTGTGCTCTGAAAATAGCCCTGTGCTTCAGAAACCATTGCAAAGACTTATAAAACACTGGCAGACCAAAACTCCTCGCTTTGTTTACTGCTTCCCAGGAAATCTTTGCTTTCTGGGTCTGTTGGGAAACAGTATAAGTAACACATACTTCCTGCAAATCTTGCCTATTTTGAAATTTTTCTAGATTTCCCACCCCACTAAATTTCTTGAGGGCAGGAATTGTTTCTTGTTTACATTTGAACCCTTGTGAATAGTGAGTGCTCATAAGCGCAGGTTTTAAAAGTTGTCATTATAGGAAACAGCCACTGGGTGGCATGATTTAGTCGTACACAAGCTTGGGTTACTCCTGCCAACCAGAGCTTCAGCAAAGTTAGCGTTCTGGGTTGTAAATTGGAGAGGAATAGGCCAGAGCAAATGCCCAGCGCTTTTATCTCATTACCTTTTCCCCACTGTTCTTCCCCCATCCCCAAGACAATTTCCCACACCCCACCCCGCAAAATCCCTATGTTGAAGGTTCTGGGTTGTAGGTGGACCACACTAGGTAGAGAGGCTGGAGGTGGGAACCCCAGTTCCCAGGAGATGTCAAGATCAGGTAACTTTCCAAATCTCTTCCGGCCCAGAAGGTCCAGCGTTCTTCAGTTTTCCAGGCCTGGTTTAAGCTGTAGGGAGGCCACCTGGATCTGGAGACTGTGGTCCCCAGACCCAAGCACTCAGGTCAGCTGTAGGTCCCTAATGGGAAGCACGTTCTCCCCAGCTCCCTGGAGGGACCTCAGCCCCTAGCCAGGCCAGGCCTTGGGACCCAGCCTCCATAGGCTCCAGGGGCGTGAGATCGTCCCAGGTCCCCGGAGCCTGAGGCGACATAGGCACTTCTGCAAACACATTTGCCTGATGTGGACCTTCCATATTTCTCAAGTGGCCTCCAGTCTGTGATTTCCCAGGCAGAACTGATGCTGGTGGGAGGCTTCCCGAAGGAGGGACCGCCCTCTCAAGACTTGTTCATGAACTTTTTCTTTAGGAAGCTGTGCTTCGGGACAAGGGGGCTGGAGAGAGGGATGGTGGCTGGTTTGCTGACTTCCCTGTTCCTCCTTCTCTCCCCAGTGAATGACCTGAAGAATGCAGCCCCCTGCGCAGTCAGCTACCTGCTCTTTGACCCGGATGACAAGGTCATGAAGCAGAACCTGGTGTATTACCAGTACCACAGGGACAAGTGGGGCCTCTTGGATGAGCACTTCCAGCCCAGGCCAGTAAGTACCAGGAGCTGGTGCTTTTCCTTTCTTCTGCTTCATTCTCAAGCTCAGGAGACTACTTTGCACCTTAAGGGAATGGGTTATTTCAGAAATGAAGGGAAACTCATTTATGAAATGAAAACTCATTTTGTTTTTCTGAAATGTATGTGTGTATGTGTGTGGTCTTTAAAAAAAACCAATTTACTACTTTATTCTGATTTTTAAATCAATAGAACTCTAAAAATTCCAAACATTACAGAAATATTTCACTTAGAAAGTGAAATTTCCTCATAATCCCACCCTTTCTTACCCTCTACCTTATATACAGCGTGCATTTTTAAAATTTTTACAAAAATGGGATTATAATCTATACACTGTTTTGGAACTTGCTTTTGTTTTTCTAACAATTCTTCGTGAATATTCCTCATATTATATCTCTATACTTACTTCAATTTCTTCTTTAACTGTTCCATGGTATGCTTTTTCATGGATATGCCGTCATTTAATCAGTCTAACCTTGATGGACAAATTCACATTTGCATCTGGTGTTAGGGAACACCATTAATTATATATATATTACTTTCAAAGGGTCTTTTTCAATTGATCTTTGCCTTTAACGTGTATTTTCATTGGGCTTTCTATATGACGTTGCCACACATGCGTCTTCCTATATGTCCTACCCCCCTGTGAAAACACACACACACACAAACACACACAGATACACATACACATACCCTCTCTCACACACTACACATATTCACTTGGAGTTGGCCACTCTGGTGTTTTAAATGGAGCTATAACTCATATATCATAAAAGTCACCTTTTTAAAGTGTACAAATTCAGTGATTTTTAGTATACTAACAGAATTGTACAACCTTCACCACTATCTAATTTTAGAACATTTTCATCACCTCAGAAAGAAACCCTGTCCCCATTAGCAATCACTCCCTGCTCTCCCTTTCCCCCAGCGCTAACACTGAGAGGTTGGTTGTATAAACTGTTCTCTGTTTGCATCTGAACAGGAAGCAGTTCAGTTCTTCAACGTGACCACCCTCCAGAAGGAGCTATATGACTTTGCTAAGGAAAATATAATGGACGATGATGAGGTAAGCTTTCATGTATAACACACATCTGGCTAAGAGAAAATATTACTCACATATTCACTAAAATCACTGGAAGGCTGAGTTGTCCCTGAAAATAAGAAACAGAAGGGGACCTTTAGAAATATGACTTATGTGGGTGTTTAAATGAAAGGCAGAATGCTGGCATGCAAAAGGACAGCTTTCTAGGAAACCTAGGCCATTTCCTGATGGGAGTATGGAGCGGTGTTCCAGGAATCCAGGAATCTATCCCAGTAGTCATCCAACTTTATAAAAACAGAGCGAATTTGTAATTGCTCAGCCTTTTGAGATACTTGAGAAATCCCCACCCTCAATTTTTATATCAGGCTATTGTCTTTTTTTGTGAATTAGGTCCTTGCCCTAAGTCATTTTATTATTCTCTAGAGTTGCTTGAAATTCCTGATCGTCACTCAGTTGACTTTACTTGAAAAAGAGACTGAGCTGATTGTGGGGTCATCATTTTTCAGTGGGGCAACCTAGTCATGGAAAACCCATCTTCAGGGTAGTATTTAGAGAGATGTGTTTGGAGCAAAGCAATACGTGCTTTCTAAGTAAGATGGGGACTTGCCGGATGTTGGAACTGGTAAAGGGTTGTGAGCTTGTTTGAGTCTGACCCCTCACTTTGTAGCTGAGGAGCTTGGGGGACAGAAGAGTTCTGCGTTCTGCCAGGCAAGAAGCCAGAGGCCCTGGGCCTCCAGGTCTGCTCTTTCCACTGCCCCAGTTTCAGGTGAAGTATCTGGAAATGAGACGTCATCACGGAGCTTGTTTCTGTGCAGGAATCTGCATGGGATGGACCCAGCACCAGGCATTCGTTTAACTTCTTTCGGTCTCAGTTTTTTACCTATGAAATGGAAATAATGGTACTGTCTTCCCAAGGTTGTGGGAATGAAACACCATGTTGCATGTGGGAGCGCTTTTATAACTCAGAAACGGATACACTGGCCTTGTGTCTTGAGTTGGGTTCTCTCAAAGCAGAGCCTTAGGTGGGAACACAGGGATGCTGGGGAGTCATTCCCCAAAGGAAGGAACTTGGGCTAGATACAAACAAGGCCGGCCACTATGGCTTGGAAACTGCAGAAAATTATATTTTTAAAAAGGGGAGGGTTCACTTTTCAATATCTAAAAGGCAACTTATATTCATTTTGATATATATCCTTTTAGTTTTGTTTTTTTTTTACGGTTTTTCAGTATATATTCATTATAAATGCAACTGTAGTTACAGATCATGGATTTTCTACTTAACATTGTAATATGAGTGGTTTCCCTTTTTATTTATTTTCTATAAGCATTTTGTTGAGATATTATTCACATACCATAAAATTCACCTTTTAAAAATGTGCATTTCAGTGGTTTTTAGTATAGTCAGAGAGCTGTACAACCATCACCACTGTCTAATTTGAGAACATTTTCATCACCCATTAGCAGTCACTCCCCACTCCTTTCCCCCCAACCAGCCCCTGGCAACCACTTATCTACTTTCTCTCTCTATGGATTTCCCTATTCTGGACATTTTGTATAAGTGAAATCATATAATATGTGGGCTGTTGTGACTGATTTCTTTTGTTTAGAATAATCTTTAGATTCATCCATGTAACATGTGGCAGTACTTCATTCCTTTTTATTGCTGAATAATATTCCATTATATGTATAGCCACATTTTGTTTATCTATTCATTAGTTGATAGACATTTGGATTGTTTCTCCTTTTTGGGTATTAGGAATAATGCTGCTATGAATAGCCGTGTTTTGACATATGTTTTCTGATATCTTGGGTATATACTTAGTCATATGGTTTTCTAATGGGCCGTACCATTTACCCTCCCACCAGCACTGTATGAGGGTTCTGATTTCTCCTCATCATCATCAAGTTTTTTTTTACTGTCTTTTTGACAGTAGTCATCCTAGTGATCATCCTAGTGAGTGTGAAGTAGTATCTCATTGTGGATTTGATTTGCATTTCCTGATGGCTAATGATGTTGAGTATTTTTTCATGTGCTTATGGCTATTTGTGTACTTTCTTTGGAGAAATGTCAATTCATATCCTTTGCCAATTTTTAAATTGGGTTGTCTTTTTATTATTAAGTTGTGAGAGTTCTTTTCATAATCTGGGTACAAGTTTCTTATCAGATATATGATCTACAAAAAATTTTCTCCCATTCTGTGGTTATCTTTTCCTTTCTTGATGTTGTCCTTTGAACCCCAAAAGTTTCAATTTTGATGAAGACTAGGTTATCTGTTTTTTCTTTTGTGGCTTTATGCTTTTGGTGTCATATCTGAGAAACCAGTGCCTAATACAGGATTACAAAAATTTATGTCTCTTTTCTTCTAAGACTTTTATAATTTTACCTCTTACATTTAACTCGTTTATCTATTTTGAGTTAATTTTTATATATGGTGTGAAATAGGAGTCCAGCTTGATTCTTTTGCATGTGGATATACAGTTGTCCAGTGCCACTTGTTGAAAAGACTTTCCCCAGTGAATTGTCTTGGCACTCTTGTTGGAAATCTATTGACGGTAAATCTGAGGGTTTCTTTCTGGACCCTCAATTCTAGTCCGCTGATCTATATGTCCCTTACACTGGTGCCACATTGTCTTTATTATTGTGACTTGGTAATAAGTTTTGAAATTGGGAAGCATGCGTCCTCCAACATTGTTGTTCTTTCTCAAGATTATTTTGACTTTTCTGTATCTTTTGCATATCATATGATTTAAAGGATCAGCTTGTCAATTAATGCCAAAAAGGCAGCTGGACAAACAACTCAATTAAAAAATGGGTGCAAAGGATTTAGACAGACATTTCTCCAAAGAAAATATACAAATGGCTAATAAGCACATGAAAAGATGCTCATCATCATTAGTAATTAGGGAAATGCAAATCAATACCACAATGAGATATACACTTCAAGCCCACTAGGATGGCCATAATAATTTTTTTTTAAAAAAGGAAAATAGCAAGTGTTAACAAAGACATGGAGAAATTAGAGCCCTTATAAGTTGCCAGTGGGAATGTAAAATGGTGCAGCCATTGAGAAAACAGTTTGGCAGTTCCTCAAAAAGTTAAACCTAGAATTACCATATGACTGAGCAATTCTACTCCTATGTACAAACCCAAGATAATTGAAAACAGGTGTTCAGATGAAAAGTTATACACGAATGTTCATAACAGCTTTGTTCATAATAGTCTAAAGGTGAAAACACACCCATATGTCTATCAGTACGTGAATGGATAAACAAAATGTGGTATATCCATACAATGGTGTATTATTCATCAGTGAAAAGGAACATGCTGAAATGTGGATGATCCTTGAATCATACATATTGTATGATTTCATTTATATGAAAGTTCAGAATAGGCAGTTTCATAAAGACAGAAAGTAGATTAGTCATTGCCAGGGACTGGATGGTGGGGAAGATGGAGCATGACTGTTTAATGGGTACAGTATTTCCATTTGGGGTGATGAAAAGTTCTGGCATAGATGGTGGTAATGATTGCACAACACTGTGAATATACTTAATGCCATTGAACTGTAGCCTTTAAAATGATTAAAATGGTAAATTTTCAAGAACATATTTTTAAAAGGCAGCTGGGATTTTGATAGGAATTGCACTGAATCTATAGATTAATTTGGGAAGTATTGTCATAAAAACAATATTAAGTCTTCTGATTCATGAACATGGGATGTCTTTCTACTTATTTAGGTCTTCAATTTCTTTCAACATTATTTTCTTAAATTTATTTCTAATTGTTTTATTCTTTTTGATGCTATTATAAATGGAATTATTTTCTTGCTTTCATTTTTTGATTATTCATTATAGTATGTAAAAATACAGTTAAATTTTGTATAATGATCTAGTATCTTGCAACCTTGCTGAACTCATTTATTCATTCTAATAGTCATAGTTTTTTATGGATTCCTAAGGAGTTTCTATAATACAAGATATACATACAAAATATATATAATTCTCTAAGTAGAGTTGGTTTTACTTCTTTCTTTCCAATCTGAATGTCTTCTTTCCTTTTTTCTTTTTTTTAAAGCTATTTTATTGAGATGTAGTCACATACCATACAATCTATCCGAAGTGTGCAATCCTTTTATTTCTTTTTCTTGCCTACTGGCCTTCACTAAAACCTGCTGTTTTATATTTTTGTTGAATAGAAGTGGTGAGAGTGGACATCCCTGTCTTGTTCCTGATCTTAGAAGGAAAGCTTTCAGTTTTTCACCATTAAATGATGTTAGCTAAGGGTTTTTGTAGAGACACTTTTATCAGGTTAAGGAAATTCCTTTCTAATCCTTGTTTGTTGAAACAAACAAGGAAAGGGTATTGGATTTGTCAAATGCTTTTTCTGCATCTACTGGAATGAATATGTGGTTTTCTGTTTCCCTTGTTAGTGTTCTTTGTAAGCATGACTTTTTAATGACTGAGTAATATTCCATGCATTGGAATGTTTTTAAAAAAATAAAGCTCTTAAATATAGTCATTTAGGTTGCTTCCAAGTTATTGCTTTTATGAATAACACAGCTGTGATTAAATATTTTCCCCCTTCTCTGATAATTCCCTTAAGATACATTCCCAGAGGTGTTATGCCTGGGTCTAAGGCTATGAAAAATTTTCTAGTATTTATGAAGGTTTGGTGTATAAGAACAATATTCATAGAAAAAAATCATAAATACTAGAACCAGAACTTTCATGAGATTCAGTAAAGCTTTCTTATGCCACAGATGGAAAAAACAAAACTGGAAAGGTAGAGACTTGCTCCAAGTCACACAGCTATTTAGTAATCATCCAGTGAAACACTCCAGTCGTGTTCCAGCCTTTAAAATTCCAAGGATTCTTGGATTTGGCACTTTCAAGTTATCAGGACTCCACTGAAAATCTTGGAAAAGTTAGTTCATTAAATGAAGCTTTAGAACTGTGAAAGAATTAATCCATCTCTAAAGAATGAGTTATTTTCTTATAACAAATATCAAATTATGGCAAGTAATAATTTCAAATGAAAATATAACCTTAGTTTAAACAAGAAAATCCTTAATTTTTTAAATTCTTCAAAGGAT
Organism: Choloepus didactylus; assembly: GCF_015220235.1. NCBI lineage: Eukaryota > Metazoa > Chordata > Mammalia > Pilosa > Megalonychidae > Choloepus > Choloepus didactylus. The sequence goes on from NC_051307.1 coordinate 185,353,186, forward strand.
ATAATACCGCTTTGAAACAAAACATCAAAATAATTTGCCTACTGCCATTTGGGGCATTGTTCTTTATTGTCTTTGTGGGCTTGAAATGTAAGAGCTCCTGGAAGTTTGCACACTGATAAAAAATTTTGCAGAGGTCTGTTACAGTTTCAGAAACTTTATATGAAATAGATGCTTTAAGTTTCAGGTTCTGATGACTGTTTGCTTTGGGGAGATCTAAAAGAAATCGAATGTAATTTCTTGGAGTGGTTTATTGAGGAAAGACCCTCAGGTAGGAAAGGAAGTGAGGGGCTGGGGAAGGAGTTAAGCAAATATATGGTCTCAGCTGGAGTTGAGCTCAGCCTGATCCCATAGGGTGCTCCAGAGCATGACTTGGACCTCAGTATTGTTCCCACCTTTTGTTGCCCACCTTATTGGTCTGTCATTAGTTGTTGGCTGCTGGAAGGGTTGGAATGTAACTTTCCTGATGAGGCTATTCCTTTTGGCCAAGGACAATTATCAGGGCAGCTCTCAGCCATTTACAACCCTAAAGGAGTTCTGGGCAAGACCCCAACAGCATCCACTACAACAGGTCACATGGGGGAATGTGTTTCATCTGTATTGACTTTTGCACTTAATGTTTTTAGTGAGCTGTAAGCTCACTAAAAAATACTATCATCTACGTGACAGCAGGCACACAGCAGGAAACAGTAAAACTCTGGGAACAGATGTCATGGTTATACATGTAATCCCACATGATATTTTCTTCTTGGGGTCCAGAAAGCAACTGAAGGACCCTGTTTTTGTAAGCAGTGGTCTTCTACTCCCATAACTTTAGTTTCTAATCTCAAGCATGACAGGTAGAGGTATTTAATGAAAATACTAAGACTCCCCTTTGCATCTCATGTGCTTTTTAGATTTTCTAACTGCTCCCAAATGCAAAGAGGTTTCATGGATCTCTGTGTTAAGTATCAAAAGGAGTGACTAGGCTCTTGGCCTGGGATGGTGACCTGTGTGAGGGAGGCCTAACTTCAGCAGGGCCTGGTCACCATTGCTGGGGCTGGCCTGTGCTGACCTCAAGGGAGGGAGGTGACCTTGGTGATTCGCTCATTCCCTGCAGTCAAGGAAATAGCTATCAACAGCTGGAGGCCCTGCTGGGCTTTGGGAGAGAAATCAACACAGAGAAAGAAATTAGGAAGTGTGCTGGGCTCCTATGGGTTGAGACCCTCAAGGCTGATTGCAGAAGGGAGAAGGTGGGCTCCTGGTACTGACTGTGGGCAAATGGGTTCCACTGTCCCCAGAAGTCTCTCTTTTAAATGGAGTGACATGCCAGCAATATACATGTGCACACTCAGTCATTCCTCCTTCAGCACACTAACTGAGCACCTTCTGTGTGCCAGGCTCTGGAGGAAGTGCTGGTCCTTGAAGAGCTCATGGTGTGGTGGTTGAGCAGAAAGGGGACAGACAGATGGTGGTCCTATGGGCTGAATGCTAATGGGAGGGGAGAGTGGGGATATGGGAATATGGGGATAGCAGCACCAAAGAAGGGTCATCAAGCAGGGTCTTTCAAAGGATGGCTGGGCTGCTTGCTTCCCTGAAAGTCACAGAGCACTTGATACCAAGACTATATGGAGTAGAAAGCAAGGTCCACTTCTCAGGGAGAAGAAGTCAGGTCCTCTGGGTCCAAGGCCAAGTGAAAAAGGGTTGCTCCAGGCTAAACAGGCAACTGACATTGGCTTCTCAGAAACAATCTCTGCTCACTGTTGCTTTTAATATCAGGTAGCCCACTTAACAGAGGTGTCCTGTTGTCTCTTACAGGGAGAGGTTGTGGAATACGTGGATGACCTCTTGGATATGGAGGAGACTGGCTAGTCCACAGCAGCCGAAGGGACTTCCCCTCGACGATCAGGAAACACAAGATTCTTTGCCTTCTTTGTTCTCAGTGGTCCAGGATGTTGATACCTCAAAGGCTTCCTTTCATTCTGTGAAGTGAAAAGAAGCCCCCATCTCTCTTACTTCATTAATGAGGGACTTTCTGCGTGTTTATTCCTGCCTGCCCATCTTCATATCTACTTTCCTCGTGTTCGCACCCACACCTACCTTCCCATCTTCATACTCGCCTTCTACATATTCATACCTGCCTGCCCCATGCTCATACCTGCCTTTCTCGCCATTCTGGTTGGAAGGACAGTCTTCCAAGTGTCACCCCCCACCCCCCCCCCCCAAAAAAAATCAGTATTATTTTAAATAAGAAAAACACTACTAAAAGATGATAGTTGCATAGTTGCAAAGGCCTACTTTGGCCTCTCTGCTCTCCCAGATTTTAGTCTCCCTTTTCCCCATCCCCTGATCCAGGAAAGGTGGTGGAGGACCAGGGCTAAAAGTCTCCAAGCCACAATGGTCTTTTCTTGGTCTGACCTATACTATATCTGGCACCCATTGAAAAATCAGTTGGGTAGACAGTGTGGAGTACACGAGTGGCTTTTCCCTAACACTTTTGCATCTTCCAAGTCTTACAGTGCTTGGTTGATCCCATTTGAAGACAATGCTCAGTTACGTATCTCTGAGTTTTGGAAGAAAGCCAAAGAGTGTCCAGTTTGAGTCATTCTTTCAATAAATATTTATTGAGCACCTACTACATGCTGGGCATTGACCTAGCCCTAGAGATACTTCATGGACCAACAGTCAAAAATCCTTGCCCTCATGGAGCTTATGTTCTATATAGAGAGAGACAACAAATATATAAGAATAAATATGTGCAAGTATCAGATGGTGATAATTGCTGTGGGGAAAAGTAAAGCAGGGAAGGGTTAGGTAAGGAATCCTGGAGATGAGGCTACAGTTGAAAATAGGGCGGTCAGGGAGGGGCTCACCAAGAAGGTGACATTGGAGCAGAGATCTGAGGGAAGCAGGTCTCAGGGAAAAGCATTCGAGGAAGAGGGAACAGCATGTGTAACACCCTAAAGCAAGAGCATGCTTGGCGTGGTCAGAGAGCAGCAGGAGGCCGAGGAGTGGGTGGGCAAGAGGAAAAGTGGAAGGAGATAAGGTTAGACAGGTAGAAGTATATAGGGTGAGGGGAGAAAGCAGATGGCTCAGGGCCTCACCAGCCAGTGTAAAGCCTCTGGCTTCTATTCCAAGTGAGCTGGGAGCCATAGAAAGTTCTGCAGAGGCATGCCTTGACTGACTTACATTTTACAAGGCTCACTCTGGCTGCCATGTTGTGAAGAAGCAGTGATACCAGTTAGGAAGCTATGGCAATGTTCCATGCAAGGGGGATGCTGGCTCAGACCTGGGTGGTAGCAACGAAGGTAGTGAGAAGTGGTCAAATTCTAGGTCTATTTTGCAAGCAGAGCCAATAGGACTTGCTGAGAGAAAGAGAGGCGCTGATGACGATGTCAAGGTTTTCAACCTGAATAACTGAAGCACAGAGTTGCCATTTACTGAAATGGGGAAGATGGGGTTGGGTGAGTAAGTAAGGAATGTGGTGCAAAGTAGGCAGCCTGAGGTTGGGATGTGAGGTTCAGGCTGCAAATAAAATTTGAGAGTTCTCAGGTCAGGTTCCCTAGCAGAGCCTGAGACAGGTAACTAATGCACCTGTTTTAATGTGGGGGCACTCTCAGGAAGAACCTGTGAAAACCTCTATCAATCATTTATGCTCTATGGGACGTCTCTTGGGGGGGGGGTGGAGGTGGGGGTGCCCTTGAAGGCAAGTGTCTTGCTTATCTGAGGATAATTCTCTGGAAGGGGGACAGTTCTGGGCCTTTGGCAGCCAACTACATAGTAGTGGAGTGTAGGGGAGCTGCACAGATAATGGGTACTCTTCTGTGAAGGGGATCTGGGAGGAGAACCACAGTGCCTCCTACAGGAAACATCAGAATCCAAGTGGTACTTTTAGCCAGGAGGCTGGATGGGGTCACCTAGATTGTATGTGTATATTGAGAAGCAAGAGAAAAGGGCCAAGGACAGAACCCTGGGGCTCTTTGGGAAATGAGTAACCAGCCAAAGAGATTGAGAAGGAGCTGCCCTGGAAGTCAGTGAAAACCAGGAGCATGTGGTGTTGCACAAGCCGAGCTTTCTTTATTCCTAGTTCAAGAAGCCACCTACGCAGGAGAATGACACAGTGTTTGGGAGATGAGAGCTGTCCCTCAGTGGCATGGAAAAGAATCAATGTGTTTGATCTTGGGCTACTACTCATGGAGATAGAGTTTGGGTTTTCAATGTAATGATGATTAGTTGGTGGTGGAAAACACATTTTTATTTCTATAGGCTTCCTTATTTACTCCTATCACACTATTCCAACCATTGGGAACTCAGATATGTCCTTTTATTTCTTCTCCTGCACTATCCTGCCTCCCTCAACCCCTTTCTCCTGAGAGAATTTCTCTTTTACTTGCACAAGAATTCCCATCTTGGATCCTGCTTCTGAGAAGAGTACCAGACTTAAGACGATAGCCTACCACTTCTGTTTTTGCTGAATTTGTTCACATCAGCAGAGTCCAAACATCTAGGGGGCTGTGCAGCCAAAGGAGTTAGTGTTATTACTGGCATTTAATGGTTGCACTTGTGTCTATAGTATCCTCCCAATCGGCACCCTCCAGCCCTGCAATGAGTCAGACCCCTGTGACTTCCTGCCGGGGGAGACGGCCTTTGCCCATGGAATGCTGGGCCCTTTCTTTCCTCGTCCTGCCTTCTGCTCCATCCGAGAAGCTTCCTTTTGAAGTCAGTGGGGAAGAGGGTCATAGGGCAAGACCATAAAGTGGAAGGGGACCCAATGAGTGGACGCCCTGTCCCAGGATTCCTGAGTCTGTGTGGACGGTGTACCCAGCAGCTGTTCCCTCACATGGATCCTGGCTGCGATTGTCCTTCCCAGCTGTGTGGGAAGGAGACATCCATGGGGCCCAGGGCTGGGTTGGGTGTTCTGACCCACTGCACCCCTGTGTGCCCTGCAGGGCAGCCATGTAGATGATGTTGCTCCGCAGGCTGGAGGGTGGGTGGAGTCCTTCACTCTGGAGTCAGCCTCTTTCCACTGGGGATTGTAAAGCACCCCCACCTCCACCCTAGCAAGGTCCCCTGAGGAACAGACCCTGGTGACAGTGTGGTCAACACTTTCAGCACTTTGCTTTAATTGAAGAAGGTTGTGGAGCCAAATTACTGAATTTTGATTTCAAACCAAATCAATTAAAAAAAAACAAAAAACACTGCCTCTTCCAAACCTGCCATGCAATACAGCGTGCACGCAGGCTTCTCTCACGTCCTTAGCCCAACACCTCCCTGAGCTCATTTCTTGGAAGAACGTAGAAGATTCCCGGACTGAGACCCCATAGATTCAGCATCGGTCTGGACTGTCTTTTGAAAAACAAAAACACATTTGTAAGCTTTGTGGGAGTTTCCAGGCCCACCCTAAAGTGCCTCTCATCCTCCAAGCCACCAGCATGGAGGCCAGGGGTTGCTGTTTGACAGCCTGCCCCCAGTGGGGGTGTGGGGGTCTCTGTCCAGCTCCATCGCCACTCAGGTAACCCAAGCAGGGACAGCCACCGCGAAGGACCTAATACCCACCGTGGCCACTCTTAATGTTCAGAATTTACTTCCAGTGAAGTAAAAGGCCAAGGGGGAGGTTGGTGTGTACGCATGTGTTTAAAAGTGACTAATTGAGATGTAGCACATACCAACACATTCAACCTACTAAGATGGTTTTGATTTTTGAAAGTTTTACTTCTGGGATCCAGAAGATCACAGGGCTCACTGACCACAAAGGCCACCTTAGGAAATGTATGCTTTTAGGAGTTCTTACTGAAGGAACTTTAAGAGCACAAAAATTTTGTTGAACCAAACTCTGTGGCAAACAAAAAATGATTTGTTAGATTGTCAATGAGAAAAGGTTTATTATGACTGCTGGCGGAATAAACAGTGGTCGGTTTCTGCTAACATTTATGGAAATAATGTTTTTAAGTTTTAAATGTGAGCTGTAAATGTAAGCTACTTCAGTTAAAAAAAAAAAAATTCAATACTTAAACTGTGGGGAAAAGGTGGACTGGTGCCAGAGAAAACATTCTCATTTAATAGTGTTTGAACATGGAACTGCAACACAGTTTGTAGCGAGGCACTGAGAAAAACCCACAACTAATCCTTCATCGCAGCTGTCTGAACTCTTGATCATCTGCCATCCCCCAAACAGCGACTTCTTTTTTCTGGTGACTCCATGCTTGAATGACCTAGTGTGGAGAGTTTAAATTATGTACAAGGGGGGAAAAGAAGGGAAAGGAACCTGAAATAAGCCTCAGCCAAAGGTTTTGTGCATTGGACTTCCTGTGCCTGTGGTCAAGGGCAAGGTTATTCTCCATGCTTGTCCCCATGGCATCTCTCAGAGTGGGGGGACACTGGCAGCCAGGTCTCTGCCTTGACTGACCCACTCCCAGCCCAGAAATAAGAGTCAGGAGCAGCTGTGGTTTTGTGCCATATTAGAGTGCTTTTCTCTCCTGGGCAAGCAAGTGAGCAGCCATATCCTACTACCAAACCTGGCTCCAACATACTTCTGGCTTTGGTTGCTTGCTGAATGAAGGAGTTGGCTCAATATCCTCTTGGAGTTGCTAGGGTAAGATACAGGGCCTCGTCTTGCAAGAAAAGAATGGGAAGGAATTAAGCAATTTGGCCGATGGATAGAAGATAGATTCCAGGGTTTTAACTTCCACATTAGGGAGGTAGTCCATAGGTCAAACTATAAATGTTGTTGCCATTGTCTTTTTTCCACCTCCCTCCCTGAGTTGGTATGCACAACCTCACTATTATGGGAAAACAGAACTTGGAAGTGATTGAAAATAAAAGCTTTATTTAAAAAAATATCATATTAAATGTTTTTCTTTGCTTATCCTCTACTGTTTTTTCCCCACTATTTCAAGCACACCCAGTCATTCTAGGACAAATGTTTTAATGAGCTCTGTTTGTCAGTTCTGGGAAATTTCTGACATTCCTCTAGCAAAATAGAAACCTTACTCCAGGGACTCCCGGATCGCACATAGCAGAGGTAGTCGCTGCTAGCCATGTGCTAGCTGAGGTCCTCCTAGGCAGTAGAGGCTCATTCCTCTCCCCAGGAAGGCTTGTCCTCAGAAGGGATCTAGGATCCCATTAGGAAAAACATTTGGGGTTCAGGGCTGGCTTTGGATTTTTCAAGCTGGTGCCTCCCTGCCAAGGTCTGAGAAGTGAGAAAATATTTACCATTTCAGACAAGAACAAAAAGCATCTTCAGGCATGACTGCCAATAGCTCCTGTGTTCTGTGCATGTCACTACTGGGCAAGCAAGGGGAAGGAGGAGAGAGTAGAAGGGGGCAGGTGGAAAGAGTGAGGGACCAGCAAACACAAAAGCAAAGAGAGCCATGTTATGAAGAGTTCGAACATCAGCTGTTTGAAGAGGAGGTGTAGGACACAGGGATTTTGTTGACGTCAGACTAAGAAATCCAGAAGACGCAGTGGAAAAGTTTGGGGTGAGGAGGAGCGGAGCTGTAGGGAATATGAGTTTGAGTGTTGATGGATGCCTCAGATCTGGATCCCTTGAAGCAAAGCTGTATGCCAACGATGCAGAGCGCTCAAGAGAAGGGGTGTGAGGGAAGCAGGAAGGAGCTAGCACGGATGTAGTCTCAGCTGGATTCTGCATCAGCCTGATCCCACAGGGGCTCCGGAGCATGAATTGCACCCAGAGTTGGTCCTAACTAGAGGCAAGGGGGCAGCCTTTTGTACTCATCAGTCAGTCATTGATGTGGGCTGCCCTAGTGGGTAGAGATTGGGGTAACTTCCTGGGCAAAGGGACTCTTGGGCCAAGGGAGTCTCTGGGTGAGAAGGATGTACTTATGCCCTTAGGAGCATTTAGCAGCCAACACTCCTGGCAGCTGGAGGATGGTTCACCTCTCCTATTGCTGAAGCCCTCGCCGGGGTTCCCGACAGGTCTCCACCATTCCTTGATGGTTCCCTTAACCTGCCCACACCTGTAAACAGTCCCTTCCTCTAATCCTCTTTAACGATTCCTTTGAATGTCCCATCAGTTAGCAGATATCTTGGGCCTGTGCTCCCGAAACTTTACCATGCATACCCAACACCAGGACACCCTGTCAAATGCAGATCGTGATGCAGCAGGTCTGGGCAGGGGCTGTGATTCTGCAGCTCTAATCGGCTTCCAGGTGATGTCTGTGCTGCTAACCAAGGACCACAGTTTGAGTAGCAAGGTCTTAGACGCTTCACTGTGGTCAAGTGAATGGTTTCCTCCGGATGGGGCAGGAAAGAGAGAGGGAGGAAGGAGCAGGTGGCAGATGTGCCAGAAGCTCTGCAGACCTTCCTGCTACAGGAGTTAACATGGCTGAGAATTAGGCTTAGAGAAGGTGGCCTTAGATATGGCAAGTATTACATTATTATTTTTGAGATTACTAGAGAATTCTTTCCCTTTTTTTAAATTTTTTTCACATTTTTTATTGTGAAATATAACATATACACAGAAAAGTGATAACTTTCAAAGTACGGTTTAACAAGAGCAAATTTCAAAGTATGGTATGGGTTACAGTTCCACAATTTCAGGTATTTCCTTCTAATACTCTGTTCTAATACACTGGAGACTTAAAAAACAACAGCAACAAAAAACAAAGAAAACAAAAAACAAAACTACATAATGATTCAGTAGTCATAATCCTTTGTTAAATCCTATCTTGTCTGTTGCTACTCCTCCCTCTCATTTGATCACTGTCTCAATCTTCAGGGATATCTGGGCAATGACCACTCTAACTTGTTCATATTAGAAAGGGGTGTTGAACTTATGGGGAAGGGGGATGCAGCTGGTTGATGTTCCTGAAGAGACTGGTGCCTCTGGGTTTTGGGACTTATCTGACATAGGAACAATCTGGAGGTTTTAAGTTTCTGAAAAATAAACTTAATGAGTGAAACCTTTATAGAGTCTCAGATAGAGACCTGGGTATTCTTTAGGGTTTTTGAGAATACTGTTGGTTGGGGCATAGCATAATATGGCTATTTGTGATATCTAGCTGAAGCTTGCATGAGAGTAACCTCCACAAGAGCCTCTCAACTCTATTTGAAATCTCTTAGCCACTGAAACTTCATTTTGTTACATCCCCCCCCCTCCCCTTTTGGTCAAGAAGGCTTTCTCAATCCCATGATGCCAGGGCCAGGCTCAGTCCTGGGAGTCATGTCCCACGTTGCCAGTGAGATTTACATCCATGGGAATCATGTCCCACGTAGGAACCTTCCCCCCCTTTTATTAACCAGGGTAATGTAACCCCAAAATAAAAAACAATCAGCAACTGTTTTTGGAAATGATTATTTATTTTAACTATCTCAGAAGCTTTGTGTTAACAGAACCACTTCCCCACCCCCTGCAATTTTCGTGGGTATTAAACAGTTACCAGTCTCAAAGCATGCATAATGACATACATTTTAGGTTTACAGTGTTTTTAAGTCATTCCCTTTCTATGTGCATTTTAAGATTCTATATTAATTTAGATGACATCAACCAATAAAAACTTAAACTGTTGTTTTGTATTTATTTTGCAGTCCATGACTACAAAATAATAATTTACATGTATCCATATGTTTGTAATTTATTAACATTTGTATTAATATTATTTATATATGTGATTGGTGTAAATTCAATGTTCTTGGATTACTACATAATAATCATTGATTAACACAATCCCAACCTTGAGATGGGTTGCTTTAAACAGTTAAAAATAGAAAAATTATCTTGGAATAGATTAGAAAAGAATCTAATTTATAAATATGTACAGTCGATAGTTTTTGTTCTATTGTGTCTTGCTTTGGCTACATACAGAAAGCATTTCATTCCTATTGTTCTAGCTTTCATCTGACACACAGATTTTCCAGTTGGTACCTTCAGGCCTTCATTTTACCTAGTCATGAGGCCTGGGGACTTTGATTATGCTGTACTGTCTTTATAGCTCCTTAGGCCATTATTTTTCCAAAGCTTGCACTGAAAAGAGATGACAGGGTAGAAAACATGATACAAAAAAATTATTTTTTTCCTTAGGTAAAACATTGACAATTTTTCAATTGTAAAAAAGATCAGGATTTCTCTCACACCACAGAAAAATGCCAAGACTCCCACGGGGTCTTAATAAAAATGTATTGCCTTCATTGCTTTTTACTGTTGTAAACTGTTCCTAGGAAGATGATTCACATCAGAAAAAACTAACACGTTTTGTTTCTGTGCCACCCCACAGGAGACCACCCTTGGAGACGGCATGTCGGCAGCTTCAAAAGCTGCCTCTGCACGTACCAATGCCTGACGTCCTGGTGATACAAACCACAGGGGTCATTCATCTTCTGTGCTTCTAGGGCTTCAGCTTGCCTCAAAGTTCACTATTTATGCTGTCATAAACCCAGGATTCTCAAACTTGAGCGTGCATCAGGATCACCTGGAGGGCTTGTTAAAACACAGCTCGCTGGGCCCCACCCCTGGGGTTTCTGATTCCTGGGTCTCGAAAAGGACTTGAAAATTTGTGTCTCCAACAAGTTCCCCGGTGATACTGAGGCTGATCTGGGGACCACACTCTGAGTTCCATTGTCACAAACCAGACTTGCTCAGCCACCATAAGGTGATCCACACACTACGAAATGGGTTGCACAACAGCTGGGACGGACCCTGTTTCCACAGGGCTCACAATCTCCACACCACAGAAAAGAGTGGGACAGCACAGATGGCTTCACAGCCCTTTTTAATTCCTCTGCTTCTTCATTAAGTGGTGCCCATACTTGGTATTCTAGTTGTCGGCCCTCTTAAAACATTTTTTTCTCCCGTATCATTCCCTCTTATTGGTTCAGAGAAATTGTTAATCCTGAGATAGGAAACCAAGGATTGAGTTTTGTTAGCCTTGACAAAAACTTCCAGACATTCCCAGGCACAGACTGGTCATGGACAACTAGGCCACTGGTTCCCAGAGGAAATCGTGCTCATTGGTGCAAAGCTAAACTTTTTAGAAAACGATGGGCTATCCCATAGACTTGATGGAACGCATGTGGATGTGTGTCCTGCCTTCATTCTTCACCTCCTACCCCAACCCCCACCAACATATCAGTCTTAATTTCTCTCCAATTTCCACAAACAATTAAAAAGAAACCTCAAAGCTTCTGGGCTGTGTCCTGGTCCTTGGCTCATTTGCCATCGGCAACATCACAACATTAAAAGGAAACAACACATTACTCTTCTGTATCCCACTCTCAACAATTAAATATCTATGTTCTAAATAACACTGCTCTCAAATGCTCAGTTTATCACTCATTTCCAAAATGTCAGGGCATGGAGCTGGTGATTTTCTTTATTTTAAAAGGAAAAGAAGAAAGTAGTATGATGAAGCAAGGGGTGATTTTTGACCTCACATTGGAATTAGGTCCAAGCACAGGTCTGGGATTAGTGCAAGGAATGCCAGGGCAGAAGGGCTGCTGAGGAGACATCGGCGTGTGTGACGATGCTGCCAAAGCCTTCCTGTCCTGCCAGGTGCCTCCAGAGACACTTCTCAGTCTATAAAACAAAGGCCTGAGAAGAAAGGATGAGCCCCATTCCATCTGTTTCATGCTCTCGGTGAATTATCAGTGTTTATCTGTGTTATGTGTCACAGTTTATTCATTTTTCCTCCCACTCTAAAATGACTAGACCTTCTCCATCTCTATCTGCTGGTGGTAGTGCCGAGCCTGCCGCTGGCCGACGTTCAGCTTGTACACGGAGCTCTTGTGCTGGCACTTGCGGTAGCCCCACACGGCTCCCACGCCCGCCAGGAGCAGCAGCAGGCACAGGGTGGTGACAATGGTGGCGATCACGGGGCCTCTGCTGAAGCTGGGACACCCGTCCCCCACACACGGCTCCAAGGTTGGAGGAAGCTGCTCGCTGGCACTGGGGCCAGGGCCTTCCTGTCCTAAGAAGTCCTCAGACAGCAGGTATGGGAAGCTATCCTGGGCCTCAGGAGCACTGGTGTCCACTGGAGGCTGGGTGGCTGCCACAGTCATTGAGGGGACATGGTTAGGCATCTGCTGGACAGCAGTTGATACTGTGTCCAGGGTAGAGTCAGTGAGTTCATAGAGTAGGGTGGCCACAGGGGCCTTCTCTGTGGCAAATCTCCAAGGCACAGTTGACTGGTATTTCCTAAATTCACTATCCCCCCTGCTTGGGCCCTCAGTTTCAGATTCATTTGTGGGTCTGAGAGCCAAAGCCTCCACATCTAGTGCTTGAGATGGAAGAACCGAACTATGGATAATGTCCTCACTTGGTGTGAGAGTGATACTCCTGGGCTGCTTGATTTCCACAAGAATGGGCCGTTCAGTGGTAACTTGGATGCTATCATCAAGTCCTACTGACCCATCTCCTTTGTCCCCATCTTCCTTCTCTTCCACGTCTATCTTCTTCCATGCCCCATCAGTCACAGGGTAGCCATCTAACCAGGACTCGTCATTGCTGCTCACCATCAGATCCCCTTCTTTGCTGTCATTCCTGCCCACAAATGGCCCTGAGAAACCACTGGTGCTGCTATAGATCACTTTGGTTCCAGGTTCACCTGAGCCCAATTTCATGATGCTGGGGTTGTCTCCAGTAGGAAGCTGTTTTTTGGTATCATCATCCATCTCCTTTTCCAACTCAGGCTTGTGGAGCGTCTCAGCAGGAAACCAGAACAAGTACTTCTGGTTTAGCCGGGATCCTGGCAAGTCTATGGGGACACTGCTCCCAGCACTGGGCGAGCTCGTGGTTGGAACAAAGGCTTTATCCTGGGCTGTGTTTTCTCTTCCCACAGAGATGGAGACCAGGCGGTCCTGCTTTGGAGCCTCCTCAGGGGCTTCTCCCTGGCCCCTGTCCTCCTCTGCCTCTGACCTGGAATCCTCCATGAGCTCTCTGAATGACACAGATCTGTCATCGGGGAAATTATCTTCATAGTCAATGTGTGCCTCGGCCTCATCTGGAAGGAAAGAGGGTAAAACCTCATTAGGTCAAAAATACAGAGCCAGTGTAGAACCCAAGAAAGTGGAATTAAAAGCATAAGGACTGGAACAGAAGAAATACGACTGTTATCATTCACAGGTGATTTGACTGCCTGTCACAGATAAATCCAAAGAATCTATACATAAGCCATTAAAATTAATATGCAAGTTTATCCAGGACACTGGGTCTAAGGTCAATACAAAGCATCAAAACTGCATTTCCATATACTAGCAATAAACATAAAACAAAAATTAAAAAGGATGCCATTTACAGTAGCATTAAACAAACATCATATATGTGGAAATAAACCTAACAGAAGAAGGACAAGACATCTACATGGAAGGACCCAAAATACTGCTTAGTAAAATTAAAGACCTAAACAAACTGAGGGACAAATCATATTCATGTAATGAAAGACTGAAAATGGTTAAGTTGTCAATTCTGTCCAAACTGATCTATACAGATTTACTGCAATCCTAATAAAAAATCAAAGACATTGATAAACTAAAATTTATGAAAATGAAAAGGGCTAAGAAGAGACAAGGCAATCCCAAAGAAGAAGAGAGCTGAAGGAATACAATATTAAGATTTCAAGACTTACTATAAAACTGGAGCTCTTTATAACATTGTGGCATTGGCACAAGGATAGATAATTAGAATACATTACAATTAAGAAATTCTGTTCATCAAAAGCCACCTGAAGAGAGTTAAAATGCAAGCCACAGAGTGGGAAGAGATAATCTCAAGACATAAAATCTCCAGAACGCATAAAGAACTCACTCCTACAAATCAATAATAAATAGGCAGACAAACTATAGAGAAATTGGTAAGATGCTTGAACAGGCACATCAAGAAAGATATCTAAATAGTAATTAAACATTTCTAAAGATGTTCAACCTCATACGAAATTGAGAAATGTTAATTACAGCTGTAACAAGATACCACTGCATAGCACCAGAATGGCCAAGACATTAAACAGGCCGACAATATCAAGTGTTGTCAAGGATATGCCTCATGTTTGGAATGTGAATTGGGACAACCATTACCGAAAAGTGTTTGGGCATTATCTACTAAAATTGAATATATGCATCCTCCATGACATAGCAATTCCACTCCTAAGCATATACTCAATAGTAATGAGTACACATGCGCACCAAAAGAGGTATACAAAAAGTTTCATAATAACTAAAAATTGGAAACAATTCAAGTGTTACAATAACTGTAGAAATGATACATACATTTCAGAATATTCATATAATGAAAATCTGTACACCATCAATGAATATTAACCAAACCCTGCTTCCTGGAACAACCTGAATGGATCTCACAACCATGATGTTGAACCAAAGAAGTCAGACCCGAAAGAGCACACATTGAATGTTCAGGATGGAGTGAGATGCTTCAGGGCTCTGTTCCCCCAGAGAAATTTTGAACAACTACTATGAACTGGCAGAAACATCCTTGTCAAAGCCCCAGAAAACAGTTACAGGACTGCAGTAACAGGGTGAGTGCCAAACCAAGAAAAAAGCTGCTTGAAAGCAGTAGGATCTTGTGGTGTCCTGGCTTGCCCCTCCTCTATCCCTCATCGGATTGGCAGGAAGCTGACCCACCCTCCTAGAATGGATCCCTGGTCCTGGTTCTGGAGGGATCCCTTGCCCGGAGCAAGGGATTGCTGGCTGTAGGACATACAGTGCAATGCCCAAGACTGTGAGAAAACTGTTTCCTAAGGAAAAGGGGCCTTTGTATCCACGTAAACAGGGGAATGCCCAAGACAACACACATGAACAGAAAGGATCTGGAAGGTCCCTCATGTTGGGCTTGGAGTGATTCTCTAAAGTCATTGTATAGATAAGCCCTGAAGGAGAGCACTTGCAAAGGTCAATCTGCAAAGTCTGGCAAAGGAGATTTCTTTTCTCTTCTTATTCTTCCTCCTCCTCCCTCTTTTTTTTTTTTTTTTTTTTTTAATTAGCTCCTGGTAACCAAGGAACGCTCCATCATAATACTAGTTGGATATAAGCTTAAAAGCCTCAAAGTTTAAATGTCAGTGAGAACACAAAATATCGAAATGTCCAGGTTTCAAAAACAGTTACAAAACATACAAAGATCAGGAAGTGATGGCCCAGGCAAAGGAAAAGATTAAAGCATTAGAAGCCATCAATGTGGAAGAACAGACCTGGGACATATCAGATAAAGAGTTTTTAAAAATGGTCCCAGTTATGCTCAGAGGGCTAAAGGAAAACATGGACAAAGAGCTAAAGGAAATTATGAAAATAACAGATGAACCCAAAGAAGGAACCAAACAGAGCAGAATTCCACAATAACAGAAATTAAAAAATTCCCTAGACGGGTTCAACAGCAGATTGGAGCTGGCAGAAGAAGGAATCTGAGAACGTGAAGATAAGACATTTGAAATCATTCAGTCCTAGGAGCAGAAAGAAGAAAGAAGAAAGAAAAGTGAATAGAGCTTGAGGAACCTGTGGGATACTCTCAAGCATACAAATATACACATTATAGGTGTCCCAGAAGAAGAGAGAAAGGGGCAAAAAGAATATTCAAAGAAATAATGGCTGAAAACTTCCCAAATTTAACAAAAGACACAAATATATACATCCAAGATGTTCAATGAACACCAAGCAGGATAAACCCAAATACCACACCGCAGCATATTATAATCAAACTGTCAAATGCCAAAGATAAAGAGAGAATTTTGAAAGCCACCAGAGAGAAGCAATGTATCACATACCAGGGATCCTCAATAAGGTTAAGCACCTATGTCTCATTGGAAACCATGGAGGCAAAAAGGAAGTGGGAAGACATATTTAAAGTGCTGAAAGCAAAAAAAAATTGCCAATCAAGAATTCTACCGCTGGCAAGACTGTCTTTCAAAAGTGAGGGAGAGATTAAGATATTCCCAGATAAACAAAAGCTGAGGGAGTTTGTCTCCACTAGACCAGCCTTCAAGAGATGCTAAAGAGAAGTCTGTAGGTTGAAAGGAAATAATTATAGAAAGGATTGATGCCTCATGAAGAAATAAAGATCTCCAGTGAGAGAAATGACATGAATAAATATAAATGCCAGTCCTATTGTATTTTCGATTTGTAATTTGTTACTTCCTGCAAGATCTAGAAGGCAAATGTACAAAATGCAATGATAAACCAGTGGTTTTGGACTCATAGTGTATAAACAGGTAATTTGTGACAAGAATTACATAAAGGTGGGGAGACAGAGGGTTATAGGAACATAGTTTGTGTATACTCTTGAACCTAATTTGGTATCAAAGTAAAAGAGATTGTTACAGCTTTAGGATGTTAAATTTAAGCCCCATGGTAACTACAAAGAAAATATCAGGGAATATGAAAATTCACAGAAACAGAAATTAGAGTACAGGTTGCCAGGGGCATTCAGCAGGGGGAATGGAGAGTTAATGCATAATGAGTATAGGGTTTCTATTTGGGGAGATGGGAAAATTTTAGTAATGGAAGGTGGTAAGGGTACCACAACACTGTGAATGTGTTTAATCCACTGAATTGTATGTTTGGATAGGAAAGTTTATGTTGTATATATGCTCCCACAATTAAAAAAAAAAAGAGCAACTAAAGAGACAATGATAATTAAATGCAATACATGATCCTTGATAGGATCTTGTAAGGGGGGATAAAAGTCTCAAAGGGACATATGAAAAATTTGGAATACAGACCATAGCTTTACATCAACGTTAAATTTCTTTAACTTGATAACTTAAGGTAGTAATATAAGTGAGTATTCTTGTTCTTAGGAAATGTACATGGCAGTCTTAAGTGTTCATGATGTATGCAACCTGAACGCAAGTGTTCAGAAAATGGATGGATGAATAGTTAGATAGTAGATAGATAGATAGATAGATACATAGATAGATACATAGATAGATAGATGATAGATAAAAAGAATGATATGGCAAATATGGCAAAATGTAAGAATTGGTGGATCTGAGTATTGAGGTAGGGTAGGGGTATGTTGGATTTCTCTGTATGTGGTTCGTATTATTTTTGTAACTTTCCTGTAAGTTTGAAAGTATTTCAAAATTTAAAGATTTCTTTTAAATAAAGAGCACACACTGATTTTATTTACATAAAGTCCCCAAACAGGCAAAGCTAATCTGTGATGCTGGAAGTCAGGATGCTGGGAGTTCTGCTCGAGTAGGAGAGTAGGGGTAATGATAGGTTTGTGTACAAAGAGAGCTTTTGGGGTGCTGGCAATGTTGTGTTTCTTGACATTTAGGTGGCTAAATATCCTCATTTACTTTTTCAAAATTCAATTTTATTGAGATATATTCACAACCCATCCAATCATCCATGGTGTGCAATCAATTGTTCACCATATCTTATATAGTTGTGCATTTATCACCACAATCAATTTTTGAACATTTTCAGTACCATACAAAAAAGAAGAATAAAAACTAAACTAAAAAAGAGCACACAAAACATCTCATACCCCCCATCCCTCCCTATAACTTGTTTACTTTTTGTCCTCATTTTTCTTCTAATCTGTCAACACACTAGATAAAGGGAATGGGAGAGAGAAGGTTTTCAGAAGCACACAGTCACATAGTATATGCTAAATAGTTGTACAACTGTCTTCAAGAATCAAGGATACTGGGTTGCAGTTCATCAGTTTCATGTATTTCCTTCTAGATATTCCAATACACTAAAAACTACACATGGATATCTATACAACATGTAAAAACAGCCTCCAGAATGACCTCTCGACTCCATTTGAAATCTCTCAGCCATGGAAACTTTATTCTGTTTCACTTCTCTTCCCCCTATTTGTCCATGAAGGCTTTCTCGATCCCACAATGCCAGGGCTAAGTTCATGCCCACGAGTCATGTCCCACATTGCCAGGGAGATTTCCACCCCTGGGAGTCATGTCCCATGTAGGAGGGAGGGCAGTGAGTTTACCTGCTGAGTGGGTTAGAGAGAGGGGCCACATCTGAGCAACAAAAGAGGTTCTCTGGGGGTGACTCTTAGGCACCATTGTAAGTAGGCTTAGCCTCTCCTTTGCACTAACAAACTTAATAAGGGCAAGCCCCAAGATCAAGAGCTTGGCTTTCTAAATTGGTAGTCCCCAGTGCTTGTGACAGTATTAGTAATTCCCCAGGTGGGGAATTTAATATTTCCACATTTTCTCCCAGTCCCTCAAGGGGGCTTTGCAAACACGTTTTTATTCTCTGCTCAAATTACTTTGGGATATTTCAGGGCTTCACACTAACCTGTACAAACCAAGCAGATTTCACTCCCTATTCATAGTTCCATGTAATTATATAGTGTTTGAATAAACTGACCATACAAGTTAAATTTTATAGTGCATTATAAAAAATATAGATTTTACACCTAACAAACATCTCTTCCTTTGGCCTCACACTGAGGTTGAGGTTTGAAAACACCATCACTATTGTGCTTTACCCTTATTCTGATTTACCTTAGTCCAAACCAAGTCCATTTCGTTCATATCGCTACATGATGTCTGATCTCTTTTTCACATTCTTTAACATTTTGTTTCGTGGGGTAATGCTGACATTCATAACTTCCAGACTCTGGCTCTGAATCTCAGGTGTCACACAGATACCCAACGTTCCAGGGACTGATCAAGTTATACACAAAGAGCTCAGCATCTCAGAATTTAGAAATAGCCATTACAACTCAGGAATAGATATAACAGCTGTAAGAGCTTACAATCTAGGAACTTTCACAATAAGCCTTCCCTTGATAACCTGTGCACTCAGATTCAGTTCTCAGAGTTTGCACATTATAGTAGTCCATATTAGAGAGGCATTATAATGTTTGTCTTTTCATTTCTAGTTTATTTCACTCAACATACTGTCCTCAATGTCCATTCACCTAGTTGCATACTTCACGACTTCATTCTTTCTTGTAGCAACTCAACATTCCATTGTGTGTATACACCATAGTTCGTCATTCTGTTCATCAGATGATGTACCCTTTCAGTTCTTCCAAGTATATACCCAGTAACCAAGTTGCAGGACCATATGGCAACCCCATGCTTAGCTTCCTGTGGAACCACCACACTGCCCTCCACATGGGCTGCACCATTCTACTTCCCCTCCAATGGTGATCAGGTACATCCCTTTCCACATTCTCTCCAGCACTTGTATCCCTTTGTTTATTTTTAAACACTTTTATTCACACACCATACATTCCCTCCTAAGTGAACAATCAAAGTTTCCCAGTCTAATCACACAGTTATGCATTCACCACCACTATGTATATGAGGACATTTCCAATTCTTCCACAAAGAAAGAGGGATGTGGAGGCATGGAAGCTTCCCTGGCTGGGCAAGTTAGTCAGGGAGGCTGCCTCCTAAGCATTGTGTGCCTGAAGGCAGGCACCAGGTTGGGAGAAGGCCAAAGCATTGTGGGCCTGAAGGCAGGCACCAAGGCATTATGGGCCTGGGGGCAGGCAATTAAGTTAGAGAATGATGCCGGGCTCCTGGGCTCCTTCCGTGCCCCTGCTTTCCCACCTGGTTCAGAAGAGATTGTTCCCTGAGATTACTATTGTCCTCAAGCTTGCACCCAAAGATTGTAAACATGCTAGTCTTATGATTTTAGAACAAAAGCGATTGCCTGGGGAAATGGGAAAAACAATTACATAGCCCAAAGAATGCTTATGCTATATAATCCTGTGCTAAAAAGCCAATAAAGAACTTCTTTCAGGAACAGAGAGGGGGAGTCGGCTCCCTTCTTTCACAGAGGGAGAGGAGAAAAAGAAAAAAGAAAAAAAGAAAAAATGACAACTTAAAAGTAACAAAAGAAAAAATAAGATTAAAATAAAATACAATAAAAAGGTCAGACAACACCATCAATGCCAAGAATCTCAAACCTCTCCCTTATATTCCCCTCTTGCAGACACTTAGCTTTAGTACACTGCCTTTGTTAACAATTAATGGAAGTGTATTACGATGTTATTCTTAACTATAGACTCTTGTTTGCATTGATTGTATTTTTTTCCAAATACCATCCCATTTTCAACACCTCACAAAGTTGACATTAATTTATTCTCCCTCATGTAAAAACATTCTTATATTTATAAATTTAATCACAATCATTGACCAATGTAGGTTTCAATAAGTTATACTGTACCAGTATTTACCTTCCATCTTTCCTTCTGTGTCTTACATGACACTAACTTTCCTCTTTCAACCATACTCACAGTCATCTTTGTTCAGTGTACTTACAATATTGTGCTACCATCACCCAGTACTGTGCCATTCATTTCTACATCTGTGCAATCAATCCTGTTGAACATTCTGTACTCCTTCAGCATCAAATGCTTGATCTTTACCTTCTTTCTGTATCCTGGTGTCTTCATTTCAAAACTCTTCTCCAAACCTCTCTCTCCTGTCTTTTCCTATCTATCTGTAGCACTCTCTGTACTATTTCTAGTAGAGGAGGTCTCTTGTTCACAAACTCTCTTAGTGTCTGTTTATCTGTAAATATTTTAAACTCTCCCTCATTCTGAAGGACAGTTTTGCCAGATATAGGATTCTCAGTCAGCAGTTTTTCTCGTTCAGTATCTCGAATATATCATACCACTGCCTTCTTACCTCCATGGTTTCTACTGAGAAATCCACACTTAGTCTTAATTGAGCTTCCCTTGTATGTGATGGATTGCTTTTCTCTTGCTGCTTTCAGAATTCTCCCTTTGTCTTTGACATTTGACAATCTGATTAATAAGTGTCTTGGAGTAGGTCTATTTGGATCAATTCTGTTTGTGGTACACTGTGCTTCTTGGACCTGTAATTTTATTTCTTTCATAAGAGGTGGGAAATTTTCATTGATTATTTCCTCTATTATTCTTTCTGCCCCCCTTTCCTTCTCTTCTCCTTCTGGGGCACCTACAACACATACATTTGTGTGCTTCATGTTGTCCTTCAGTTCCCTGAGCCCCTGCTCATATTTTTCCATTGTTTTCCCTTTCTGTTCTTTTGTGTGTAGGATTTCAGATGTCCTATCCTCTAGTTCAGAAATCCTTTTTTCTGCCTCCCGAAGTCTGCTGTTGTATGTCTCCACTGTGTTTTTTTCATCTCTTCTATTGTGCCTTTCATTCCCATAAGTTCTGCCATTTGTTTTTTCAAGCTTATAAATTCTTCCTTGTGATCACCCAGTGTCTTCTTTATATCCTTCATCTCTTTTGTCACATTTTTTTCAACTTATTGATTTGAATTAGAATATTTGTTTGAACATCTTTAATTAGTTTTTTCACCTCTTGAATCGCAGTTGAGGTGGTAGTTTGTTCCTTTGACTTGGCCATATCTTTGTGTTTCCTCATGTGGCTTGTGATTTTTCGCTGTCTAGTCATCTGGTTTTCTTGATTAGTTTATCCTGGAGGTTGTTTTCTCTCTTTTGTCTTGGGTTTTCTTTGATCTTTTTATTTCTTTGTTTCTCTCACTGGCCAGTTGTCAGATTGGCTCTGCCCCCCAGTCTTCCCCCCAAATCAGGCACCCACAGTGGCCTGCCACAGGGATTGGAGTTAGGCACTGGGCACCCCAGCAAGTTCACTTTGTGTGGTAATAATAGATCTGCTGGCTTCCAGTGGTGCTGTTTCCCTTGCACTTTCTGAACTGTCCAGCAGATGGCAATGTTTGGTAACTTAATCATCCTCAGAAGTTGCTTTGCCTCCAAGCACAGGCTGTGTCTACACAGGTGAGCTGAAACGGTGGGATTCCTATGCCCTCACTTTGCTGGCCAAAATCTGGCTTGATGTAGGGCTATATCTCCCTCAGTTGACCCAGTACTCCAGCCATCCCCAAAGCAAGGAAACGGCTGCCAGTTGCTGCCTCCCTCAGGGGTGGGGGAAGGGTTTTCAGGCCCAGGGCTGGAATGCAGTCTCTGTCCACATTTTCTCAGTCTCTTTGTCCCTCACTGACCTGGGCCTTGAACTTTGTAAGCCAATAAATCCCCATTGTCAAACCAATCCATTTCTGGTATACTGCATGCTGCCTGCTTTAGCAAACTAAACCATAGCTCTTCCCGTCGAGGGGCAAGGTCCATTTCTCCATCCCTCGGATATGGACTGGCCTCATCACTTGCTTTGGCCTATAGAATGTGGCAGAGCCTTTACATGCTTTTGCTCTCTCTCTTGGAACTCTGCCAGCTGCCATGTGAACAAGCCCAAGACCACCGCCTGCTGGAGGATGACAGACCTGCAGGAGGGACAAACTGTTCCAACTGAGGCCTTCCTAGACCTAAGCCCAGTCGATCTGGCAGCTGTCCACACTCACTTGAGTGAACTCAGCCAAGACCAGAACTACCCATCTGAGACTATCCAAACTGCTGACTCCCAGAATGGGAGCCAAATAAATCACTGTTGTTTTAAGCCACTAATTTTTTGGGGGGAGGGGTAGTCTATTATGCAGAAAAACTAAGTGATACACTGTCAATGAGCTGCTTGAGGTCAGGGACCAAGCAAGCCCCTGTGCTTGGTTTAATGCTCTGCTATTGCCACCTTGAATTTCTTAATAATTTCATCTTTAAATTGTGTTTTGCAAATAAAATTTGATGGGGCAATGGGGCATGCATGTGAATAAAGGAGATGCAGGCAACAGGCATATCCCCTGCTGTTCCTTACTACCCCATTTGTGTATTGTGTTTGTGATGCCCCATGAGCACAGAATTCCAGGGGACCCACGATGTGTGAGGGTTCAGCAAGACTCAAAGTGAGCACAAGGTAAGTCATTACATCTACTTCTGAATAAGTGGGGGTGCTGATATATCTGCAAGGTCATGCTTTCCATTTGAACCAGAACTTGCTTTGAAAAAAAAAAAAAGGCACTGGCATTCTAAAAAGAATCATGACTCAGAGAACCCTGTCTGGGGTGGGCTGAATAATGACCTGACCCCTGGAACCTGTGACTATGTTTCTTTACATGCAAAAGGACTTTGCAGATGTGATTAAATTGAGGATTTTAAGATGAGGAGATTATCCTAGATTATCCATGAGGGCCTAATGTAGTCACAGGGGTTTTTATAAGAGGGAGACAGGAGAGTCAGAGTGAGAGAAAGATGTGTGATGGAAGCAGAGGTCACAGAGAGAGAAGAGAAATGGAAGATGCCATGTTGTTGTCCTGAAGATGAAGGAAGGAATGCTGGTGGCCACCAGAAGCTGGAAAAGGCAAGGAAACGGATTTTCCCCTAGAGTCTCTAGGAGGAATGCAGCCCAGGCTACACCCTGATTTTAGGACTGCTGACCTCCAGAACTATAAGACAATAAATCTGCATTGCTCATTAAGTTTGAGGTGATTTGTTTCAGTAGCAATAGGAAATTTTCTTACTCGTACTGCTGTCTTGTATTAGCAACCACAGAAAGAAAGGGAAATTGAGGGCAACCCATAGTTTCTTTTCCTTTTAGTTCTTCCTTACTCATCAGTAAGCTCAAGGTAGAGAGAGTTGGTAAAATGTGTGTGTATTCAGTGGAATAAAAACAGCTGAATGAGCTTTGTGCACTGTTTCCACTGTTCTCAAGAATGAAATGCATATGCATGTACAAGTTATGAAATACAAATTGTACGCTTTCAGTGATTTTGCATATACTTAAATGATCTTAAATTTGAATTTAAACTGGCATTGTTCAATATAAAGATGAAAGGTAAAAATCATGCTAATAATTAATGATTTTAATTTTTCTTAAAAAGACATTAAATAGTAAACAAACAAAAAAAAACACCATGACCAGTCAAAGAGAGAGACTGCAGAAGAAAAGAAAAAAGCTTTATATTTTAATATCTTTTGTTAATGGTGCTTATTTCTGCTTTTTAAATAAAGGACCCCACATTTTTATTTTGTACTGTGTCTTGCAAATTAATGTAGCCACTGGATGCATATTGTATATGAAGCCGACAGGGTCTTTCATGACTTTAGAAACTTTGTAGGGGAGCCTGACCTCTGCCATCTCCCTGGCTCCCCCACCCCTCTCTTTTTTTTTCTCTCTTCCCCTATCTCCTTGAAGCAACAAACTCATCCTTCTCCATACTTTCAGGTTTTACCTTACACACCAAAAACCTATAAAGGTATATTTCCTAAACAAGGCTTACTCACAGAAATTTTGGGGGATTTAAGAATCCAAATTGTATTAATAATGTTTGAATTATGTGTGTCCCCCCCCACCCATTGCATAGGACACTACAGGCTCTCCATGAATATGTAACATGGAACTGGAGCAAGGGGCCTACACAGCTGGGACTGAGTCTCGGGAATCCTAGATTAGGGCAAAATGACATCTTTTTCCCCTCTTCCACCACTGCAAGAAGCCATATCATCCAGAAGCAGAGAGGTGATCACTGTCTTTTAAAATTTAGTCTGTATGCAAAGAAACTTGTCATTCCACATGTCTGAAAGATCATTTCTTCCCCCAATTCTGGCAATTTTTTTAAATATTTTATTTTTGCCCTTTTTATTATTTTTTATTAGAGAAGTTGTAGGTTTACAGAAAAATCATGCAGAAAATAGTTCCTGTATACCCTCCTCACACACATAGCTCTGCATAAGTGTATACCTTTGTTACAACTGCTGAAACAATGTTATTATAATTATACTATTAACTATAACCCATTGCTTACATTAGGGTTCCCTGTTTGCATAGTACAGTCCTATGAGTTCTTAAAAAAATTTAACTAGCAAAATATATACAACCTAAAATTATTCCTTTTATACACATTCAAATATTCAGTGGAGTTAATTACATTCAAAATGTGTGCTACCATCACCACCATCCATTACCAAAACTTTTCTACAACCCTAAACAAAAACTTTGTACCGATTAAGTATTAACTCCTCATTCCCTACCCCTGTTCAAGCCCCTGATAACATGTAAAGTATCTACTTTCAGCCTACTTATGTCTTTTAATTTAAGGTGAGTCGCTTGTACACAATATATAGTTGGGTCATGCTTTTTTATCCAATCTGCCAATCTCTGCCTTTTGACTGGAGAGATTAATCCACTTACATTTAAAGTCATTACTGATAATGCACAACTTTCTTCTGCCATTTTGCTATTTGGTCTTTGTAAGTCTTATACTTTTACTGCACCTCAATTTTTCCTTTAATACATACTTTCATATTTTTTTTTTGCTTTTTTAGTATTGTACCATTTGTAGTCCCTTTTCATTTCTTTCTGTATATATGTTTCATATTTTTTTGTGTGGTTACCATGGGTTAAATTTTAACATCCCAAATCTGCAACAATCACATTTGATTTTATACCAACTTAACTTCAATAGCATACATATATACTGTTCCTATACTTCTCTGTCCCACGACCTTTTTGTTGTACTTTCTACAAGTTGTATCTTTATATATTGTATGTCCTAACCCATAGAGTTATCACTACTTCTTTTGCATTTGTATTTCGAATCTGTGAGAAGTAAAAAGAGGAGTTACAGATGAGAAAATACAGTACAATAGTACTGGCATTTATAATTACCCACATGATTACATTTACTGGAGATCTTTATTTCTTTATGGCAGTTTGGTCCACTGTCTACTGTCCTATCCTTTCAGTCTGAAAAAACTTCCTTACACATTGCTTGTAGGGCAGGTCTAGTGGTTATGAACTTCCTCAGCTTTTGTTTATCTGGGAATGTCTTAATTTCTCCCTTACTTTCAAAAGACAGTCTCACTGGATGTAAAATTCTTGGTTGGCAATTGTTTGCTTTCAGGACTTTAAATATTGTATTCCATTGCCTCTTGCCTTCAAGGTTTCTGATGAGAAATTGGAAGTTCATCTTTTGGGCCTCCCTTGTACATAACACATTGCTTTTCCTCTTGCAGCTTTCAGAACTCTCCTCTTGTCCTTGGCATCTGACAGTCTGAGTACTATGTGTCTAGGACTGGTTTATTCTGTTGGGTTTTTCTGGGATTGTACATAGTCATGTTTTCTCATTAAATTTGGGAAGTTTTCTTCCAATATTTCTTTGAATATGTCTCCTGCCCCTTTCTCTCTTTCTTCTTCTTCTGGGACTCCCATAATGCACGTATTGGTGTGCTTGATAGTGTTCCACAGGTCTCTAGGTTCTGTTCACTTTTTTCCATTCTTTTTTTCTTTTTACTCCTCAGCCTCATGTCAAATGTCTTGTCTTTGAGTTCACTGATTCTTTCTTCTGTCGGCTCCAATCTTCTGCTGATAAGCTCTTAGGAATTTTTCATTTCAGTTATGTGGACTTCAACTCAAGTATTTATGTTCCTTTTTAAATTTTCTCTCTCTCTATTGAGACTCTCATATTGTTCTTCCATTGTTTTCCTTATATCCTTTAGTTCTTTCTCTGTGTTTTCCTTTACGTCCTTCAGCATATTGAGGATCTTTGTTTTAAAGTCTTGTCTGGTTTGTCCACAGTCTGGTCCTCTTCACTGATGGTTTCTGGATTTTTATCTTGTTCCTTTGGATGGGCCATCATTTATTGTTTTTTGTTTGTTTTGTTATTTTTGTTGCACACTGTACATTATAATATATAAAGTGTTAACTCTGGGATTTAGTCTCTGACTACCTGTATCCAGGTAGTTATATGACAGAGATTCCTTGAGTGCCAGGAGCTAACAAAAACAAACAAAACTTTCTCAGTCTTTGCAAAATTGCTCTGTGCTGGCTGGTGCTCTCCTTCAGAGTTTTGCCCTCCTATCAAAAATACCAACCTGAGGTAAATGTACAGTGCAGTGTCCTCTCTGTCTTTTCTGACACTGCATCTTGTCCTGGTTTGTGCTTGCTGTGGTCTTAGGAATTCCTCCCTTTACAGGCCTTTGAATGCCCCCTCTACTCCCTATGAAATAACTTTCTCCCCCTCCAGCTTGCTCTAAATATGACTAAAAGCAGTTAACACTTTGCCCCAGGCCACTCTGACTTAATTGTTTCTTACACTGCTTTAACTGTCTGCAAGTTGTTTCTGCCTTCACAGCAAGTTCTGTGATCGTGAGCTAGAGAGGAGTTTCCTGGTTCAGTCTTTCAGACTGCCACTCGATAGACTGGTACTGACATATGAGCACCACACTATGTGCAAAGGGTTTATCTGTTGCTTCCAGAAAAGGGCTGGGGATCCACAGTAGGAGTGCAGGTGGCTCCACACCACATTGGGGAGGGTGTGGGGAAGATACCAGAATGGGTACTATGATCGTCTCCTACTGTGTTTTTTGTTTTTTTTTTTTAGTAAATCAAACACAATTTATTTACCTAAGAGATACAAAAGGAAATCTGCTGAGTCAGGATGCAGAGCAAAAAGGTAATCGATGTTTTCCAGGGGCAAACAGGGACTGAAAATTTTCTAGTCTGCAGTCCTCACAGGGATTACACAGTTGCAGATGATAGTATCTGAGAGAATGAAAAGTACATCAGGGCTCCCCATTTCACATCCAGACTAGTAAACATGAGACTAAACAGTTCTTGTCAGAGACGTGCCTACATACTCTGCATCTGCATCAGGCATAACTCATTAATCTTAGTCATACAATGCACAGCTTAATGAAGAGAACATAACACACACTCCCCTTAGTGCTGAACTAACTCTACCTACTCACCTCATTCAACTTCTTCATATTAACATAAATCATTTGAGTCAAGAACACTTATAAATTTATTACTGTGGGACCAGAGCAAACATTAGATACCCAGACACCCACTCTCCTGCACTTACTGAATTTTTAAATCCTTGCCAATCTGAAGAAAAAAACCTCATTATGGTCTTAATTATAAATATTAAAATATAAATTAGAAGCAAGGTTAAGCAAGATTTTCACAAATTTAAACCAGTGTCTAATTATTTTTCTGTAAACTTTCTGTACTTTGGGATATATCCTTGTCCTTTACTTTTTTTAAAAAAACATTTTTATTGTGAAATATAACAGTTGCAGAGAAGTGATATGTTTCAAAGTATAATTAAATGATCCTGTTTTATAAAGCTGCATTTTCTTGACTTGGCACTTGTCCAGTTTTTGCAACCCTTTAAATGTTTTCTAGCATTCTTAGGAAGATGACTCTGCCAGTTTTTGCTATTTGTTCAGAGACTCTGTGTGTGTTTGTGTAGGGCAGGAGATGGAACCCTGGAGAGTCCTCATGCCACCATCTTGGTTGACCAGAAGCCCTCATAGCACAGTTTTGATCCCAGGCCAGTTGCCTGCTACCCTTTGCCTGCAGGCTGATGAGTGTGCAGCTTTAGATGAGTGACCATGCCAGCCTTCCCTGGGTCTCTCTGAATCTCTTCCTGAGGGTTGTCTCACCTCAGCAGAATCTGAACTCCACCTGACCCTCTGGTCACAGACCTGCCTTTTATTTTAATTAAAAAAATACATACATGTATAAATATATATTCTGTGGTACTATAGAAGAAAGAATCATTTCTGCAAAACAATATACATTTGGCCGGTGTCTCCCAGAGGTTATATTCTTGGGGATTGTTCTGGTTTACGAAAGCTGCTGAAATGCAATATACCAGAAATGAACAGGATTTTAGCAGTGGGGGTTTATTAACCTATAAAGTACCATTCTTAGGTGACAAAGATGTCCAAATTAAGGCATCAACAGGATGATACCTGAACTCTGAAGAAAGGCTGCCAGTGTCTGGGACACCTCTGTCACGTGGAAAGGCTCATGGCTGGCATCTGCTGGTCCTTCATGCCTGGGATCCATTGCTTTCAGCTTCTGATCCCAGTGGCTTCCTCTCTGAGTGTCTGCTGGTCCTCTCCTAGCATCTTCAGGGCTTTTATTCCTCTGTGAGCTGTCTCTCTGGGTGTTTCTCTCTTAGCTCTCTCAGCTTTTCCTCTCTTTTATTCTCTTCATAGAGGACTCCAGGAAAAGAATTAAGACCCACCTTGAAAGGGCTGGGTTACTTCTCAATTGAAATAACCTAACCAAAAGGCCCCACCCACAATAGGTCTGCCCCACAGGAATGTATTAAAAGAACATGGCCTTCTCTGGGGTACATAACATCTTCAAACCAGCACAAGGATGAATATCCCTGTGTTCCCAGATAAAACACAGTCCCCTTTCACAATGAGGAAAGACAGGAAGCACTAATTCTCCAAGACCATTTTTCCTCAAGAAGCTTTCACCCACTTGAAATCATAGGCTATTATCTCATGCATGATCTGCAATTTAGGGCCTCTTAAACCATTCGTCATTTTACAAGGGATCATTTTTTTATTGCCTCATTGCAGCCCCAAGACACCACACTGTCAAGATCCAACAAATAGTTCTGTATCATTCCATGGGATTTTGTCATTTCTGGTCCTAGCTTGCAAAAATCCTGACACTGCATTCATTTCTTTCAGTCATCAACAGTAGCTAATTGACAGTTGGGCGTAAACAAGCTGTTTGCCCTATGTTCAGTCAGGGTGATGAAAATAACCAGCATTTGCGCAGAGTTTGCCAGAGTTCAATCCTCAGTGAAGGGAAAGCTGGCAGGGAAACTGAGTCAAGATGGGCAGCAAGGTCAGCTCCCTCAGTATTTTCACAGACCATCTACTTGTAACCCCCTAGAGACACCAAGACTGATATGGTCCACGGATAAAAGAATTCCACCCAAATAACCAACAGCTAGAAAGAAGTGAGAGTGTAGGGGTGCTTAAAATCTTCCAGTGCCTTGGAGTACTTACTGCCTTGACTCCCTGTACCCACTGCCCTGGTTTCTTCCCTGTCTCTTCTCCCCACACCCCAAATGCCAGCCCCCATTCTACATGTTTCTCTGTTCTTGTCCTTCTGAGTGCCCCTCCCCCTGCTCTGTTTCCTCTTTCTCTTCCCTCATCACTTATGTTCCACACCTCTTGAGTATATGTCAGGGGGCACATGCAAAAATCACTTTATCATCAGGGTAGATTATATGCCAAACTTAAAAATATCTATTTCTTCCAGTTGAAATGGTACCACATATTTTCCTTCCTTGTACCTAAATACTAGCAAAAAAGTTTTACCAGCTGAAACCACACATAGAAAAAGACATATTATAATGCAACAAATATTTTTAAAAACTAGTTACCAAGAGAATAAACAAGATTCTGGAGCAGTGTGGAAAAGGGCAGCATGGCTCAGCTGCTAATCCCACCCTCATCCTTCAAAAACCTACTGCGGAGTCAATAAATCCAGGAGAGAAGCAAAGTGAGTGGAGAGAAACAGACCAGTAACCAATAGGGCTGATTTCACATAAAATCCAAATTTCCAGGGCTTCACCCTGCATAGTAAAGTAAACTTTGGTATAGGACATTTCACAAAATTTCTAAAGAGAAAGTGGAGCCCAGATATTAAAAAAAAAAAAATTAAAACTACATACCACTTCAGCTGAGTTGTCCACTTCCAACTACCACTCCCTTGTCTCGATGAAAGGAAGATGCATGTAAAAGGAAAGAACCTAACTTAGAAGAAACAATAATTCAAGGGACAGAATGAATTCCTTATAATTGTTTCACATTACAGAACTCAAGAAAAAAGTGAATGCAATAAAACAAAAGCTAAAGGTGAAATGACAAAACAACAGAATGCTATTAAAAGGTGGTTATTGAATTGAGGAGCTGAAAAATAAATTAGAAATCACAAAGAACAGAATAGGCTGATAATTTTATGAGACTAAAAAAAAAAGACAGGAAGAAACATATTCAGGAATTACTATAACCCTCAAGCAGAACAAATTTACAAAAATCACATCTAGGCATACTAAAGTAAAACTGCTAAACTCAGATAAATAAAATTTAAAAGCAAACAGAGAAAGAAGACACATAACCTTCAAAGGAGCAACAATAAAACTGAGAGCTGACTTTTCCAAAGAAATGATGGAAGCCAGAAGACAATGTGATAATGCCTCCAAAGTGTTAGAAGAAAATAATTGCCTAGAATTTCTTATTCTGTGAAAACAGCCTAGGTGGAAGCTCAGAGATAGGGAGGAAAGAACAATGAACAAGCACATATAGAGGCAAATCTAAGGGAATACTGACTGCATAAAACAATATCACATACACACACACTCACACACACACAGTATTTATTCAAAACACCTGACAACCACGTAGAAGTTAGGAAGAGGTAAATGGAGTAAAAATATCTGAAGGTCTTTAAATTTTCCAGAAAATGGTAAAAGTATTAATTTATACTAGACTTTGATAAGTTAATGATGCCTGTTACCATTGCTAAGGTAAACACTAAAAGAAAAGCAAAGAAAGTAATTGAGGAAGTTAATGTAATGCTTATTCCAAAAGAAGGCAAGAAAACAGAAGGAACAAAGAAGAAGTGGGACAGCGAAAAAAAACAAATAAAAAACAGTAATTTTACACCCAATCTATAAAAAATTACATTAAATGTTAAATGGATTAATGCTCCAATTAAAAGACAAAGGCTGTCAGCTTGGATAAAGAAACAGAACCTATGTAAATGGGGCTTATAAGAGACATACATTAAATATAAGTATACAGAGAAGTTGAATGTAAGAGGGTGAAAAAATATATAAATATATGCTGTGGAAATACTAGCTGGCAAAGAAGACTTTAAGGCAAGAAGCATTACTTGAGATAAAGAGGTGCATTTCATAAAGATAAATTTTCAATTCACCAGGAAGATATTAAATTCTAAATTTGTATGCACCTAGTAACACAGCCTCAAAATATATGAAGTTAAAATACAGAAAATAAAAGGAGAAATAGATAATTATATAATCATAGTGAGTTATTTTAAACATTACATTAACATTAACAATTAGAATAAGCAGACAAAAAGCAAGGATATATGAACAATATGCTTGATAAACTTTACCTACTTGACAAATATAGAGCATCATACACAACATCTATGGAATAAACACTCTTTAAAAGTGCACAGAAAATAATTTTACCAAATCGACCATAAAAGAAGTCTCAACAAACTTTAAAGGATTGAAACAATATGTTTGTTCTCAGGCTATTGTGAAATTTATAGACAAAAAATAATGGAAATTCTCAAGTGTATGGAAATTAAGCAAAACATCTCTAAATACCTCATGGGTCAAAGGAGAAATTACAATGATATTAGGAAACATTGTAACTGAATGATAATGAAAATATTACATTTCAAAACTTGTAGGAAACATCAGACGCTGTCCTCAGAGGCAAAGTTATACCTTTTAAATACCTATAGCAGAAAAGAAGAAAGGCTGAAAAGCACATCAATCTCAAGAAGCTACAAAAGGAAGAGTAAATTAAATCCAAAGAAAGAAAAAGTAAGGAGATAAAAAAAGAGCAGAAATTAACAAAAGAAAAAGCAAACTTAAAACAGAGAGGACAACAAAGCAAAAGCTGGTTCTTTGAAAAGATGAATAAAATTGATAAACCATAGCAAGACTAATTAAGAATCATTTAGAGAAGGCACCAATGAAAAACATCAGGAATAAAAAGGGGCATCCCAACAGATCTTAAAGATATTAGAGAAGAGAATAACAGGATGATTTTATGAGCAATTTTTGCCAAAAATTTGAAAATTTTGATGAAATGGGCAACATTATAGAAAAAAACAACTTCCCAAAGGTGATGTAAGAAATAGAAAATCTTTATATTTCATTAACTGTTAAAGAAACTGAACATGAAACTAAATATCTCTTCACACAGAAAACTAGAGATGCAGATGGCTTTGCAAATTAATTCTATCAAATATTAAGAGGGGTAATTTCAACCTTACACAAACTCCTCCAGAAAAGTAGGAAACTTATTCTATATGGCCAGTATAACCTTGGTACCCAAACCTGGCAAGGACATGATGAAAAATTAATATCACAGATCAATCTCCCTAAACACAGATACCAAAATCCTGAATAAAATATTGGCAAACTGAATCCAGCAATATATAAGTATTAGTAAACTGAGTTAAGCTATATATAAAAAGGATTAACATATCACATCAGGTTAGGTTTATTCCAAGAAGTCATGATAGGCTTAACATTTGAAAAAAAGAGGTTTGGAAAAGCATTTGACAAAAGTCAACAGGATAAAAAACCTTTAGGAATATAAGGACACTTACATAACCTGATTTTTAAAAATACAAAAACTGATTTAAAAATGAAAGGATCCTAAAGTGAGAGTACATTAAAATTCTATTAATCAAAAATACTATGAAGAAAGCAAAGAGGCAATTTACATAGTAGAAGATATTTGCAACATGTATAACTTCAAAAGGTCCGGTATCTACAATAATAAAAAGGACTCCTACAAACCAATAGAAAATAGAGAGACAATCCAGTTGGAAATGAGCAAGAAAATTAAATTGGCACTTCACAATGAGATATTTAAATAGCCAATAAACATGAAAAGGTGCCCAATTCATTAATAATTAATAACCATTTATCTTATGGATAATCAGGGCAATTTAAATTAAGAGATATTAAAATATAACCAGCAGAATGGCTAACCATTTTTAAAGACCGACAGTACCAACTGTTGGTGAGGATGTGGAGCTCCTGGAACTTTCATGTATTGCTGGTGAGAGTGTAAATTGGTCCAACCATTTTCAAAACTGGCTGGGCATTATCTACTACAGTTGAACATA
The DNA here is from genome assembly GCF_015220235.1 of Choloepus didactylus. NCBI lineage: Eukaryota > Metazoa > Chordata > Mammalia > Pilosa > Megalonychidae > Choloepus > Choloepus didactylus. The sequence continues at coordinate 185,386,667 of NC_051307.1, forward strand.
GACACATACCCTATGATCCAGAAATGTAACTACTAGTTCTGTACCTAGGTATATGCTATTCAACGTGGACTTTAAAGGACCCGTACAATGTTCTTATTTGTATGTTGCTCCCATACTGGAAACAACAAAAATGTCCATCAACTGTAGAATGGAAAACTCTAAAGCATAGAAAATGAATGAGCTGTAGTTTCATGGACCAACATGGATGTGTCTCAGAAACATAAAGTTGAGCAAAGGGAGACATACACAAGAGTACAGGTAGGAAAAGAGTAATTTATGACTTAGGAGTCTTGATAGTGGTTATTCTTAGGAGATAATGATTGGAAGAGGGTAGGCATTAGGAATGTTTCTGGATTATTGGTGGTGCTCTACATCTTGACCTGGGTGATGGTTACATGGGTATGTTTATGGTGTGATCATTCACCCAGCTTTTTACCTTTGGTTTTTGAAATGTTCAGTATCTATGTTACTCTTAAATAAAAAGTTAATCACATGTTCCAGGAAAAACTGATACAGAATTGACAACATTAGTTACTGAATGCCAAGGATCAAGAAATAATCCAATTGATATCCAGGCTGAAAAGACAAATCTCCTGCAAGGACAAAAATTAAATCAGTCTTGCTCAACATCATTAGTCATTAGGGAAATGCAAATCAAAACCACAATGAGCTACCACTTCATACTAGGAAGGCTATTTTTTAAAAACGAAGAAACAAGTGTTGGTGAGGAAGTGGAGAAATTGTAACCCTCATGCATTGTTGGTAGGAATGTACCAATGTCGTGGCGGCTGTGGAAGACAGTTTGGCAGTTCCTCAAAAAGCTAAACATAGAATTACCATATGACCTGGGAATTAAAAGAATTGAAAGCAGAAACGCAAACAGATTCTTGTACATGAATGTTCATAACAGCATTATTCACAATAGTCAAAAGGTGGAAATCGCCCAAATGTCCATCAACAGATAAATGGATAAATAAAATGTAGTACATATATACAATAGAATATTATTTAGCTGTAAAGAGGAAAACGTCGTTCTGATACATGCTATAGCATGGATGAATCTTGAAAATATGCTGAGTGAAATAAGCCAGATACAAAAGGACAAACACTATATGATTTCACGTATATGAAATATCTAGAATAAGCAAAATCATATATTCAGAAAGTAGATTAGAGATTACCATAGGACAGGGGAATTATTGCTTAATGGGTACAGAGTTTCTGTTTGGAAAAGCTTTAATAATAGATGGTAGTGAATGTAGCGCAACATTGGAAGTGTAATTAGTGCCACTGAATTATACTGTTTCAGTTTGCTAAAGCTACCAGAATGCAATATGCCAGAAATGGATTGGCTTTTAAAACGGGGATTTCTTAACTTACAATTTACAGTTCTAAGACCATGAAAATGTCCCACTTAAGGCATCAACAGGATGATGTTGGACTCTGAGACAGGCCACCAGCATCTGGGATACCTCTGTCACATGGGAAGGCATGTGGCGATGTCAGCTGGTCCTTCTCTTCTGGGTTTCATTGCTTCAGCTTCTGGCTTCAGTGGTTTCCTCTCTCCACTTCTGTGGGTGTGTCCTTGTCCCCTTCTCAGCTTTTTCTGTCTTTTATCCCCTCAGAAAGGACCCGCCGTAAATGGGCTGGGTCACATCTCAATTGAAATAACCTAATTGAAAGGACCCACCTACCATAGGAATGGATTAAAAGAACATGGCCTTTACAGGGGTACATAACAGTTCCAAACTACCATACGTACACTTGAAAACGGTTCACATGGCAAATTCTGTGTTATATATGTTATCACAGTAAAAATTTTTTTAAAAATTAAATGAGTGTTTCCTAAAATTTCTCCTTAGAACATTCAAGAATAGAAGACAAAACAGCAATGGCTATAATTTTCGAGTGAAGGAAAATGTAGTTTAAGAATTACTATGTTTAGTTAAGATGTCATTCAATTATAAAGACAGCTGGCATTCATTTTTCCTAAGATGTCTGTACTTTGAAATATTCCAAGAGTATTCAGTGTTATATAGTATGTGTGTGTTATTTACATTAAGCTAGAAACCAGTTGCTGCCAGCATTCCAATTCAGAATTCACCGTCCAGGGTGGACAGTCAGCTTTCTTATTTGGAAACTGATATTGCAGAGGTGGCTACCACAAACATTTCTATTATCTGTATCCTAATTAAAACCATCACTTTGCTAATTAGAACCCTGTATATCTGAAATGAGTTTCTATTGGTGAAATGAGTGGACTATTACCTACCATGATAAATATTAGATGTATTTCATTGATAAAATGAAAGATATTCAGAGTATGGGGATTGGTTAAAAAAGTTTGAGAGACACTTCTCACTCTCATATGGACAGGGTAAAACCAATTTAGATCTTGATGGTGCTTGAGCCTTGAACCCTAAATGGTCTCAGTTTAAAGGTAACATGTTACTCATTAGAGCAATGGGAACAGCAGCTGCCTCCACCTGGGCTCACTGGGACCCTGGCCCCGATCACGCCTCCCCGCTGTCACTGCGCTGCCTGCACAACTCCCCCCTGCCCAGCCCAGGAACTTTCTGAGAACAAAGACATGTGCTCTCTGGCTTTGTATGCCCAGCACACAGCATAGTGCCTGCACATAGTGGGTACCCCATGAGTGCTATTTGAATGAATGAATGAGTGAGTAAATAAGTGAAGAGTGGAAACAAGTTTTTATAAAACTTGATTCAGTGGGGGTGTCCAGCAGTCACAGGGATTACTGATTGATGAGAGGGGCAAAAATGATCAAGGATCTCCTAGTTCAAGAGCTGGCATTATCAATGTTTGCTAAATTCTAGCTCCCACGTAACCTCTCTGTGGTGGTTTGAAGCTATACGTACTCAAGGAAAACAGTTCTTAAACTTAATCCATTCCTGTGGGTGTGAACCCATTGTAAGTAGGATCTTTTGATGAGGCTCCTTCAGTTAAGGTATGACCCCCCTCATTCAGGATAAGACTTAATCCTATTATGGTAATCCTTTATAAACAGAATGAATACACACAGAAAGAAAGTCACAGGTGCAAGAAGCTGAATGCAATGAAACCGGGAAGAGAAGGAAGAGACCAGCAGATGCCACCATGTGCCTTGCTATGTGGTAGAGGAGCTAAGGACTGCTGATAGCTGGTCTTTGGGAAGAAAGCATTGCCTCAAAGATGCCTTGATTTGGACATTTTCTTGGCCTCAAACTGTAAGCTAATAAATTCCCATTGTTTAAGCCAACCCATTTCATGGTATCTGCCTTCAGCAGCCTAGAACACTAACACCCTCCCATGAATTTGTATGTGTCATGAAGCCAAAAGGCTCTTGGGATGTGTGCAGGAGGTGAGCCATGTTCTCCCCTCCTCCCCCACCCTCTCCACACCCCTTCTCACGCAGGAAACACTGGCCTAATATGTAAGGAGAGAACTGAGAATTTGGGACAGGGCAGCCCACTCTGGCCATGGGTGGGCTGCCTTGCCGTGAATCCTTATAGTCAGTCTGAGCTCCTTGTGTGTAATGATCTGCCTCCAGAGCTCCCTAGGGCTAGAGCATCGTTGGACAGCAGCCCAAAGCACTGAGCCAAGCTCTTCCTGTATCCCAGGTTCACAGGCCAAGGTCCTGGCTCAGAAACAGGTTCTCACTATGTCACAGGTTTCCCGAAACCTCAAATGAAGACAAGGACAACGAATGTTTACAGATGGTCTACTCAGGAAAAAAAAAAAATCCCAAACCTGTTTTCCCCCTCCATGGCAACAGAAAAGTTTGTTGTTCACTGAATTTCAACCAAAAATTAAATTCTTCCCACCAAATGGACAAGCCCAGCCGTTTACCTGTTGAAGTGCTATTTCTCTCATCTCCCCTCTGCTTTTCCTGACTCAAATACACCTCCTTAATCATCCAGCAATCCTTCCAGCCTTCTCCCCTCCCCCATGGTCTTCATGAAAACCGTTGCTGAAACAACATGTGGTCTTTTGATTTAGACAAACACATCCAGAAAATGTAAACCTCATGGGTTCTGGTGGCAAAAATAAGGTCATTCACTGTGTGTTTATATTTAACTGCTACTTTTGGAAAACAGAAGACCAAAGATAGATTGAACTTGGGAGTAAAAGGAGAAGGCTCGCTTGTGCACTGCCCACATTTCTTACCAGGGTGTAACCTGGTTAGGGGCTGAAGAATCAAGGCCAGAGCCCAGAATCCTGGGACTCTCCCAGTGCTGGCACTTTACATCTTTTTTCACGTTGTTGCACTCTGAAAGCCCATGCATACCTTCTTTTTTCCTCTGGTCTTGGCTACACAGCCTTTTAAAAATAGTAATCTTAAAAAAGGCAACCAGACAAGCCAGAAATAACCACTGGTTCAATGAACCTCTGAACAAATATGGCAATATTGACAAGGAAATTCTAAATTCAGTTTCAGTCTCATGCTTTATTCTATTAAGGAAATTACGCCCAAAAGATGGAGCAAAACTGAGATTGAAGTTAATTAAAAGAAAACAAAAGAAAGTCTTTATCAATGAGAGAGAAAAGAAAATAGCAAAAGAACTTATTGAGGGGACAACTAGCTTGAAAGTGAGCTTGTAGGCTTCCCTGATGCCTTCCTTTCCTTAAAGTTCAGAGGTCCCTGGAGAGAAGAGATCTCTGGGTTGTTGGGGGAAGCACACAGACGTTGGAATAAGACATGTTTGGTTTTAAATCCCATCCTTGAGACTTTCCAGCTGTGTGACACAGGCAAGTCATGTCACCTAACCTCAGTTTTCCCATCTGTAATTTGGAGCCAGCCATTTTTCCTCCCAGACATATAAAGTGAGATACTAAGAGATTTCAAAAAGAGTCAAGGGGTCATTCTGAGGTTACTCTTACACAACTTCAGCCAGATATTGCAAATTGCCACGGTATGCAAACAGTATTCCTGGGTTCTAAGACTCTATAAAATTTTATTTATTAAATTTATTTTTCAGAAACTTAAAACCTCCAGATTGTTCCTATGCCAGATAAACCCTGAAACTCAGAAGTACCAATCTCTCCCAGAACATCAACCAGTTGCATTCCCTTACCCTATAATGTCAACACTGCTTTTCCACATGAAGCAGTCAGAATGGTCATTGCCCAAATATCCCTGACAATTGACAGAACAATCAAATGAGAAGGAGGAGTTGTAACAGAGAAGTTAGGATTCAACAAATGATTATGACTACGGACTCACTATATAGATACTTCTTTTTAGTTTCTAGTATATTAGAACAGCCAGAAGGAAATACCTGAATCTGTGGAACTAACCCATACTATACTTTGAAATTTGTTCTATAACTACTTGTTAAACTACTTTGAAATTTATCACTTTTCTGCATGCATGTTATATTTCACAATAAAAAATGTTAAAAAAAAAAAAAGATTAAGTAAGATAAATATGTAAAACACCTGGCATAGTAGGGCACTGGAAGAGACTTGGGGGTGATGGAAATGTTCTATATCTTGGTTGATTTAGTGGTTTCACGGGTGTATACATCTGTGAAAACTCGTAGAATTGTATACTTTAAATGGGTGCAGTTTATTGTGTGTAAATTAAACCCTGATAGATTGTTAAAAAAATAAAACAAAAACAAAAAATTAACTCCCAGCATGGAGCTGGCAAGTGGTTGGTTTATGAGAGCTCTTTTCTCAGTGCCTAACTGGGGAATGTGCTTGTCTCCAGGGCTGCGTCAGACCAGGGAAGGGAAAGGGAAAGGCTGCTTGTTTGTTGTCGGATGCAGAGGAGCAGGAGTCCTAGAGTGAGGTCGAGCTTGGTGTCAGCCACTGTGCTGATACTACAGACGAGAAAGTGCAAACAGAATCTCTGGAGCTTGGGTTGGAAGATCTTAAAGGTCTTTCTGAGCCTGTGCTGCTAACACTTTGTGGCAGACACTCTTTGTCAGGGAAGTTTTAATGGAAGATAAAAGGGCAAATCATAGAGGAAGAGACTTGAGTCTCTTAGTTCGTGGGGTTGTCCGTCTCATGCTACTTGCCGGCAGCAGTTCTCTCCTTCTCCATAGATGCCCCACCTGGAACCAGGGGCAGAGGCCACAAGAATCACAGAGTCCTGAAGTCAGGAGAGCACAGCGATGCTGGAGGCAATGTGGGGTGAGCAGAGGGGTCAGCTGGTCGAGGTAACCACAGAAGCTCCTAGAAGGCAAGGAACGGGACCCAAGTGGGCACCGCACTGGTGTGGCCACTTGGAGTGCTGAGAGGTCTTATTCTCTTCTTGGGGTGCAAGTGGCCAGAGAAAAAATGTAGCCTCGAAGAAGGATATTGAAGTCAGCATAATAAGAAGACGTACGGAGACCAAACCTAGCCCGGAAGTGTTCTACTTAAATACTTAGGGAGCAAAACATCAGGATTTTTCTGTAATTAGGGCAACAACCAATTATAATTAGATACTGAGTACATTAGAGAGGGATTACAGACTTTCCTGATGCTTAGGTGGGAATGCATCCACAAGAGGATGTGTGGATTCAAACAGGAGAATAGACAACTGCATGGCCCAGACCAAGATCCAGATTCTAGCGAACAAAACTAGAGAAACAGCAACACATAGTGGGGAGAATATGGTAGGTAAATATGGCCTCGCCTATTTAGGATAAATGGTCACGGCTAAAGTCCCTCTGCTTAAGTGAGAGACCTCACCACCACCAGTCGAGGCTGGAACTTAGCATTGCTGGTGGACATACAACAAGGGTGGCATGTGGCTGAGGCTCCCTCCTGAGCCATCCCCTCTCTCACCTTGGGCTGCCCCACCTAGGGGGATAGACCCCTATGAGATCATTCCTGCTCAACATTACAAATTTTAAATTTTGGCCAGCTCATTCAGGCAGCATCTCCTTTACTAACAGATTATATTTTTAAAAAAATCACAAGAGTTAGTTAACTTGGGAAACTATTGCTCCACAGAATTGATGCTTCTAGAAAGCAACTAAATTCTCCACTGTAGTGGATGCTGTTGTCCCGCCCATAGTTCCTTTCCCTGGCTGTGCACCCATCCCCCAGCTGCCATGGGCTTTGGCAGCTAACAGTCCTCAGCTAGACCCTTCTCTAGAGAATTGCCCTTGGCAGAAAGGGAGTCTCACTTGTGAAGTTACATGCCTCACCCACTCCATGACCAGCAGCCTGCAGCCAGTGACTTTCACAGAGGAACACAAGGTTGCTTCAAGGTGGGACCAACTCTGTGGTATAATGCATGCTCCAGAGCTTCCCATGGGATCAGGCAAAGCTAGAATCTGGCTCTGCTGGTTTGGATATATTATGTGCCCCCAAAGCCATGTTTTAATCCAATCTTGTAGGATATCTGGATAGGTTGTTTCCATGGAGATGTGACTAACCCAAATGTAGGTGATACTTCTGATTAGATTATTTCCATGGAGATGTGGCCTTGCCCATTCAGCATGAGTCTTGATTAATTTACTGGAGTCCTTTAAAAAGAGCCAACACAGGCCCAGACACTTGCTGACGTTTTGAGATACTGGCCTCGAGTTTGCTCCGGAGAAGCTAAGAGAGGACAAACCCCCCCAAGAGCAGCTGAGAGAGACTTTTGGAGAGATGTTTGGGAGCTGACAGAGATGTTCAGAGATGCTGGAGTTGCAGACAGAAGGACGTTTGGAGATGCTAAGCTAAGGGTGCACAGGATCTGAGAGAGGAGCTGAAACACAACCTGGAACCAGCTAACGCCAGCTACGTGTCTTCTCAGCTGACAGAGATGTCCTGGACACCATCAGCCATTCTTCAGTTAAGGTATCTTCATGTGGATGCCTTAGTTTGGACACTTCTCTGGCTGTAGAACTGTAAATCTGTAGCCAAATAAACCTCCTTTATAAAAGCCAATCCATTTTTGGTATTTTGCATAAGAGTGGCTTTAGCAAACCAGAATGCTGGCTGAGGCTACATCCTTGCTTAACTCCTTCCCCTGACCTATCCTGCTTCCCTAACTCCTTTTATCCTGAGAGCACTCCCTCAATAAACCATGTACATCTGTATTCCTGTCACAGGCTCTGATTTCGTAAATGCTGTCATAAATGCCGATACAATGCCAAATTTGAATGCAATAGAATTCATAGTCATCCTGAGATCATAAGCCCCTAGAATCTCTGAGACCAAACTCCTCCAAGCTCTGAGTTCTCTGAAGTCTTCAGCTCGAAGGTGCCTGAGCCTTGAGGCTCTCTGCGCTCTGAAGAAGTGAGGGAAGAAGAGGCAGAGACTTTTATGGCTTTTTCAGCAAAGGAGCCCCTGGTACAGGTCCATGGGCAGGTTCTGGCAGAGGGTTTGGAATAGGGAGCCAGCATCTCACAAGGAAATAGAAGGAAATGTTCCTGGGGTGGGAATGGAGGTGGAAGGAAAACCATGACAGGCATCAGCGGATGCCTAGAGTGTAGGGCCGGAGAGAGGGAGGGAGTGTCAGAAGCAGGGCTGAATAACAAAATAAAAAAAAAAAATTAAAAAAACAAAACAAAACAAAGGAGATCATCTTAGGCTGGAAGTGGCAAGAACTCCCTGGAGGAGTGAGGCAGCTGGGGCCACTGGTGTGCAGTATTTGGGAGCCACACATTAGAAAGATATCTCCATCAAGTCTGAAAGCTACATGGGCTATGCCTCTCTGGAAGGACCAGCTGCTGGTCTCCGGAATTCAAGAAGCCTGCTGGCAAGCACCAGCTTCTCACCCAAATAACAGATACTAGAATTCACAGACTGCCTTGGATTATTTGTTGCAATAAGGACTAGAGTCAATGATATAGAAGGAAGCCAGCAGCCTGTATAATGTTCAAATCACTGTAGATCTCTAGGTGAAAGGGTCTGAATATACTCCTTTCTCAACATGAAGGTGAAAGGGAAAGAATGAGCATAGGATCCTTGTGGAGTAACTCTATGAGATAAATAGCATCCATTTTTTTTAATTTAAGACTCCCCTTCTCTTCTAATCCTTTCCACTATCATTTCAAAAAGCTCAAGCCTGCCCCTTCTTGAAGTAACTAAAGTAAACCAACAAAACCAAGCCAAAACCAAAAACTACAACCTCTTTGGATTCCTGATCCTACCCTTTGTGTCTCCCCCCATCCTCTTCAAGAACAGCAGAAATTCAAGAATGAGTTGTCCATCCTTGGCCCTCTTCCTTACAGTCCCCTTCCCATATTTGTACTCACTGCAGTGGGGCCGTGGTACATCCCTTCCCCCCTCCCCATACACACACCAACAAGGCCATTAGAACCTTCTGATACCGTAAACCTGATGCACACATTTTAGCTTTCATTTACTTGATCTCTACAGCCTTTGAGCTCATCAAATACATGTTCCATCTGTAAACACACTCTTCCTTTAACATTTCACCTTTTGTGATAGGTCAGTCTCCAGGTCTCCCTTCTACCTGGTCAGCCACTGCTTTTCTGTCTCCTTTAAGGTATCCTATTTGTTTACTGTAAGTTCTTTTAAGGGTGGGATAGTGTTTTGCTCAACTTTGTGTACCTATACCCAGAAACGTACCAAATGAAGGGATGTGGAATGACTGAATGAATGACCAACCAGCTGGGTCCAGTGAAAGCTGTCATCCAAACCCAGATAGGCTTGTTTCCAAACCCTTGTTTGATCTACTCCCCCATGATGCCTTTTCTCTAATTTGAAGCTGTTCCCTAACCGAAAAAAATTGACATTCACTGTAAAAATAACTGTGAAAAATGTAAAGAAATAATCTGGTGAAGATATTCTTGTAATATGCACACACCACACACAGACACTTTAAATGTTAAATCCACAGAGTAATGAAAACTGTAATAGTCTGTATACTCAGTCAAGTGTAGAAACCAGAATTCCTGCCCAGCAGCTGAAAGTGCTAACAACTCTGCATTGCAGTGAGAAAACAAACATCATTTCAGACATACAAAACCTGCATTTAGTTCTCATTCTCCTGGAGCCGGTAAACAACCCGTTTGGCTGGCGGGTGTGGCTCATGGGATGGTGCAATTTCAGTGCCTCGACAGAAGTAAAGCCCCAGTGAGGAGGGTCTCCTCCTAAGGGAGACACACGCAACAAACACCTTCTTCTTGCTTTTCTGGGGCAGGGGAGTGATCAGCATTGGCATGTGACTCCTGCCCACAAAGACACAGCCTCAGAGGAAAGAGACAGAAAGGACCACAGCAGAACCTGCCTGAGTTGCAGGAGCCTGAAGAGGAGGAGAAAGGACTTTCACATGCTACCACGTCGCTGCTCTGCTCCCCTTATGGCAAAACTCCTTGAAAATATTTCCACTTCCTCCCACCCCATTCTATTTTCTTAAATTGTAAAATATGACAAACATAGTGAAAAAAGCCTAAAACATAAATGACCATTTAGGGGACCACTGCAAAACAAATATTAGTATAACCACTACAAATGCCAAGAAACAGAGTAGCTCTAGATTCTCAAAAGCCTTCCTTACCCCATTCCCAAACAACATCTGCTCCGTCACCTCTAGATGTAAGCATTATCCTGACTTTGGTGGTTTTTACTTCCTTGCTTTTATTAGTTTTATCACTTATTTAAATATGTTTTTTTTTAACTTTTTATATAAAGAGTCACATGGTATGTCTTCTTGTGTCTGCTTCTTTCATGCAATATATCCATATTGTTGGGTTGGGTATAGCCTATTAATTTTTTTTCCTTTTTTAAATTCAGTTTTATTGAGATACATTCACATAACATACAATCATCCATGGTGTACAACAACTGTTCACAGTACCATCATATAGCTGTGCATTTATCACTCGAATCTATTTTTGAACATTTTCCTTATACCAGAAAGAATCAGAATAAGAATAAAAAATAAAAATAAAAAAGAACACCCAAATCATCCCTCCCATCCTACCCTATTTTTTATTCAGTTTTTGTCCCCATTTTTCTACTCATCCATCCATACACTGGATAAAGGGAATGTGATCCACAAGGTTTTCATAATCACAGTCACCCCTTGTAATCTACATTGTTGTACAATCATCTTCAAGAGTCAAGGCTACTGGGGTGGAGTTTGGTATTTACTTCTAGCTATTCCAATCATTAAAACCTAAAAAATGTTATCTATATAGTGTGTAAGAATGTCTACCAGTGTGACCTCTCGACTCCATTTGAAATCTCTCAGCCACTGAAGCTTTATTTCATTTCCTTTCACATCCCTCTTTGGTCAAGAAGATGTTTTCAAGCCCATGATGCTGGGTCCAGGTTCCTCCCCAGGAGTCTTATCCTGCGTTGCCAGGGAGATTTACACCCCTGGGAGTCAGGTAACTCGTAGAGGAGAGGGCAGTGAGATCACCTGCCAAGGTCAGCCTATTAATTTTGTTGTATGGTTTTCTAATGAATTACTATATCACAACTTACTTATACACCCTTTTTGGGCTTTGAGGTTGTTTCCAATTTAGGGCAATTAAAAAACAAGGCCACTATGAACATTCTTGTGTACACATCCTGATGCACATAAGCACATCTTTTATCAGACATATATCTGGGAATAGAATTGCTGGTCAATCTATTCTGCAAAAACCTCAACTTTACCAGATAATGCCAAATTGTTTTCCAGATTTACTTTCCCACAACAATGTATAGAAAGTTTCTGATGCTCTACATCATTGCCAACACTTGGAATTGTCAGTTCTCCTCAAATAGATATACAGATTCAATGCAATCCCAATCAAAATTCCAAAGTGTCTGTGTGTAACTTGATAAACTAGCTCTAAATTTTATATAGAACTGAAAAAGGCCAGTAAGAGCCAAGGCATGCCTGAAGAAGAATAATGAGGTAGAAAACTTACTCTACCAAATATAAATTATTATTCCAACACTCTAGAAACTAAGAGGTATTGTGAACAAGGATAGACAAAATAACAATAGAACAGAACAATGAGTCAGTCTAGAAACAGACCTATGCATAAATGGACATGATCTATAACGCACAGATTTATGTTGCATAGTGGTGATTTTTCAATAAATCATGCTGAGACAATCAGGTATCCATATCCAAGAGAAAGAATGAAATCAGATCCCTGCCTCACATAATACAGAAAAAGCAGTTCCAGGTGGATTACATACCTAAAATGTGAAAGGCAAATCAATACAGCTTCTTTTTTTAATTAAACTTTTTTTTCATTTTAACTGTGTTGCTTCATAGTTGTTCAGAAACAATTTAAGAAGGGTTATAGCTACATAGTACAGAATATACTTTTCAGCACAAATGCATGGATTTATACCAAATGAATATTATTAAATTTTCAGAAGAACAAGTCTGTGAGAAAACATTGGATGGGGGCAGCAAGAAAATTTTCTAATGTTATTTTTAAATGATTATGATTTATTTCCAGAGAAACTGAATCAATTCTCAGACTTTAATGGTTGGAAAAATGAAGAAAAATAAAGAAAAAGAAAATAAAGACAGTTAATATGCTAATGAATTAAGATTATGAGTAATTTGTCAATCTTTAGAAACAATTCATTATCTTTAAGTTATTTTTATTATAAAAGTCATCATACTCATTTTAGAATATTAATAAAGACAAGAAGTGAGAAACTATTGTCCAACTTGTTAATCATTAAAAACTAGTAAGATAGTTTAATTTTCTTTATATGTAACTTTTATAGTATGTGAGATGACTATTAAGTTGAGTCTAAACCAGTGGGAAGAATTCAGTAAATGTTAACTAGAATTGGCTTTACCTGGTATTCTAGTTTGCTAATACTGCCAGAATGCAAAACACCAAAGATGATTTGGCTTTTATAAAAGGGGGTTTATTTGGTTACACAGTTAAGGCCATAAACTGTCCAAGGTAACACATCAGCTATTGGGTACCTTCACTGGAGGATGGCCAGTGGCATCCAGAAAACCTCTGTTAGCTGGGAAGGCATGTGGCTGGCATCTGCTCCAAAGTTCTGGTTTCAAAATGGCTCTCTCCCCGGACGTTCTTCTCTAGGCTGCAGTTCCTCAAAATTGTCACCCTTAGTTGCTCTTGGGGTGTTTGTCCTCTCTTAGTTTCTCCAGAGCAAGAGTCTGCTCTCAATGGCCGTCTTCAAACTGTCTCTCATCCGCAGCTACTCTCTCAGCTTCTGTGCACTCTTCAAAGTGTCCCTCTTGGCTATAGCAAGCTCGCTCCTGCTGTCTGAGCTTATAATGCTGAATGGGCAGGGCCACACCTCCATGGAAATTATCCAATCAGAGTTATCACCCACAGTTGGGTGGGGCACATTTCCATGGAAACAACCTAATCCAAATGTTCCAACTTAATCCCCACTAATATGTCTGCCCCCACAAGATTGCATCAATGAACATGGCTTTTTCTGGGGGACATAATATATACAAACTAGTACACCTGGGATGCAGAGAGCTTTTTCAGTCTAATCTCAGGGAATCTCCTCCCGTCCCCAATCATGTTTAAAATTTTTTTGAATGCTTTTCATATGTGTTCTAGTTTCCTCCCTAGAGACAGCTATAATTCTTAGGAGTGATCTCAGTTTTCTGCCTTGCATATGATCATCTTTCATATTTTTTTCATTTCTTTTGCCATTTGCATTAAGATAGTTTCTCAAGTTTCCATGTACATTATTGATCTCATTTTACTGCCTCCAATGTGACTGCATGTGACTTTCTTCATCTTCTTATTGATTTCCTTTTTATCTCAGATAGATATTTTTTCACTTTAAGTTGTCCTTTCCTTATGGATTTCTACTTCAGTCACATCTAGGGTATGTTGTAACTCAGTCCTTTAATTCTTGGAACCAGTGGAATACATAAAAAATTATAATTCTCAGTAAGTGCTATGATCAGGGCACCAGCATTCTTTACGACTATTGCACAGAATGTAGCATATCATTACATATCACCACGCTAAAAAGCAAAATGTGTGAGTCCACTTTTCTGATTATTATTCATTTACTCTGGGTCTCAGTTCCTTCAAGTTTACACTCAGTGCAAGTTTTTCTTAAACTCTTGCAGCATGCTGATGGTCAATCTTAGTTTCCAGTGGTGGCATGATTTTTCTTTCTACCACCCCTAAACAATATGGCTTTTTAAAGGAAGTATGGAAGAATATATATATAAATGAACTTGGGATAGGAAAAACTTCTTAAGCAGAATATTAAAAGCACTTATTATGAGGAAAAATTTGACATGAATATACCTGATCGTTGTATATGAGTCAGGTAAGTGTTCAATTTCATTTTTTCTTCCTTATGAATATCCATTTGTTTTCTAGCAAGTGAAAAGAATTCTTACACTTTCCTAGTAAATTGAAACCATCATTTTGCAGTGACCCTCTTTACCTCTGGTGTTGTTTTTTTGTCAGATAGTAATATAACTATACTAATTTTATTTTGGTTAATATTTGCAAATTATCCTTTTCCAACTTTTTACTTTCAATTTTTCTGCAACCTTACATATAAATATGTCTCTTGTACAGAGCATATAGTAGGGTTTTATACACTTATGAGGACAGAATAGGATTTTTTTTCTTATCTTGTCTGGCAATCTTTTAATTGGGGCAGGTCATCCATAAGTAATTTTTGACACCTTTGGTTTTTGATCTACCATTTTCTTTCGTATTTTTTATTTGTCATGATTATTGCATGTATTTTTCTCTCTTTTTTGACCCCTTTTAGAGTCTATTTTTCTGATCCCATTTTTTCCTCTCTGTTAGTGTAAGGTTTTAAGAAGTAGAACATATATCCTTGAATTGTCAAAATCTAACATTATTCTTAGTATTTATCGTCATCCAGGATAATTAATGGACCTTAGAAAACTCACTCCTTTTACCACCCCTCAACTTACATTATATACATATATATGTATGCATGTACATGCACACACAAATACAATGACAAAATATTATTAATATTTTGTACAAGGGGACTATGAACTTAATTAACTTTCAAATTGTAAAGTCTAAAAAATTTCCAGATAAGTTATTAGAATTAAAAAGAATTGAGCTAGGTTCCTAGATATGAAATAAATTTATCAATTGAATCCTATATAGAAAACAAAAAAGATAAAAATGAAATTTAAAATATCATTTAAAATGTCAGACAATAACAAATAGGAAGCATTAGAAATAAAGCTACAGAAACATATGGAAGACCTCTAGGACAAAGAATAATACTTCATAGGGAGATGTGCAAAAAAGATCAAATGAAGGAAGAAATAAATAATATTCACAGATTGGAAGGTTCAGTTTATAAAGATATCAATTTTCCCACCATTTATGTATTTAATGCAACTCTAATGAAAACCCCAAAGGTTTCTTAAAGGAAACTTGAAAGCTCATTTTAATATTTCATGGAAATGCAAATGGCCAAGAAAAGCCAAAAAATAACAAGAACCTTACCTTGTTTTTTTGAAAAAGAACAAGCTATGAAGCTATGCTTCACCAAATATCTAGACTTATTTTAGTTCTACAGTAACTGTCAGCATGGGAGTAGCCCAAGGATAGATGCAGACACCATTGATTGACAGAATGTAGAGTCCCGAAACACACCATACTTAATGGACTTTTGATATATGACGGGGTGGCCCTAAGGAACAGTGGGGAAGGGACAATCTTTCCAACTGATAGTCAGAGGGCAACTGGATACTCATAAGGAAGAAAAAATGAAACTGAACCCCTATAACAACACACACAACAATTAGACGTATTAAATGTGTAAATGTGAAAAGTAAAATAATAAAGCTTTTAGAAGATAATAAAACAGATTATCTCCACAAACTTGGGGTAGGGAAGGATTTCTTAAACAAGACAGGAAAGAGCAACAGTAAGAATTAAAAAGGAAGAAAAAAGAAAAGATAAAACAAGATCACTGTCTCAGGCTGGAACTTATTGTTACCAGTACACAACAAGATAAGTAGACACATTGAGAGGAAGCTTTTAGAAGCTTTTGTGACAAACTGACAGGGTAATTTTATGTCTATTTAATCTACACAAAAATTATTTTTATATTTGGAATTTCTGGTTTATTTTATTTTATTTTTTTATATTAATTAATTTTTATTGCATTTTAGCAAAATATTAGTCTGCTAATACTTTTTAAGTAGTCCACAGAGAGTCTGAGAAGTAGCGAAATAAACAACAAAACTATTTGTTAAATGACATTTTAAAAGGAAAACAAAGACACAGAATGGGAAAAAATATTTGTAACACATTAATTATGGAAGTTTTGTGTAAAAAAAAATCATAAAATATGTAAGGAATCAATTCAAATCAATTAGGAAAATGGAGAAAAAACCTGAACTGACACTTGACATGAGGAAATTTTAATGCCTAATAATGTGGTGAGTGTTCAACTTCAATATCATTCAAGAAATGAATATTACAGCTACAACAAAACCAGTTACTCACTGACTTGGCAAAAACCAAAAAGTCTCACAAACCTAAAGATTGTGAGGATGTTGAACAACAGGGGCTCTCATACATGGATGGTGGGACAGCAAACTGATCAAAATACTTGAGAAAATTCTTTGGGGGTATCCACTAACACCGAACATACACATACCCCATGGAACTTCTAGGGGTTCTACTCCCAGGAACCAAGAGAAATGAGTTCACCTGTGAACCAAATGTTGTGGATAATAATCATAGCAGTGTAATTTACAATAACTGCAAAATGGAAATAAACCCAAATGCTCACCAGCTGCAGACGGGTTTTCACACTATGGATAGTAAACAGCACCACAGCTTCAGGCAACAATGTGGATGAATTTTGCAGACAAGACAGTGCCCTGGTCTCCTCACCGTCCCCCACGGGGTCTAAAGGATGTTTCTGGGACAGATTCTCCTATAAACTCAGTGGGATCGTGGTGCTGGAGTCGTTCAGGTCCATTGAGCCAGCCTCTGCTTGGTACCCAGATGTCACAGGAAGTGAAGGAGGGGTCCAAAGGGGTCCTGGGCTGAGAGGAGCCCCGTGATGTCGGGAACAATCCTGGGTCATGCATGGGGTTGGAGTGCAGGAGTCACAAGCCCAAGTGGGAGTTGGGGCTACCAGAGAGCCCTGTGGGGTTCTCTGTCCTAGGGAACTGGGGGGAGCCCTGGCTGTGGCCTGAAACAGTGGATTCTGATGCTGGCACGATACCCAGGGTCTGGGTAGAGGGGTCCTGCAGAACCCTGAGACCCCGGGGGAATACAATGCCGGTGGAATAAGGACATGGTGGGGGTAGTGGTGGTGGTGGTGTCAGATCAGATTGTGGAAGCTCAACCACCAGGAGTCTTTTTAGTCTCAAGTAAATACTCAGACTGACATGACTACCACGGCCACAGTGGGCTCTCAGAGGCTACAGGCCAAGAAATAAAGCCAGGTGGCAGGGCAGGGGCAGGCATCTCTTCCCCTCTCCAGTGCCCCCTCTCCTCCCCATAAAGCACAGCTCCCACGATCCCCACAAGGGTCGAGCCAGTTACAGGAATCAACACACTGAGGAAGCCCAACACTGGACTTCCTATCAGGTATTCAGAATTCACTTACAGTCCTCCCAGCCCAGGGTACCACTCCGGGGTCATTTTTACCCAAACCATGTTTCCTGGTACCACAGCCACTATCCCACCCTTATCAGGTTTCTGGAAAGATAGAGCTAGAAAGTTAACCCAAGGCAAATCTATCCTTAGAGAAGAAAAGTGGGTTTAGCTAGCCCTCTACCCACAGTACAGAAGATGGAGCTCGGCTCATTGGAAATGCTGCGGGAACTCTCAAGTGGAGGTGGTGCCAGGTCCAGAACTCAGGGCAAAGCCTGGAAGCCTGCTTTCAAAGGAAACTTTGTGAAGACCCCATCACATGAAGCCAGCAACAGTGGGGCTGCTCTGCTTGCAGTGTGTGTGCGGCAGAGCTGGCCCAGCCCCCAGGGCAGCTTACCTTTCCCACAGGCCTGCACCAGGCCGTACCACTCCCCACAGCTGTTACACAGCAAGGTGAAGGCGGTTTCACGATGGCCCGTGACGTGGCCTGGGGCACACACGTACAGCAGCTCGTCCCCCATTTCCAAGCCGGTGCGTCCCTGCAGGATGGTGTGGGGAAATGAAGGCGGATCTCCACACGGCTTGTCTGAGGAGAAGGAATCACAATCAGGTTTCCCTGACTATGCAGAACTTTTTCACCCTGTGAGAAAACAAACTTAAAAACAACTCTCCCTTCTGTGGGCGCTGCCTGCACCCCAAACTGCGATTGCTGGGTGACTGCTCAGTGTTGGGGGGCCTCTGAGACCAGCTGTTTCTTGTCCACTGTGGCATCCCTGGCACCTGGCAGAACTCCTGGCCCAGATGAGGCCCTCAAAGAATACTTGTTGCATGAATAAAAGAACCGCTGCAACTCTGTATTTTAATGTTACTAGGCAACACCAAGGTGAAAGGAGATCACAGAGACGTATGCCTCTCAGCAAGCCACTTTTTGCCTTTTTTAAATAAATGAATAGGTGCTCTTTGTCAATATCTAAAATACTCTATACAAAAGTATCGAATACAGCAAATAGTGCCCCTCCCCTCCCCAATCTCAACCCTAGTGGTAAACACAGTTGATAGTTTGGTATGTACACATAAATACAGGTGTGTGTGGGTATACAAATATGCACACACACATATAGTTTTCTTAAAACATCTATGTTAAATCCCATTTATGGGATTACACCCCATGTATTACTGAGTACCCAGCTTTTTTTTTTTTTTTAATGTCTGAGAGCTCTTTCCACACTAGTATAATCTCTCAATCTTTCGAAAGGCTGCATTTTAGCACACATTATTTAATCTTTTGAGAGATATTTATGTTGATTACAGTTTTTCACTTTTACAAACAATTCTGCAATGAACATCCTCATATGTGCATCTTTGCACATATCTTGTATCTTCAGAATAAACTGCTAGAAGTGGAACTACTGGACCAAAGGAATACAGCAATTTTTTTTTTCAAAAAATAAAATAATTTTCAATGGAAATTTTTTTTTAATCTTATATACCACTTTCCTTTAGTCTTTATATAGTTAGATTACATAAGAAGCACACTGCTTAAAAGATGACAGGCTGAGAAAAGAAGAAAACAGAAAATATAGCTTGTGCTTTAAACCACCCTGAATGGGATGACAGCTTGTAGTTTTGGTAGCACTTTCTCAAAGACAGTCATCGCTTTGCACATTCTTTAACAAGAGAGAGATTTTGAACAAGAAAGGGTGTGGCTTTACTTTAGGAAGACAGCACACGGTGCCACACTGTAACCACAACCACCTTGACCACTGGCCCAGGAGATCAAATAGGGACACGCAGCTGTCCTGAAAGTTACCACACATCCAGAGGCCCCCACGAGCAGGTGGGCTACATCCCTGGGTCTCTCGTTTTAAATACGGCATGCTGCCATTCTTAGACCAGTCACCAGCCTCAGTCCGCCAGGCTGGACTGAATTCCAGCTGGTATCTCGGGGGCAAAATCTCGGCCTCTTTCTCCACCATCTCGACTGCCCACAGCTGGATGCACCAGTCTTTCTCCTGCCAGGATCTTGATCCGGGAAACTGGAGGCTCTTCATCGCACATTCCTTTTCCAAGCTACAGGCCTGCAAATACTTTCAGCCTCCTACAGATCAATCTGCAGAGCACAACACCAATTCCTTGGAAGGAAATCCAGCAGCAGAGAGTAAGTGCTTTGTGAGTGGATAAAGGAGAACTCAGGCCAATTCACACCCACCAGACTCAGGGCATCTTCTCCTTCAGAGTTAATTTCCAGAATGGCATGGGCTAGACTGTGGCTCAGGAAAACCACCATAACGCTTCTGAGAGTCTGGGTACACAGACCATATGTTTTGGGATTTCCCACAAACGTTCGAGACAGGAAACACACTGCTTCTTGGCCGGTGTGTTTTTAAGAGCTCCAGGACAACAGTTCCAGGTGTTAACACAACCCACAGCACGCCAAAAACACTACTCACATCCAGGTGTAACTTGAATTGGTTTCTTTCACCAACCTTCCCAATCTTGAACCTCTCAAGGGAGCCATGGAAAACAGCTGGCTATATACTGAGACCCTCTTCTTGTCTCCAGGGAAACTTATATTTGGGCAGGCTTTACTGCTATTTCTCAATTATTCTGCCAGCAGAGATAGTGGTTTGTGGTTTTCTCAGACCTTAGAGCTGGGCTCAACAGTTTCCCACCAATGGCAGTTTCTATTATTTTCCCTTCTAAGGAAAGAAGATTTTACAAAAGATCTTATCTATCAAACAAACGCCTACTAATAAACAATTATTCATTTTTCAATTTAAAAAGGCACATATACCTGCCAGTCAGTTTCTGGTAACTAGTGTTTACACAAAGACTTGGGAACTCAAATGAAATGTGATGCTTTTGAGTAATTATAAGACTTCCACCATGACCATTGAAATGCCATAGAAAAGTCTGCAAAACTCTGTCATTATTTCACAAATCAAAGATTTGGAAATTCAGACAAAAATGCCCTCCATTTCCCACTTCCTTTCGGTGTTACCTAATGAAGTTATCTTTAGTGCCCATCTGCTCAGCTCTCTCCCACCATCCTTGCCCTCCCCATGCCACTCAATTTTATTGTTAGTCCTCAAACTCTCCATATTAGTGTCTCCCAAATTTGAGCACGCATCAGAATCACCTGGACAGCTTGCAAAAACATCAGGGGAAATGGATGAAACTAAATTTGTAAAATAAATATGATTTTTGAATTTGGGTGATGGGTACGTGGGAACTTACTACACTACCTTTGTGTTTGTTTGAAATTTTTCATAATAAAAAGGTTTAATTCCCCACACAAGTAACTATCACTCAAATCAGAAAACTTGAAAAACTCACAGGGAAAACATGACAGGAAAAGTCAAAATGCTCTAACATGATTTTTACCCTTTCAGTTTGAAACACACACATATACACACACACACAGAGTATTATGCTGCACGATGATAGAAACTGCTCTGTGGCTTTTTAAAAAACATTATATTGTAAAAACTTTCCCATCAACAAATATTAGTATTATTTATATTTATTTGTAAATGACTATATAGTATTCCGTTGTATGAATTTACCATAATGGACACCCTATTTTTGAACATTACTTTGTTTACATTTTTTCCTTACTTAGTAATGAACATCCTTGTAACACCTTTATACTCATCCACTATTCTAATTTCCTTAGAATAAAATCTTTAAAGTGGAATTGACAAATTAAAGAACCTGTATAGTTTTAAATCTTCTGATTATTCTTTCAAATTGAATAAGTGTTTATGAATTTACAAATTTACACTCCTTCCAGTGATACATAAGTTTGCTGGTTTCTCCTCAGAACACTGGATTCTATTATTTTTCATAATCTTTGACAATTTTAGAGACCCCAAAAATAATTTCTTATATTTAATGTGCATATTGGTAAGATGTGAATATTTGTTTACCAATTGTATTTCCTTAAAATATTTTTGTTTTGGACTTTATCTTTTTCTTAGCAATCTATACGAGAATGATATATATTTATACGATAATCCATTGTTTTATTTTCCCAAATTCTTGACCAATTAACCCTGTATTGACTTTCAAATAATCCATCTTTCCCAATAACTTGAAGATTTACAACTCCCTTAACTATATAATTATGTAAGTTGGGTCTATTTTGTTTTTTTTTTAGCCTTTTGCATAGATGTATTTATCTGTGTCTCAGGGCCAAATGAGTTTGTTTATCATGACTTTAAAATGTGTCTTTATATCTGGGCTTCCCTCGTTATTTGAGGAATGACAATTCAGTATGACTGAAGCACAAAGTACCAGGAGGGAGCTCACAAGCAGTGAGACTAGAGGTGGGCAGGCAGGTGTTTATGAGGACCTTTTAAGCCAGGTAAGAAGGCTAGAATGCACCCAGTGGGGAACGGGGAGCCACTGAAGAGTTTAAACCAGGGAATAACATGATCCACTGACACTTTAGAAACAGCACTGTTTGCAGTGTAGAAAATGGGCTGGGGAAACAAAGCCTGGAGACTGGGGGGCCAGTTAGGAGGTGACTTGAGCCATCCATGATAGCAAGACAGGAGCTGAGGTGCAAGTGCAGGCGGAGAGAACTCAGTGGATCTGGTAGATAGTAGGAAGGCAGACTTTTACTGAACTTTTGATTGAAAAGATGTTGGAAGTAAGCGAGAGGATCAGGGGCAAGGGAAGGGCTAGGAAGGTTAAGGGATGTGAGATTGTTTGGGACTTGCTGAGTCTGAAACTCCATAATAGCTGCATATATGGAATCTGGAGCTTGAGGGAGAGATCTGGGCTTGAGAAGATAATTTGGGATTAATCGGCATTTAGATAAAAATTAAAGTGTCCCGTGAGTTACGGGCCCGGGTCAGAGCTCTGAGGAGTGAGCAGAGAATGAGGATATCGCCCCAGAAAGATACAAAGAAAATCCAAAAAAAGTACAATTCCCAGCACATTATTAGTTCTCAATAAATTGAAGCTATAAAGACAGACTGAAATAACTAAAGATGGGCAAAAGATTTATTTATGAGGATGTTCAATCATGGTATTATTATTACAGTGAAAACCAGGAGCTACTGAAATGTCTAACAAGAGGGAATGTTTTGTTTATGGTACATCCATTTGATGCAGCCTTTAAAAATCATTTTTTGAAGTATAGTCAGTCTAATGGGAAGATATATATTGTGAAGTGAAAAAACCAGAATGCAAACCTATATATTTTCCATATAATCCCAATTTGGTAAACTAAATAAAACAGAGGGAAAAAAAAAGGCTGATACCAACAGTTACAGGGCAGATGACTTTTAAGTGACTTATTTTCTTTATACTTTCTACTATAATGACCATATGTTCATGTTTATAATTAGAAAATACACTAAAAATGTAAAATGGGGTGAATGACACCTATCTCACAGGGTTGTTACCAGAATAAATATTGTCCAGTGCCCGCCACATGCCTGGACCTTAACAGAGACATAAATAAAAGTAAGTTCCATTTCCCAAGCAAGTATTTGGAGGCTGATGACTTTCTGAATTGTTCTTAAAGTAATGATGGTAAATGAATACCCAGTTCCCTTACACCAAATGTAGCTGAGCATGCAAAACAGAACAGGAACTGAATGCAGTTTGTGG
This sequence comes from Choloepus didactylus, assembly GCF_015220235.1. Taxonomy (NCBI): domain Eukaryota; kingdom Metazoa; phylum Chordata; class Mammalia; order Pilosa; family Megalonychidae; genus Choloepus; species Choloepus didactylus. The sequence goes on from NC_051307.1 coordinate 185,409,772, forward strand.
CCATGAAGAAAGATAAAATGGCTTATTAGAAGATAATATCAGAAATAGGCCCATATTTGCCTATATCTGATGGGAACACAGAGAGATTAATGATGGTTGCAAACTCTTGGGTTTGGGCTATGGTCCATGAGAGCAGCAAATAATCAGTTCAACTTCAGATGGTGACACGGGGGTTTCTTGGCAGGATGCCCCTGACTCACCACGGGCATGAGTTGCATTTCTGTAGCTGTCGCTTATCTTGGCTCAACAACAATGGACCTCTGTAATGAGCAGGGCAAAGAACCCGTCCATTCTGCCATTCACATACTCTCCCCTTTTAGTAAATAGAGTTCCCAGGGAGAATTTTTTTCTAAATATAATACTGTATTGATAATAGCTAAGGTGACCACAAAATTTATTATCCATATGAGGACACTTATGACAATGAGAGGGGTTCCTGTTAATAATTATCATGGGACAACCAGCACAAAGGAGCACTGTCCTAGGCAAACTGCAAGGCAGGGTTCCCCTCATAAGAATATCACGCATCTCAGCCAGAACAGCAGTCCCTGCTAAGATAAGCTATTCAAGGTTAAATACAAAAGAGCATCTCAGGAAACAAAAATCCTCTACTGTCTGAGTTTGAGTCCTCACTCCCCTACTTACTAGCTGTGTGACCTTGGGCAAGCTTCTTAACCTTGCTGTGTCTCCATTTCCTCATCAGTAAAATAAGGATAATAACGACAACTTCCCTCAGGGTTGTTGTGAGGAATAAATGAGTTAATATAGGTAACAGGGTAGGTGCTATAGCAAGTGTTTGATATTATTCTCTTCCTCAGGTCAAGAATCTGAAGCACATGCAAGTCCATAATCAAAGCTGCAGCCTCAGGGTCAGTGGAAAAGTTGGAGATGTTTGCACCAATAGAGGCTTTATCGGGTCTGGAGTCCTGCTGCACAGGCCTGGGAAGAGTAGGGACAAGAAAGCGCGTGGGTGAGAGCTCCTGGCTCTACCTCCCTGGAGCTGTGTGACCTGAGACAAGGCAAAAACCTCTCTGTTCTTCAGTTTCCTCATCTGAATAAACCAGGATGATAATACCCTTACGTGAGATCATATATGCAGGAATGCTGTGGAAAACCATTTTGAAAGCTGCTCAATGATTTTTTCTTTTTCCTTTTCTCTTTTTGGTTTTATTAAGCTATTATTTATATATATATTTATTATTTGTATATTAATAAATATATAACATTATTATAATTATAATTGTATAATATATAATTATATATAATATATATATAAACAAAATGCAATAATTTTAAGTGTAAAGCTTAACACACTTTGGTAAGTGTATGCAATTTTGTAGCCACCACCACATCAAGGTATAGAAGAGCTCCCTCACCCTAAACTATCTCCTCATTGCCCTTGGCCCTCGATATCCCCATCCCACCCCACCCCACCCTACTCCATGCAACCAATGACCTACTTTCTATTATTGGTAATTCTGCCTTTTCTAGAATTTTGCACAGCAGGAATCACATAATATACACCTTTTGTGTTTGGCTTTTTTCACTTAGCATAATGTTATTGAGATTCGTCCATGTTTTTGCATGTAGTATTATTCCATTCTTTTTACTGATGAATAGTAATCCATAATGTGGATATACCACAATTTTCTGATCCACTCACAGTTGATGGGCATTTAAGTTGCTTCCAGCTTTTGGCTTTATGACAGAGTTGCTATGAGCATTTGTGTACATATTTTTGTATGGTCATGTTTTCATTTCTCCTGGCTACAACATCTAGGTGTGGAATTGCTGGATTGTATGGTATATGCCTATTAAACTTTGCTCAATAATTTTAAAAAACATTATGGGTTGACTTATTGGAAGTAGTGTGACATCAAGGTGAAAAAACTGTGCTATTACCACTACGTATTATTTGAATTTGTGAGGTACTAGATACCAACCGTAATCATAGCTCACACTCATTGAGGCCTTACTCTGTGCCCGGCACAGGGTTAAGTGATTTACTTGCATTATTCCATTTTTGTCCTCTTGACAACCCTATGTCATGGATTATCCCCAGGGCAGGTAAGTGATGGAGCTAAGATTTGAACCCAGGTATTCTGGCTACAGAGCCTGTGGATCTAACCACTGTGCACTGTTTCCTGGGTGGTGTTTCCTCCCAGCAAACCAGGGTTTAGTTCTGATAAACTTTTTTGTCATAAACAGACAACATACTCTCCCCTCAAGGGCTGGGAGTTTTTCACAAGTGGACAAGTTTAGGGGTTCCCAACCTCCTACTGGACTGTACAACTAGCAGCCAGAGGATCTTCAGAAAATGTTCCCCATCCACCAAGTTCTCTCCTGCCCTCTGCTTGGCGTGCCTACCCAGCCCGGCCTCGTGTCTCATACCTATTACCCCAAGGCCAGAGGACTGGAATGTCCATAAGAGTTGTGGGTTGGGTGGGGCAGATGGAGCCTCTTTCACTTGGAGGGGAAATAGAGTTGGGAAGACACTCATATCTTGCCTCTGGGAGGCTGGAGTCACCACACATGGTTTACAGGAACGTGAACACCTCGTGCCCAGAGTATTGATGGAGGCAAAGCTCTATGTACAGATTCCGGCCTCGAGAATGCCTGTGTCAGAGGGTAAAACACAGGCTGAGAACACCCAGGATGGAGATAATTTTAAGTTACATGAGAAATGCAAGAATTCATGTGCACTGTAAAAAAAAAAAAAGTTAAAACATACAAAGCATAGAGCACGAGCTGTGAATGACACCTCCCAACCCTACTCTGTTTCCAGGAGATATTATCTCCTCCAGATGTGTTTCCTTTCGGGGGGAAGAGCGGGGGGGGGGTTACTTTATATACATTCATGCTTACACATGTGTGTAAAAATAAGTTGTTAAAAATATAAAGCAGATCACACTACACATATTCTGAGACTTGCATAAATGTCTTGGAAGATCATCCACAGCACTGGCTCTCACTCTGCTCATTCTGACTACTCCCTCCCTCCTTCTTCTCTCTTGAAATCAAGAGAACTGTCAAAAGTGGGAAGCAGAAATGCTCCTTCCCCAAGATCAGCCCTTCCCAATGTCCAGAGGTCACCCCATAAAACAGTTTGGGTTGAAAAGGTAGTTCTGACTCTGCCCCTGGTGGTCTGTTTGACTTCCAACTCCCTGCCTCTTCTGGAGACGCTTTACTCTCCAGTGACAACATCACAGACTCTTCTCCCGCCCCCAGCTGAGTGGGAGATGGGCTGTAATGCTGGTGCTTGGTTTGACATTCTAAGGAGGACCATTAGGTGATTTTGAGATAATATTATTTTTATTAAATTCTAAGCATTGGTCCTCCTCAAACAGGCCCCTGGGACACATTAGGGCTGTCCCGCCACCTCAAGAATCTCCATCTTTAACTCTGCCCAGCCATCCCTCTGTTGTCAGCAGAGTGCTGTACCCTGTGTTGAGATCCCAGAGTTTCAGGGAGAGAGTCACAGCTAGAATTGCCACAGCAGCACCACACCAGGCCCTCCTGGGTCTGATGTCATGGACGAACGTTGCTTCTTCCATTAAACATTTTTTTGTCACTAAAGTACATATGCAATGCTTGGCTTCTACAGACAGAAAGATATGCCCACTTGTGCTTTACTGAAGGGAAATGTTTAGAGGACAAGCCTAAATGTGTGCTGTAAGTTGACTGGTTGCCCAAAAGTCACCCTAGGAAAGCTAGCCGTGTGGGTTTGAGTCCCCATGACTGGAAAGACAAGCCTCTACATGACCTTCCTGCTGAGTAAACTGAGCTAGGCCAGGCCTCGATGGATATGGGGAGGTGCCTAGAGACAAAGGGAAGGCAGCAGCTCTGTATCTGAATTGCATATGAACCACAATGCTGTTGGCTTTGATTGTGAGCCCTCAAGAAGGAAGTGTGGTTGTGTGAAAATTCTGTATTACAGTCAGTGGGATTCTGGCAACCAATGTGGGGTGGCCCAGGCCGCCTCTCCTGACTCATCACAGAGCCCTCTGCAGTGTCCCCTCTGGCATTCAGGCTGCCATCCCCACCCCATCCCAGCACGCCATATTTCTCTCAGCTTATTTTCACCAAAGAGAGATGAGACATGGAGGGCCAGGGACTGTACATTATTAGCCCTTTTTAAGCGTAAACAGAAGTGTGGCTGGAAACTGGAGGCCTCAAGCAAATAGTAAATGGGGACCAGTTGCATGTGAAGAGAGCTGCTCACCCACTGCTGCTTTGCAAGGCAAGGTGGGGCTGCGTGAGCAGCATTTGCCCCTATAGAGGGTCAAGAAAGCAACGGGTTCCCTTGGGATGCCATGTGAGCGAGCAGAAAACCTGGGCGTTGGAGTCAGAAAGATCCACCTTGTAAACACTTGCTAACTATGGCTCTGGACAACTCATATCTTTTTGAGCTTGTACAAGTGGCTGCAAGAATTCAGAGAGGTAACAGAAGGAAAGCAGCTGGTGCCTGGTACATGCTCTGCAAATGTTTGTCTGGTCTTTGCTCTTTCTGGAACATGCCTGGCCCTACCTTTACTATATTTCTCCAGAATCCTGAACCACATAAGGACACTTTCTGGAAAGCTAATAACAGTCACTAAGCTAGTGACATTTGCAGGTCCAGAGGTGGTTGTGAACAGCACAGAGGTACATATCTCAGAGATCACACAACCCCTCAATACCCCCGAATCAGCAGAGCCTTGAGAACAAAGTTGTCCACCGCTGCACCTAGCTCTGCGGGCCCATATGTGCATCTGTGAGGCTGGGCTCTGGGGCCCTCCTCACATTTACCACTTGCCAGAAAAACTCGCCAGAAAACCACAAATCCCTGAACACGCAGACAGGTCCAGAGTCCACCCCAGCTCTTCTGCTACGACAGATGTGGAGGAGTCTGCCCGCATTGTTGGTGTCCACAGCCCAGGCCACAAGGACATCACAGAGATATTTCCCCAGGAGCCAAAGGATCCACTGGCTCCATTTCTGTGGCTGCCCAAACACTTGGCATCCCTGGGAATTGGCTGTTTGTGCCTCAGGACTGCTCTGTGACTGCAGACCTCAGTCTTGGGAAAGCAAGACCTGACACCGTCCAGGCCTGGATGTGTGGCACCAGGAGCAGGGGAGGGGGCTTCCCTACTCACTGGGATGAGGGTTAGTTTGTTCTGCCTCCACAGGCACCTCAGATCTGCCCAGCACCTACTCCAGACCTCAGGGATGTTCTGAAGTCAACTGAAGCACTAATAACAACAGCTCGCCCAGAGGGAGTCTGATCTGTGCTCTTTACACTTCTAGCCTCACCCCAGCTGTTCTCACCAACTGGGGTGTCCTCTCCTCCCTTCCCTATCGACTAGCCCCATGAATCAAAATCGTTCAAGTTCCACCTCAAATGCCCCTCCCAAGAACTCCCCCTAATTACCATCTTCCTTTGTATCATGGAAATGCATTTATTCCTTACCTATCCTGATACACTGTCAAGTCTTCCAGAGGGTGAATGCATCATCTGTCTGCCTGTCTATCTATCTATCTATTTATCTATCTATCTATCTATCTATCTATCTATCTATCTATCTATTCATCATCTGTCTAAAGCACCTCCAAGTCCGAGCAGTGGACTTTGCATGATCCTGGATGAACAAATAAATTAACGAATGGCCAAAGCCAGATTAATGACAGTGAGCTCAGATTCTTCCACACTCAGGAGTCCCTGAACTAAATAAACTCGATCAGCTGTTCAAAGCAGCATGATGAATTGCTTCTATCCTCATGAACACAGCTGGAGAATTTCCCCAAAGCCCTTCCTGAGGCACAGGCCTCCTCCAGGCAGACCTGAGAACTGGCCATTCTCAAAAATTCCTGATCACACTCAAAGACAGGCTGGCATCCAGCGCTCTCTCTCTTTCTCTCTCTCTCTTTTTTAAGGTAATAATATTGTAATAATATTATTTCTTGGTTTTGATAAATGTGCTATAGTCATATGTCATCACTGGAGGAAACTGAGTAAGGGTCTACATAGAAACTCTGTATGGCTTTTGCCTCTTTCCTTCGAGCCTAGAATTCATTTAAAATAAAAATTTATTTTAATAAAAAATTTGACAATTCAAACCACCAATCTAAGTCAATGGCATAGGCCAAACATATTTGCTGAGCACCTACTATGTGTGAGACACTGCAGAGAACACAATGAGTAAATACTCAAAGAATTTTTAGTTTGGTGAGAGCAACAAAATAAATTAAGCTCACCATTTGAGAGCTACAACTCATCACAAAGGAGGCACAGCCCTGTTCATGATATCACAAAGGAAGGGAATAGTTTCATTTCAGTTCTTTGAGGGAAATAGAAGCAAGAGTAAAGCATGCAGAGGAGGAGGAATGCGGTATTAAAAGGTGAGACAAACAAGGCCAGCGCTGACTTGGAGCAGGACAAAGAGAAGCACACAGAGTGGGGCCTGGCGGTTCGAACAGAAAGAAGGTGAGAGGAGACTTGAAGCCTCAGACCCCAAGCCGCCGACCCCACAGACGAGCTGCCAAGAGAAGCAAAAGCCAGAGAACCCAAGTGGAGGCGGTTTATTTCATCAGCATCCAGCTGGTTAAAAATAACTTCACTTATTAGTTTAAGTGAGATCACCACAGGGCTGGAAATTCACTGTCAGCGCAACAAAAATACTGGAAGGAAAATGAGAAAAGTCTACATTCATGATGAACTTTATTTAAAAAGAGAAACACAAGAGGAAGGCTTACACATTCCACAGGCCCTGTTTTTCCCCTCTGGGGATTAGCACTCTTGATTCTTCCCATCTTGCAAAAGAGAAGCAGCAGCACAGAGCTAAGTGCCATGAAGCATCCCCTGGAAAAAAGGCCACCTTTGGAGATTACACTGCACCACGGGAGTGCAATGAGCCAGACCTCGCCTGCACTCACGTGGGAACCTCAAGGAACCGCCTGTTCTTCCACTAAAGTGCTGCACCTTCTTTAAGCAAACAGATCTCCCTTGTTGACTGTGCTAACAAAGTCTCCACTGAGGAAAAGAAGCAACTCAACTGAGAAGGGCGGAGGGCCGTAGGGAAGCGGTTTTCATGCTCTTTCTGAAGGAGGAGAGGCAGAGGACCACGGATAGCGCTCGCTGAGTGGCCCTGGAGAATCCACTGCTTCTCTAGAGACCCGGTGAGGGCACAGATCTGTGGTCCTAATCCCAGCTCAGCATGCATTCATGAATCCCCCTGGTGGCCCACCCAAAACCTCCTCACAAATCAGGCCCTGTGGGGCCAAGATTCCAGGGTTCCCTGTACGAGCCCCACTCTGTGCGACCCTCTTAACCTGGAAACTGTGGGTGGTGAGGGGAGGCAGGCTGGGTTCAGGGTGACAGGACTCTCAGGCACTTTGAATGCGATGAACCACACACAGCACCCGCTCGAGTAACGTGGCAGCCTGTCATCACACGCATGTCGACAGGGGTCGAGATACACACGGCATCTAGAGCGTGTCATTCTGCCAGCTCACTTGTGGGAGGGAGCTCTGGGAGACAAAAGCCACTGCTGGCATCAATTTCGGCTCCTCTGACACAGGCAGAATATTTGCTGCTGGGCCTTTTGGGCCGTATCTGTGTTTCAGTTCCCTCCAATTTTGCTTCAGATGTCAGCTCCCCATAACTCAGAGTTTTCTGTTTTGCTTTGTCTTTTGTTTTTGTTTTTTTTTTGGAGAGGGAGTATGTAGACTATTTGATATTGATATATTAGAAACATTTTATTTTTATTTAATTGCAAACTTACAGAAAAATTATAAAATTGGTTCAAGGAACTCATAAACCCTATATTAAGATTCACCAGTGTTTGCATTTTGCACTGTTTTATTATTATTTTCTCTCTGTATATATACATGTGTGTGCATATAGATATATGTATGTTTTTATTTACATGTATGTGAATATACATTTAATTTTATTTACACTATTTAATTTTATTTACACTATTTGAGAGGAAGTTGTATATATGACATCTTCTTGACCCTAAAAACCTCAGTGTGCCTTTCCTAAGACAAAGATATTCTCTGCCTATGAATCCCTGCCTATCAAAGGATCCTTTAAATTTACTTTTGTAGTTAAAAAAAAAAAAAAGACACAGATATTGTTTTCCTTGGGTCTTTCCAGAGCAAGGCCACATCCCTTAGATGCTTGACTGGACAGATGATGTCAAGAGACTTTCCCAACAAAGTCTTCCACGGAAGTCAGCAAATGAAGAAGTCCTTCTTGGAGGGAGGCCCCATAGCAGAAGGGAGGCCTATCACTAGTAAACAGGTGACAAGCATCTGCCTGGGCCTTAGGATTCACTGAGGCCCTTTGATGTCCCAATTCCCCTGACCCCATTCCTGCGGATTAGGATTTGGAACCTCTGGGATGGAACCTGAGGACTTGTATTTTTAACAAGTTCATCTGATATTTCTCAACATCAGAAACGTTTGGGAAAACCTGCACTGTAGAAGTTGTCCCCAACCTGGGCTGCATATTAAAATCAATGGGGTGCTTTAAAAAAACTTCAATGCCCAGAGCATTTAAATCAGTGTTTCTAGGGCTGGGACCCAGGCACAAAACTCCTCAGATGAGTCCAATGCGCAGCCAAGCAGGACCTGTGCTGATTTCTATGATGATGAGTAAGCAGTTTGTTTTTTCTCTATTTGCATGAATGTTCTCCTTCAAAAGCATGTGTTTCTGATAATGAAGTTGTACTTATTTCTGTGAGCATGAGGCACTGCCATAGAGACTTCTTTGTGGTTTTCTTCCCACAGCTCAGCTGATTTCCTAGAAAGAAGTTGAATTTTCCTTCCTAAGAGCAATTTCCTAAATCCCAGAAATTTCCTTTTGGGGAAAAAGGATTTTCTTTTTAATGTGCTGTCCACTATGAAGAGAGACTGAAGGGCAAGATCTGAACATCAGAAACTGTAGCAGATATTGTCAGGGCTCTGCCCATATTCCCCAAAGCCCTTTATCATGCCCATGCACAGGGGCTCCTGTTGTGTACCTATGCCTCTTTGTTGTAGGGTAACACCCATTCTACAGGAACTGCTTTGCCTGTGTACATGGAAAACCAGGAGTGCCTGGAAATTTACATCTCCCCAAAGCAGCATTTAATCAATGACTGACAAGTGCAAAGATACAGATATCCTAGCACTCTCACCCCTTGATTGAGAAAACTCTGAGCTGACCTACATTGTTTCCAGAGATCCTCTGCAGGAATGAGCCAAAGTTATTCCTCCTCCTCTTCCCTGTCCACTTCTTCCTGGCTCTATCAGCTTTTCTCTGGAAGACTTCCTGATAAATCACATCCAGTGAACCTTCATCTCCAGGTCTGCTTCTGGAGAAAACCTAAGACAGCAACCCCCAAGAGCACACCCTGTAGGCCCTTTACAAAGGCTCTGGCACTGACCTTTATCCGTAATACAAAGAGCACTGAATGTGCCACCAGGAACTGGGTTGCTCTCAATTCTCACATCGACAGCTCTCATGCTTTGCTGTTCACCACTCCCCTTGCTACACACAGTTGTCCTGATAAAGACAAAGAAGACAGAGGATTAGGAGAACTCTTCTGTGTTGAAAAAATGGGAAAGAACAGAGGTTTTTTTGGCTATCTGCTTTGAACCAGCAGAGGTTTTTCTTATTCATGAGCACTGACTGGAAGTACCAATATGGAAACACTCTCCCCAAATAAAGATGTAAATTCAGGAAAGTATAGGTGATACCCAACTTGAAGTCATATGTATCAATTCAAGTCTCAGAGGCAATACATGTTAAAACCAGCTGGCACCTACTTATAATTGTGCCTAACAGTCACCCCCAGAGAATCTCTTTTGTTGCCCAGACGTGGTCTCTCTCACCAAGCCAACTCAGCAGGTAAACTCACTGCTGTCCCCACTACGTGGGACATGACTCCCAGGCGTGTAAATCTCCCTGGCAGTGTGGGACATGACTCCTGGGGATAAGCCTGGACCCAGCATCATGGGACTGAGAAAGCCTTCTGGACCAAAAGGGGTAAGAGAAATGAAACAAAATAAAGTCTCAGTGGCTGAGAGATTTCAATTGGAATCAAGAGGTCTTTCTGGAGGTTATTCTTATGTATTATATAGATATCCCTTTTTAGTTTGGAATAGCTAGAGGGAAATACCTGAAACTGTCAAACTGCAACCCAATAGCCTTGATTCTTGAAGAGGATTGTATAACTATATAGCTTACATGGTGTGACTGTGTGATTGTGAAAACCTTGCGGCTCACACTCCCTTTATCCAGTATATGGACAGATGAGTAGAAAAATGGGACAAAAATTAAATGAATAATGGGGGTGGGGGGTAGGGGGATGGGATGTTTTGGGTGTTCTTTTTAACTTTTATTTTTATTCTTATTTTTATTTGTTTTTAGAGTAATGAAAATGTTGCAAAATTGATTGTGGTGATGAATGCGCATCTATATGAGGGCACTGTGAACTGATTGTACAGTTTGGATGACTGTATGGTATGTGAATATATCTCAATAAAATTGAATAACAAAAATAACAGGTTGGCCTATAAAGGCAGATAACTTAAAAGAAAAAAAAAACAACTCTGGGGAATGGTGTCTGGGTGTGCTATCTCCTCCTTCATCAAAATTTATTAATTTGAAAACTATTTCCATCCTGAACCAGAATATATCTTGGCATCAAAGAAATGTTTTGTTTAGAATTCAATTTTCATGGTAACAAATATGCAATACAAAATTTCCCGTTTTAACTACTTACATGCGTACAATTCAGTGATATTAATTATATTCACAGTATTGTGCAACCATCACCACCATTCATTACCATATTTTTTTTCATTGTCCAAGACAGAAATTCTGTACCCATTAAGCAATAAATCCCCATTCTCTCCACCACCTTTCCCTGATAACCTGTAATCTCCTTTCTGTCACTATGAATTTGCTTATTCTAGGTATTTCATGTAAATGAGATAAGACAATTTTTGTCCTTTTGAGTCTGGCTTATTCCACTCAACATGATGTCTTCAAATTTCATCCATGTTGTCACATGTATCAGAACTTCATTACTTTTTATGTCTGTATCATATATATATATATATATATATATATGCCAAATTTTGTTTATCCATTCATTGATGTGCACTTGTGTTGTTTCCACCTTTTGGCTATTACGAACAATGCCAGTATGAACAGTTGTGTACAAGAATCTGTTTGAGTCCCTGCTTGCAATTCCTTTAGGTATATATCTAGGAGTGAAATTGCCAGGTCATGTGGTAATTCTATGTTTAACTTTCTGAGGAACCACCAAACCATTTTCCACAGCAACTGCACCTTTTACACTCCACCAGCAATGTATCGAAGTTCCTATTTCTCTACATCTTTACCAACACTTGTTATTTTCTGTTTGTTTGTTTGCCCATTTTTAAATTGGGTTGTTTCTCTTTTTGTTGTTGAACTAAAGAAATTCTTTACATATTCTGGATATTAAACTCTTGTCAGACATATGACCTCCAAATATTTTCTCCCATTCTGTATGCTATCTTTTCATTTTCTTGATAATACCCTTTGATGCACAAAGTTTTTTATTCTGATGAAGTTCAATTTATTGACTTTTCTTTTGTGGCTTGTGCTTTTGGTGTCATATCTAAGAACCTTTTACCTGATACAAGGTCCTAAAGATGTCCACCTGTGTTTTTTTTAAGATGTTTTATGGTTTGAGCTCTTATATTTAGGTCATTGATCAATTTTGAGTTAATTTCTGTATATGGTATGAGGTAGGGATCCAATTTTCTTCTTTTGCCTGTGGATATACCATTTTCCCAACACCACATGTTGAGCAGACATTGAATCAAAGTTTCCATTGAGTGAACTTCACACCTTGGTGAAAATCAATTAGCCACAGATGTGTGGGTTTATTTCTGAACTCTCACTTCTATTCCACTGGTCTATTTGTCCCTCTGCCTACACCATGCTGTTTTGATTACTGTAGCTTGGTAGTAAATTTTTAAATTAGAAAGTATGAGTCTTCGAACTTTGCTCTTCTTTTTCAATATGTTTTTTACTCTACAGGGACACTTGTACTTCCATTTGATGATTGGCTCTTCCATCTAAGCAAAAAAACTCCCAAAATTTTGATCAGGACTGTGCTGAATTGGTAAATCACTTTGGAAAGTACTGACATCTTAACAACATTAAGTCTTCCATTCCTGAACATGGGATGTCTTTCTATTTAGTTAAGTCTTCTTTAATTTCTTTCAGAAACATTTTATAGTTTTCAGTGTACGTGTCTTTATATTCTCGGTTAAATTTCTTCTTAGATATTTATTCTTTTAGATGCTATTGTAAATGGAATTATTTTATTGATTTCCTTTTCAGCTTATTCTTTGCTGTTGTATAGAAACACAATTGATTTTTGAGTGTTGATCCTGTATCCTGCAATTTTGCTGAGTTTTTTTTTAGGTCTAGTAGCTTTCTCATGGATTCTTTGGCATTATCTAAATATTGGGTCTTATCATCTGTGAACAGGGATAGCTTTACATCTTCTTTTCTAATTTGAATCACTTTTATTTCTTTTTCTTGCCTAAATGCTCTTGTTAGAACTTCCAGTATGATGTTGAATAGCAGTGATAAGAGTGGACATCCTTGTCTATTTCCTGATCTTAGGTAAAAAACTTTCAGTCTTTCACCACTGAGTATGATGCAAGTAGTTGGTTTTTCATACATGCCCTTTATCATGTTTAAGAAGTTTCCTGTATTCCTATTTTTCCGAGTGCGTTTACCAAGAAAGGGTGCTGGATATTGTCAAGCCTTTTCTATGTCAGTTGAGATGATCATGTGGGTTTTTTTTCCTTCATGCTATTAATATGGTGTATTACATCAATTGATTGTCTTATATTGAACACCTTGCATTCCTGGGATAAATCCAAAATTCATTTTTAATACACAACTTATGAGGAAAATATTGGAGATTAATATCAGGAACTCTGTAGACAGCAGGAGAGGAATAAGGTAGGGAGGGAGCAAGACCATCTGAGGAAAAACATGGTGAAAGTAGTAGACAGATACTCCAGCCTAAAATATGGAAGTGGTAGAGATACCACAGGTAGACTTGGGTCTGAATCATCAATGTACCACTTATCAGTGATACAACTTTGAGCAAGATCCTTAATGGCAGGAGGGAATATCTGTTTCCAACTCATGTTTCCATGCAGAGGGACCTTTCTGAGAACAACAGCCTCATGCCTTATCCTCATGCCTTATCCTCTATTTATTCTTTCCCCTGGCCAGAGATACTCAGCATGCCCACTTCACTCCCATACACAGACTGGGATAAAATTTAAAAGACTGACACTACCCAGGGCTGGCCAGGATACAGAGCAACTTAGAATTTTCATAGTAGGAGTATAAAATGAATTTCTTTGGCAGCTTCCAATAAAACAAAACATATATTTATCCTATGATTCAGCAATTTCATCCCTAAGTATATACAAGAGAAATGAGGGCACATGCCCACTAAAACACTTGTTCAAGAATGTACTTTAGTAACTTTGTTCCTAAGAGTCGCAAATTGGAAATAGCCCAAATGTCCATCAACAGGAAAATGGATTAAAAAAATTGTGGGATATTCATACAATGGATTACAATTCAGCAGTAAAGGTAAATGAATTATGATATCACCACAACATGTATGCATTTCACAAATTTTAAAGTGAGTAAAAGAAACCAGACACACAGAGTACACACTTTATGGTTCAAGAACAGTAAAACGAATCTAAAGTGAGAAAATTGATTATTTAGGGTGAGGAGTATTGACTGGAAAGAGGCAGGAGGGAATTCTGTGGGGTGATGAAAAGGTCTGTAATGCTCTAAATGGTGGCTACATGGCTGTAACACATTTGTGAAAATTCATTATGTTTAGATGTACGTTTTAGTGTATGTTTTAGCTCAATAAAAAGAGAAACAGAGAGAACGGGAGGAGAGAAATGGAGACAGTCAATATAGGGATTTTTGTTGATGATGGACTACAAGTTCAGGGGTAAAAGTGAAAAGTGTTTGAATCTGAGGACCATGGGAGATGGATTTAGATGGTGGATGGACCGAGCTGCATGGGGATTAATCTAGAGGATGAGGAATGACTGGCCGTCTTCCTTTTTGCACTGACAAGGCAAACACAGACTAGAACATGATGGCATTTGCAGGAACATGGGGCACTCTGGGTCCCCTTCTTCAAACTTGCAGGTGGTGGTGAGAGAGAGAGGTGATGTTACCCACAGCACAGCAAATTATGTATTAGTAATTTTTTGTTAGGTTTATTCCTAGATAAATAATGGTTTTTGCTATTGTGAATGGGATTTTTTTCGATTACAGTTTCTATTAATACAGGTACATAGGAATGTTACTCATATTTACATGTTGATTTACAATCCAGCAACCTTGCTAAATACTCTTATTAGTTCTAACAGTTTGCATGTAGATTTTTATTGGATTTTATATCATCGTATCAATTTACTATATTGCATTTCCATATCATCTGCATAAAAAAGCAGTTCTATCTCTTCCTTTCTAATTCTTAAACCTTATTTTTTCTTCTTACCTGACTGCATAGGTTGGATTTCCACTATAATATTGAACACAAACAGTAATCATGAGCATCCTTGTCTTGTTCCTGATTTTAACTGGAACACTTTTCAAAGTCTCACCAATATGGATGATATTTGCTGAAAGTTTTTCATAGATGCTGTATATAAGATAAGATCTAGTTCTAATTTACTAGTTTGATAAGAGGTTTTTGTTTGGCATCTCTTCTCTTATAGAAGTTGAGATGATGAAAAATTCCTCATTTGATAATCATACTATGAGTGAATCATGAATAGGCCTCTCAAATATCAAACAATCCTTGCATTCTTGGGATAAGTTTTTTGGTCATGATGATGTGTTAAGTATTTTTATACTCTATCTCAATTTAGGAAATTTGTCTCTATGTTCATAAGTGAGATTGATCTACAGTTTCTTGTACTGATCTTTGTCCAGTTTTGGAAACAATATTACACTAGCCTCATAAACTGTGACTTGGGAATTTCTCCTCCTATTTTCTGAAACAATTTATATAAAATAAGGATTAATGTTCCCTGATATTTGTAAAACTTGCCCTTAAAACTATTTGGGCCTTATAACTTTTCGAGTGGGAACATTTTAATTACAACTTCAATTCCTTTGATGGTATAATTATGTTTTCTCTTCAGATTCATTTTTGGCATTTCATATTTTAAAGATTAAATATTTTTCCTTCAAAAGTTGCTTGTATTATTTCTTATAGTTTTATTTATTTCAACTATCTGTACTTTTGTCTATTTTTGGACCTGATACCATATAGTTTGCCTTTTCTCTTTCCTTCTTGATCAGTTTGTTAGATATGCCTAATGTAATGGTGGGTTTTTTCCCCAAAGAGCCAACTTTTAATTTTGTTGAAATTCTCATTGTTTCTTTGTTGATTTTACTAATTTTTGCTCTTTATTAACTGTTTCCTTCTGATTTCATTAAATTTATTTTAACTTTTTATGCTTCCTTAAAGTCCACATATTTTTTATTTTTTAGTAAATACATTTAAGGATTTCATTTTCACTACTTTATCCATTTCAATTTCAAATTTAATTGCATTGCAGTTAGAAAATATGCTAAGATATCAATTCCTTGAAATTTGTCAGACTGTACATAGAAGGATATTTTACTCTCCTTCCTGGAAAAAAAAACCCTAGCTACCAGGGCTCTGGGACTGTGTGGGACAAGAGACCTGAGGATCTTATATTTAGTATGTAAACAATTATCCTATGTCCATATGGCCTTGTCATACAGGTCAGATATTCCCCAGTCTAGTGTCTTTTCTGGAGATTAAACTGCTAGTTTTCTGCCAAAGTAGAGGAGGGGCTATCAGGAGTTTGGGTGGGAGCTGAGAAAACTAATATCTTAAACAGACTTTCACACCTCTTCCTGTTTTTAGACCCACATTCACCTCCATGTCCAGGGATAGCTGATGTCACCAATTCTTGGACATTTGGGGGGCTGTGTGGGGGATATTTTGAAGTTACTGTCTCAGACACCAATTTAGGAATCAGCAATCTTCAGTGTGATAAATTAGTTTCTAATGCTAATTAAGTTATAAAAGTCTAAATTTGGGGTTATTGTCCTCCTTTGTGTTATATTGTTATTTTGGGATTTATGCCTTTTTTTTCCCCAAATCCCTTTGCCATCATTTTAATGGGGGAGGAGGTTTCAGAAATAAGGCAACATAAATGTGTATATACAATTCTCCATCTCTTCCAAGACCTTATAAAAATCTACTTTTGACTGAGTGGTTTTTGGCAATCCAGTGCCTATAACAACCAAGAGAAATTTAAAAAAGAATTACTTATTTGTGATCATGGAATTTTGGGGATGTTTATTTTAAAAGAGTCCTTATAGTTTACAGTTACAAATGAAATGATATGTTGTCTGGAATATGCTTCAAAATTATTTCAGGTATTTTAACAGTGCAAGGAGAGGTGGGGCAAAATGGTGGCATAGGGAGCTGTGGAATTCAGTTAGTCCCCTAGAACAGTTAGGAATAGCCAGGAACAACTAGTAAATAATCTGGAACAAATGTTAGGGTGACTTCTGTGACTGGACAACATCATAAACCACTCTGGAATGGGTGGAACGGCTGAGATCAAAACATAGAACTGTAAGTAAAGCTCCACAAAATGCAGAACTGTTATTCCTCCCCCACCAGCATGGCAGGCAAGTTGGAACACTTCCTGCGGGGAAAAGCAGTCCATGCCCGGGAGCAAGGGAAAGTAGCGCAAGCAAGCTCCAACTGCAGTTTTAATTAACAAATTTGGACTACTGATAAACCCTGAGCAAGCAGGAAGGAACCTGGAGGTTTCTCCCAGCAGAGAGGAGGCAAGGCTGATGGAAAAAAAATACATAAATAAATAAAAACAGAGGCATTTATGGCAGAGAGATTCCAAAAGGAGCCGAGAGGTCACTCTGGTGGGCACTCTTACGCACACTTTAGACAACCCTTTTTAGGTTCTAAAGAATTGGGGTAGCTGGTGGTGGATACCTGAAACTATCAAACTACAACCCAGAACCCATGAATCTCGAAGACAGTTGTATAAAAATGTAGCTTATGAGGGGTGACAATGGGATTGGGAAAGCCATAAGGACCACACTCCACTTTGTCTAGTTTATGGATGGATGAGTAGAAAAATAGGGGAAGGAAACAAACAGACAAAGGTACCCAGTGTTCTTTTTTACTTCAATTGCTCTTTTTCACTCTAATTATTATTCTTGTTATTTTTGTGTGTGTGCTAATGAAGGTGTCAGGGATTGATTTAGGTGATGAATGTACAACTATGTAATGGTACTGTAAACAACTGAAAGTACGATTTGTTTTGTATGACTGCGTGGTATGTGAATATATCTCAATAAAATGAAGATAAAAAAATAAAACAAGGATTAGGAGGCTAAAAAAAAACAAAAAACAAAAAACAGAGGCATTTGGAGTTGGCTGAGCTCAGAATACTGGAAAAGAGCTGCGTCCCAAAAAAAGGGGCACACAGAACCGGGTACTAAATCTGGTTCTTGCCTGGTGAACTGCAGGGCTGGGGACTGGCTCTGAAAAGAGGACTTATTTCTTTATTCCTTTTTTTCTCTCTCATTCTAAGACACTCACTAGAGAAAGCCTCAGGCATTTTCAATTCTCAGCACTGAACCATGCAAGGGTGGAATTAAAATAGAGAGTCAACAGAAAAATTCAAATGTAGGAGATAATTCCCTAAAGGGCTTATCTTTCCTAAGGAAATGGGGGGAGGGGCAGAGCCCAGCTCAAGTGGTGGCCCTCCCTCAGAGAACTCAGAACCCAGGACCGGGGGCTGGGGAGAATAAACAGAAATAGCTTAAGCTTGGCTTCTGACACTCTCAGCCTCTGGGTGGGACAGGGTCCACCAAGAATTAAAAGCATCGCACCTCTTTAAGCTGGTGGTTAAACTGGTGGGGACCTGCAGGCTGACAAGTGCCACCTGCTGGGAAAGACAGGAAAAGCAGAGTCCAGAGGTCTCACAGGAAAGTCTGACAATCTGCTGGTTCCCACCTTCAGTGAAACCTGATACTGATTACAAACTTTCACTGAGACCTGGGCCCATCTGGTTTGAGAAAACTTGATTGGGGTAATGTGCCAGTTTGGATGTATTATGTCCCCCTAAATGCATTATCTTTGATGCAATCTTGTGTGAGCAGACCTATTATTGTTGATTAGATTGTAGTTCTTTGATTGAGTGTTTCCAGGGAGATGTAACCCACGCAACTGCAGGTGATAACTCTGGATAATTTTCATAGAGGCATGGCCCCGCCATTCAGTGTGGGCCTTGATTAGTTCACTGGAGCACTATAAAAGCTCAGACAGAAGGAGTGAGCTTGCTACAGCAAGAGGGACACTTTGAAGAATGCACAGGAACCGAGAGAGGAGCTGCAGATGAGAGACAGTTTGAAGATGGCCGCTGAAAGCAGACTTTTGCTCCAGAGAAGTTAAGAGAGGAAAAATGCCCAAAAGCAACCAAGAGTGACATTTTTGAGGTATTCCAGCCTAGAGAGGTAAATCCTGGGAGAAAACCATTTTGAAACAAGAACTCTGGAGCAGATGCCAGCCACGTGCCTTCCCAGCTAACAGAGGTTTTCAGACATCATTGACCATCTTCCAGTGAAGGTACCCAATTGTGTGTTGATGACTTACCTTGGACACTTTATGGCCTTAAGACTGTAACTTTGTAACCAAATAAACCCCAATAAAATAAAAGCCAATCCATTTCTGGTGTTTATGGCAGTAGTTTTCATGATTTTCAATGGATGGAGGTGGCCTAAGGGTACATCAACTGATATGGAATGGTGAACTGTGACGTATACATACAATGGAATACTGAGCAGCAGCAAGAAGAAATGAAGTTGTGAAGCATGCAACTAGGTGAATGGACGTTGAAGACAGCATGTCAAGTGAAATAATCCAGAATCAAAAAGACAAGCATTTTCATTATAACACCTCACTAATATGGACTAACTATAATGTACAATCACTGAGAATTGAATATGAGAGCATAGGTTTTATAAGGGGAAGGCTTATGGTAAAGGTTCATAGAATGTAAGCTCTTACAGCAGTCACATCTATTCATGAGTTGTAATGGTTATCTCTGAATTGAAATGCTGAGCTGTTTGCGTATAAACTGGTCAGTCCCTGTAACTTCAGGTATCTGTTTGATACCTGAGGCTCAAAGCCGGAGTTCGGAAGCTATGAATGTCAGCATTACCCCATACAGCAAATGTTAAAGAAGCTGAAAAAGAGATCAGACTTCAATTAGAGATACAAACGAAATGGACTTGATTAGAACTAAGGTAAACCAGACTAAAGGGAAAAGGATATTGACTGTGTTTTAAAATCTCAATGTTTGTGTAACATCAAAGGAAAAAATCTTTATTTGGTGAAAAATCTACATTTTCTGTAGCATGCTACATACATTAACTTGTATGGTCAGTTTATTCAAACATCAAAATTACACGGCATCTTGAATAGGGGGGTGATCTGGTTGGTTTGTATAGGTTAGCATGAAACTCTGATATATCCCAGAGTAATTGGGCAGAGAATAAAAAGTACTTGCAAAGCACCCTTGAGGGACTGGGGGAAAATGTGGAAATATTAAATTCCACCCCCCCATCCCGGGGAATTTCTGATATTCTTACAAGCATTGGGGACTACCACTGTAGTAGGCCAAGCCCTTATGAAGCTTGTTACTGCAAAGGAGAGGCTAAGCCTATTTATAATGGTGCCTAAGAGTCACCCCAGGGAACCTCCTTTGTTGCTCAGATGTGGTCTCTCTCTCCAAGCCAACTCAGCAGGTAAACTCACTGCCCTCCCCGCTATGTGGGACATGACTCCCAGGGGTGTAAACCTCCCTGGCTACGCAGGACATGATTCCCAGGGATGAGCCTGTACCCGGCATCGTGGGCTTGAGATTGCCTAACGTTTGCATATATGCGGGACACTGTTATCGAGTTCTGACTTGGCGGGCCTGGGCCAGGGGAACTGATCAGCCCCTAGGAAAGGTAGTGGGGCACGGGTGGTTGCGCCCTCCACGGCCCCCCGGGCCTGAGAAAGTGGAGCCGAATGCAGGCCCCATTTCCTCACCCCAAAGTAAAAACCATTGGGGAGGGCTTGCCGGAGAAAACCGCCCCCTTTACCTTGCCCACCCACTCCCCGTTACCGGAGCAACTCCCGCCCCTTTTCAATCAACCTCCGCGCCCTCTCAGAACCAATCCAAGCCTTTAACCCTTGCAGCTACCCCGCCCTCTAAATGCCCGATATAAACTTGTACTCTCCCCTAATAAAGCTCTCTCTCTCTCTTGGTTTTCATCATCCTAAAAGAAATCGTGTCCCGCCTGTTCCTTTCTCGCCGCCCTCCATACTTGCACGCCTCCCGCCGGGGACCTGGCCAAGTCCCCCGCCTCGCCCTCGCCTCCGGGAAAGAGCCCCCGCCGCCGGTACCCTCGGAGCAATCCTGGGAGCCTAGGATTTAGCAACCGGCCGCCACCCTCCCCCAGACGAATCAACTGCGACCGCAACTGGCGCCCAACGTGGGGCCCCTGGAATTAAAAGTCCTCTCCACGCAGCGGTCCAGTGAAACCACCCGCTCGCCCGGACGCCTCTCCAGCTCCCCTTCTCCTCGCCTGCAAAGTAAGGGCCGCCTCTCCCTCGCCGCCCCACGGAGCCGCCCCTCCCTCGCCGCTACACGTCTGGAGCCGCCCCTCCCACGCCACTCCGCGCCCGGGCCGCTCTTCCTTTCCCGCGTTAACCTAACTCTTACCCCCGACTACCTTTCGTCTTCTCTTCCTATATCCCCCACATTCCTCCTAACACTCTTCCTCCAGTAGCTTTCCCTCTTCCCCTCCATTACTTTGCTGTGGTCCTCTGTGTCTTTGTTTCTTTGTTTCGCGCGGTGTGCCTCTTTGCAACCGCCCCCCCCCCCCAAACTGCTCTCGCTACTAGAGGCTCCCTCTTTAGCTACTAGAGGCTCCTGCCTTCCATTCTCACCATCTCCTTCGGCCTCGCTGCCACAGTTTACCTCATTTTCTTTACTCAATAATCAACCCCACTTTTTTTCTCTTTTCTCACTCCGCTATGGGTAATCGTCTATCTGCACGCCAAGCACCCCAAGTTCGCACTCTGGCGGGTCTCCTAGACACACATCGCTGTAAAGTGTCTGTCCGGCAGCTGCAGGTATACTGGGACCTCCTGCTGCCCTTTAACCCATGGCTCACCACTTGCCATCTTTGGGACCCTGTTACTTATGATCGCCTTATTGATCGGGTCACCAACGCCATGGAACATGAGAGCAAGCGCTTCCCTCCCGGCTTGCTCCCCACCTTAATAACCGTCCGCTCCTGCCTTCAAGGCTCCCTTCCCCCTGATCAAGGCCCCATTAAATCCAAGGAGGCCCTATCAACCCAGCCAACAGATTCAGACAGCGATACTAATGTAGACCACGATTCGGACACAGAATCCTTAGTCGAGCAAATTAACAACGCGCTCAAAGTCGCCCCCCAAAAACAAAGCAATACTAAGCCTCGCCAAGATGGCGAACTTCCTCCTTCTTCTTCCATCGAGGGGAGGAAGTGCTCCGGCGACGACGTCAGCCTTAAGCTGGGCCGGAAACCGCATGCGCTTTACCCCGCCCTTTCACAGGGCGGAGTTAGTCCGCCATCTTATGCCTTGGGCCCCACCCTTTCACAGGGCGGAGCTAGTCCACCATCCTATGCCTTAGCCACTCCCAACGCGCCGCCGTCTTGCGACGCTTGGGGCCTCCCACTTCCACCTCCCCCTCCGGCGAGCCCCCCCTCGGAGCCGCTACCGCTACCGGCAGCTGCCGCCGCTCCTCCCACCCTGCCGACTAACAACCCCTGGCTGCCTTCTACACCTCAAGGCAACCCTTGGGGCAACGCTCCCCCTACCCCCACTCCCGCGCCAAGCCCTCTGCAAGCACGTCCTCCTTTCTCTCGTGCCTTTCGCTGCTTTCCTCTTAACCTTACCCCCACACCACAGAAACCGTATGACTGGTATCCCATTGACTCTAATACTATTAAGCAGCTTCGCAGGGCCGTCAAGGAAGACGGGTTGGGTAGCCCATACGCTTCCCAAATACTGCAGGATCTCGGCATGGACTTTTGCATCCCCCAAGACTGGGCCTCGCTTGCCCGTTCCATTCTTAACCCCGGCCAGTTTATTGATTGGCGTGCTCACTTCCAGGCGGAAGCAGCTAAGCAAAGCGAGCAAGACGCAGCCACTGAAGTCTATCATCACCCCGAAGCCTACTTGGGCACGGGAGCGTTTATAAATGCATCTGCCTATATTAATGCACCTGCCACCTTTTGGCCTATCCTTTGGGGAATCGCCTTACGAGCGTTTGCCAACTGCTCTGCCTGTCGGCCTAATAAATTCACCAAGCTCTTCCAGGAGCCGAGTAAGCCTTTCGCCACCTTTGTCTCCAGAGTCGAAGAAACCTGCGCTCGAAAGCCCTCCAGCCGCACCTCAACTACAAGCAGCGCATCTGGAAACCGCACCTCAGCTACAAACAGCGCATCGCCAACCCCACCACCCCAACCTTTTCTACCCCCCTCTCATTACTCCTCTCCCCTCTTCAGCCTTATCCAAGCAACCTTCACCTCACTAAATGTCTCCTACCCCAATCTTACCTCCTCCTGTTGGCTTTGCCTCTCCACCTCCTCCTCACTGTATGAGCCAGTTGCCTCCAACCTCTCCTTTTCAGAAAACACAGAGGACAGCCCCTCGGAATGTAATTGGAATACCTCTGCCGTCCCCCTAACCTTTCATTCAGTCTCCTTTGCAGGAAAGTGCATCCGCCCTCGCTCCAGTAACTCTCCCAGCCTCACTGCCTGTGCCAGCTACTCATCTCCCAGCAGCTCTGCCAAATTTCTCATTCCTCATAACTCCTCCCAATGGCTCTGCTCCTCTACAGGACTTACCCCCTGCCTTAACGTGCAAACCCTCAATACAACTAATGAAACTTGCCTCCTAATTGTCCTTATCCCTAGGGTCCTATACCACAGCGAGGAAGACTTCTTCCTCTGCCTGGAAGGAACTGCAGCCCCTGCTCCACTGCAAAAGCGAGAGCCCATCACCGTCCTCACGATTGCCTCCCTCCTAGGTCTTGCAGGCGCTGGCACCGGAATCGCTGCATTAGCCAGTCAAGGCTCCGCCCTAACTCACCTCCGGGCGGCTGTTGACGAGGACATTCGTCACCTACAAGACGCTATTTCTCATCTTAAAAATTCTGTCAATTCCCTCTCTGAGGTCGTACTCCAAAACCGCCGAGGCCTCGACCTTCTCCTCCTCAAAGAAGGGGGCCTCTGCGCCGCCCTAGGAGAAGAGTGCTGTGTATATGCCAATTCCACAGGTCTCGCCGAGGACAGCCTAAAAAAGGTCTGAGAGGGACTGGAACAACGCAAAAAAAAAACCGTGAAGCCACCAGCTATTGGTCCCACATCTTTACCCCCCTCCTCCCATACCTCCTCCCTCTCATCGGCCCCCTACTAATGATTATTCTAGCTCTCACCCTAGGGCCCTGCATTATCCGCAAAATTGTTCAGCTTGCTAAGAACCAAGCCAATGCTGTCTTTTCATCATTTGTGCAAGTCCAGTATCAACAACTTGCCTCCACTGAAGAAGCTGACCCTCCGCAGCGTCGCCACCCTCGTCCATCCCGCAAGCAGCGAGGCCCCTCTCGAATGCCCGGGCGCCACACCAACGTCGAGCTCCAGCCTCTCTAACTACCATCTACCCCTATCCCTTCCCCCACCTCCCCTTTCCCTCATCCCTTGGCGGATCTCTCCGGTAAGCTTCTTCCTCTAATTAGAAAAGAAGGGGGAAATGCGGGACACTGTTATCGAGTTCTGACTTGGCGGGCCTGGGCCAGGGGAACTGATCAGCCCCTAGGAAAGGTAGTGGGGCACGGGTGGTTGCGCCCTCCATGGCCCCCCGGGCCTGAGAAAGTGGAGCCGAATGCAGGCCCCATTTCCTCACCCCAAAGTAAAAACCATTGGGGAGGGCTTGCCGGAGAAAACCGCCCCCTTTACCTTGCCCACCCACTCCCCGTTACCGGAGCAACTCCCGCCCCTTTTCAATCAACCTCCGCGCCCTCTCAGAACCAGTCCAAGCCTTTAACCCTTGCAGCTACCCCGCCCTCTAAATGCCCGATATAAACTTGTACTCTCCCCTAATAAAGCTCTCTCTCTCTCTTGGTTTTCATCATCCTAAAAGAAATCGTGTCCCGCCTGTTCCTTTCTCGCCGCCCTCCATACTTGCACGCCTCCCGCCGGGGACCTGGCCAAGTCCCCCGCCTCGCCCTCGCCTCCGGGAAAGAGCCCCCGCCGCCGGTACCCTCGGAGCAATCCTGGGAGCCTAGGATTTAGCAACCGGCCGCCACCCTCCCCCAGACGAATCAACTGCGACCGCACATATATGCAAGGAGTGATTATGTAATATATCCTATATATTCCAGAACTTCTTTTTTCAATATTGATGAAGAATTTAATATGGTAAATAATAAAATCATAATTCATTATTAGACCTCTGGAAGATGTTATTTAAATAGCTTCACAATATGAATTTTTAAATCTCTGACTATATGTTGGATTATGATTTTTAATTTTCGTATACTGGGATACTATGTACAGTAACAAAGCTTAGTAGGCACTCAACAAATGTGTTGAATGTTGAATACTAATGGAGGTAGAAGATGAGGAAGAAAATACTTACTTAGTACTACTAGTAATAATAAAAGCAACAAAAACCTATATAGCACTTATGATATTCCAGGCATTGTTCTAAGCACTTTATGTATATTAACTCATTTGCTCCTCCTAAAAATATTGCCCTGTCTCTCTCATACTGCAGTTAAATGTGTACAGACATAGGTGCTATCATTATTTTCATTTTACAGATGAGGAAGCTGAGACACAGAGATTAAGTAAATTGCCCAAGGTCATGCAGGCAGAAAGTGGTGGAGCTGGGCTTAAGAGCTGCACTGATTCTATAAATCAGTTTGGAAAAATTGGCAATTTTACAATGCTGAGTCTTCTAATCTGTGATCATGGTCTATCTCATCATTTATCTAGTTCTTTCTTAATGTCTCCCAATAAGATTTTATAATTATTTTCATAAAGATCTTAAAAGTGTTTGGATATATTTATTACTAGGAACTTCATAATTTTCTGCTGTTTTAATTGTACCTTTAAATTTTTATTCTGCTGGTGTATAAAAATGTTTGTATAGTTTAATTATGTGTTGAGTAACCTTGCTAAATTTCTTATTAAATCTAATAATTTATCTGTAGAATAATTTGGATTGTCTACATACAGAATCATATCATCTGTGAATAATAGCTTTATTTCTTCTTTCTATAGTTGAACAGTTTTTTTGTTTGTTTGTTTGTTTTACTATATTAGTTAGGACCTCTCATATCATGTTGAATAGAAGTGGGATAGTGGGCATCCTTTATTTTTCTTAATTTCTAATGAAATGATTTCAAATTCAACCATTAAAAATAACATTTGCTTTTGAATTTTTTTTTTGATCAAAACCCTATTGGAAGCAATGGAAGTGCCCTTATACTTGCTAAGAATTTTTATATAAATGGGTATTGAATTAATCAAATACATCTTCTGCATCTATTGAGATGATTCTATCGTTTTTCCCCTTGAGTCTGTTAATGTTGGTGACTTACAATGATATTTTTAATGTTAAAACTTTCCTAATTTCCACCTTGTATTAACATCTTTATACTGATTTTTGTTGATTAATATTATGCTTAAGATATTTACATCCATGTTCACAAGTGAGACAGGACTATTATTGTCCATTCTTATTATGAATTTTTTGGTTTTGTATAAAGATACTTTAATCTCATAAATGAGTTAGAAAGTTCCCATTTTTTTTCTATATTCTCTAACAGTGTGTATTAGGTTAGTGTTATTAGAATTTTCTTTGTGGTTAGATTATAAATTATGAATTCAGTTTCTTTAATGTTTATAGCATTATTCAGTTTTTCTATTTGTTCCTGAGTTCATTTAGTAAGTAATTTTCCCTAGGAATTAATCTACTTCATCTATATTTTCAATTATGTTAACATAACTTTTTTTCCTGCAATTTTGAGATACATCACACACACTATACAACCATCCAAAGTGCACAATCAACCACCCACAGCACCACCACATAACCGTGCATCCATCACCATAATCAATCCCCAAACACCCTCACCACTCCAAAAAAGTAATAAAAATAAAAATAGGAATAAAAATAAAAGTAAAAAAAGAACACCCAACACATCAGATCCCCCCATTTTATCACACTATTCATCCAATCCTTCATCCCTATCACTCCACCCATCCATCCACACACTGGACAAAGGGAGTGCAAGCTACAAGGCCCCCACCACCACATGGCCACACTGTACAAGCTAAACAGTTACACACTAGTCCTCAAGAATCAAGGCCACTGGACTGCAGCCCAACAGCCCAGGCACCTCCTTCTAGCCACTCCAATACACCGAAACCCAAAAAGGGACATCTATATAATGCACAAGAACAACCTCCAGAAAGACCTCTCAACTCCATTTGAAATCTCTCAGTCACTGAAACTTTATTTTGTTATATTTTTCCCCCTTTTGGTCAGGAAGGCTTTCTCAACCCCATGATGACAGGTCCAGGCTCATCCCTGGGAGTCATGTCCCACGTTGCCAGGGAAATTTACACCCCTGGGAGTCATGTCCACATAGGGGGGAGGGCAGTGAGTTTACCTGCAGAGTTGGCTTACAGAGACAGGTCACATTTGAGCAACAAACAGGTTCCCTGGGGGCGACTCTCAGGCACAACCATAATTAGGCATAGCCTCTCTTTGCAGCAACAGGCCCCACAAGGGCAAACCCCAAGACTGAGTGCTCAGCTTACCAAATTGGTAATCCCCAGTGCTTGTGAGAATATCAGTAATTCCCCATGCAGGTGAATCCAGCACTTCCACAATTTACCCCAGTCTCCCAAGGGGGCTATTCAAATACTTTTTTATCTTCTGCCCAAATCAGTCTGGGATGCATCAGGGCCCCACCCCAAACTGCACAAACAAACCAGATCTCATTCCCTACTCAAGGCTCCATGAAATCATGGTGTTCAAACAAACTGACCACATAAGTCAAATTATGCAGCGTGCCACAGAAAAAATGGATTTCCCACCAAATAAACATCTCCTTTGGTCCCACATGGAAGCTGAAGTTTCAAAACAGTCAATATCATCCTCCACCCTTTAGTCTGATTCACCCCAGTCCCAACCAAGTCCATCTCATCCACATCTTCATATGAAGTCTGATCTCTCCGTCAGCTTCTCCAACATTGGCTGTGACATAACATTTTTCATAATGTCCTATTATCTTTTTTAATGCTGCATCACTGCAGTAGTCCTCTTTTTAATTCTACTACTGTTTATTCATGTTGCCTTTTGTTGTTGATGTCTATCCAGCAGTTTATGAATTGTAAAGCACTAAATTTTGTCATTATTGACCTATTTTAGTATGTTTGTTTTCTATTTCATAAAATACTGCTCTTCTCTTTATCAGTTCCCTTTTTTTGAGGGTTTTTCTGTTTGTTTTTCTTTTTCAGATTTCTTAAGGTGGATAATTAGTTCATAAAACTTCACCTTTTTCCTTTCTTAATACATGCATTTAATGCTTTAGATTTCCCTGCAGGTGTAGCTTTAGCAGCACCCCCATTAATCTGCAAATGTTATAATATCATTCAGTTCCAAATATATGCTAATTTCCATTATGATTTATTTTTGTCTCATGGGCTATTTAAGGATATCTTTTGTAAACAGCATATATTTGAATTTTCAAAAATCCATTGATAGGGGGATGCAAAATGAAACACAATAAAGTTTCAGTGGCTGAGAGATTCCAAATGGAGTTGAGAGGTCACTCTGGTGGGCATTCTTATGCGCTATATAGATAACCCTTTTTAGGTTTTAGTGCAGTGAAATAGTAGAAATAAATACCTGAAGCTATCAAACTGCAACCCAGTAGCCTTGATTCTTGAAGACGATTGTATAACTATGTAGCTTACAGGAGGTGACAATGTGATTGTGAAAGCCTTGTGGATCACACTCCCTTTATCTAGTGTATGGATGGATGAGTAGAAAAATGGGGACAAAAACCTAAAAGAAAAATAGGGTGGGGGGTGTTTTGGGTGTTCGTCTTTACTTTTATTTTTTATTCTTATTTTCACTTTCTCTGGTACAAGGAAACTGTTCAAAAAATAGATTGGGGTGATGAATGCACAACTATGATGGTACTGTGAACAACTGATTGTACACTTTGGATGATTGTACAGTATGTGAATATATCTCAATAATACTGAATTAAAAACTAGCAAAAAAAATCCATCTGAAAATCTTTGTTTTCTAATTAGAGCATTTAGTCTATTTAATTTAATCACTGATCTCTTTGAATTTAATTTGGCCATCTTACAAAGTGCCTTCTATTAGTTCTAAATATTCTCTGTTCCATTTTCGCTCCTTTCTTTCCACCATTTTGGATTGTTTGCATTTTTTCCCCTATTACTCCTTCTTCCCCTGTATTGGTTTGGAAGTTATGCATCCTTTTACTGTCCTTTTACTGGTTACCCCAGAGGTTACAACATGCTTCCTTGACTTACTAAAATCTAATGTCACTTTTATCCTCTTCCTCAACAGTACAACTCAAAATACTTAATATACTTAAGTATTAGCATACTTAAAATACCTAAAAATAATTCAAATGATTTCCATTTTATATACCATTGTTTAGTTTTTAGTATTGTTATTATTGCTTCTTACAATTATACAATTTCAATTTAACCACATACACACCCTTTCCATTACTCTTCATTCTTTTACATCTCCAGCCTTCCATCTGCAGTTATTTTCCTCCCACCTGAAGAACATTAAGTATTTCTCTTAGTGTAGGTCTACTTATAATGAATTATCTTAGCTTTTGTCTGTCTGGAAATGTCTTTATTCTATTTTTATTCTTGGAAGTTATTTCAAATGGATTTAGAACTCTAGCCTGATAGTAATTTTCTTACAGCACATTGAAAGCATCAGCTTTCATTGTCAGCTTTATTGTTCCTTTGAAAGTATTTCCTTTTTCTTTTTATTGCTCTTAATGGATTTTTTTTTTCATTTTTGATTCTCATCAGTTTTACCATAATGCACTTAGCTGTGGGTTTCTTCTTATTTTTCCTACTTTGGCTTTATAGAGCTTCCTGAATCTGTTCATTGATGTTTTTCTTCAGTTGTGGAACATTCTCAGCCATTATCTCTTTTTTTAATGCAATTTATTGAGATATATTCACATACCATACAATCATCCAAAGTGTACAATCAATTGTTCATAGTATCACCATATAATTGTACATTCATCAACACAGTCAATTTTTGAACATTTTCATTACACCAGAAAATAAAAATAAAAGTAAAAAATAACAACCAAAACATCTAGATCCTTCCACCCCCCTATTATTCATTTACATTTTGTCCCCCTTTTTCTACTCATCTGTCCACACACAAGGGGATAAAGGGATACAGGGAATGAGAGCCACAAGGTTTTCACAATCACAGGGTCACATGGTATAAGCTATATAGTTATGTGATCATCTTCAAGAATCAAGGTTACTGGATTGCAGTTCAACAGTTTCAGGTATTTCCTTCTAGCTATTCTAATACACTAAAAGCTAAAAAGGGATATGCATATAATACTTAAGAATAACCTCCAGAATGACTTCTTTACTCTATTTCAAATCTCTCAGCCACTGAAATTTTATTTTGTTTCATTTTGCTTCCCCCTTTTGGTCTAGAAGGCTTTCCCAATCCCATGATGCCGGGTCCAGGATCATCCCTGGGAGTCATGTCCCACACTGCCAGGGAGATTTACACCCCTGGGAGTCATGTCCCACATAGGTGGGAGGGCAGTAATTTTACATGCTGAGTGGGCTTAGAGAGAGGCCACATCTGAGAAACAAAAGAGGTTCTCTGGGGGTGACTATTAGGCACAATTATAAGTAGGCTTAGCCTCTCCTTTGCAGTAACAAACTTCTTAAGGGCAAGCCCCAATATCAAGGATTCAGCCTACTAACCTGGTAGTCCCCAATGCTTGCAAGAGTATCAAGAATTCCCCAGATGGGGATGTTTAATATTTCCACATTTTTTTCCCAGTCCCTCAAGGGGGCTTTGCAATTGCTTTTTATCCTCTTCCCAAATTCTTCTGGAATGTATAAGGGTTTCACACTAATCTGGATAATCCAACCAAATCTCAACCCCTATTCAAGGTTCTATGTAATTATGGTGTTTGAATAAACTAACCATACAAGGTAAATTATATAGTGTGCTACAGAAAATATATTTTGCCCAAATAAACATCTCTTCCTTTGGTATCACACAGAAGTTGAAGTTTTAAAACATAGCCAATATCATCCTTTACCCTTTAATCTGATTTACCTTAGTCCTAACCAAGTCCATTTCATTCATATCTCTAACCAAAGTCTGATCTGTTTCAGCTTCTTTAACAATTGCTGTGTGTGGTAATGGTAACATTCATAGCTGCCAAATTCTGAATGAGTTCCAGGTTACACACAAACAGCTCAGCATCTCAGAATTTATAAATAACCATTACAACTCATGAATAGATATGACAGCTGTTAAGAGTTTACAATCTAGGAACCTTTACAATAAGCCTTCCCCAGATAATCTATGCTCTCAGATCCAGTTCTCAGAGTTTGCACATTATAGTTAGTCTATATTAGTGAAGTATTATAATGTTTGTCTTTTTTATTCTGGCTTATTTCACTCAACATACTGTCTTCAAGGTCCATTCACCTAGTTGCATACCTCACAACTTCATTCCTTCTTGCTGCCCCTCAATGTTTCATTGTATGTATAAACCACAGTTCACCATTCCATTTATCAGTAGATGTACTGTTAGGCCACCTCCATCCATTGAAAATCATGAACACTTCTGCCATAAACACCAATGTGCAAATGTGCATTCATGTCCCTGCTCTCAGTTCTTCCAAATACACTGTAATATAACAGGGTTGCAGGACCTAATGGCAACCCCATTCTTAGCTTCCTATGGAACCACCACACTGCCCTCCAGATGGGCTGCACCATTCTACTTCACCACCAACAGGGAATAGGTATATCCCTATCTCCACATTTTCTCCAGCACTTGCATCCCTATGCTTATTTTTTCAACAGTTTTATTCTCACCCCATACAATTCAACCCAAGTATACAATCAGCAATACTGGATATAATCACATAGTTATACATTCACCACCACAATCTATATGAGGACTGTTCTAGCTTGCTAATGCTGCGGAATGCAAAACACCAGAGATGGATTGGCTTTTATAAAAAGGGGGTTTATTTGGCTACACAGTTACAGTCTTAAGGCCATAAAGTGTCCAAGGTAACACATCAGTAATCGGGTACCTTCACTGGAGGATGGCCGATGGCGTCCGGAAAACCGCTGTTAGCTGGGAAGGCACGTGGCTGGTGTTTGCTCCAAAGTTCTGGTTTCAAAATGGCTTTCTCCCAGGACATTCTTCTCTAGCAAGCTTGCTCCTCTTCAAAACGTCATTCACAGCTGCACTCAGTTCCATCTCCCTGAGTCAGCACGTTTATATGGCTCCACTGATCAAGGCCCACCCTGAATGGGTGGGGCCACGCCTCCACAGAAATATCCCATCAGTCATCATCCACAGTCGGGCGGGGCGCATCTCCATGCAAACAACCTAATCCAAACGTTCCAACTTAATCCCCACTATTATGTCTGCCCCACAAGACTGCATCAAAGAATATGGCTTTTTCTGGGGGACATAATACATTCAAATCGGCACAAGGACATTTCCCTTTCTTTTGCAAAGAAAGATGAAGAGGAGACAAAAAAGAAGAATAAAAAATAAAAGACAGAAGAAAAATAAAAATAAAATAAAATATAATGAAAAGGTCAGACAACAACAACAACACCGAGAATCATGCACCGCTCCTTTGCAACCCCCTCTTGTACACATTTAGCTTTGGTATATTGCCTTTGTTACAATTAATGGAAGCACCTTACAATGTTACTGTTAACTGCAGACTCTAGTTTGCACTAATTGTATTTTCCCCCTATACCATCCAATTTTCAATACTTCGCATTGTTGACATTCATTTGTTCTCCTTCATGTAAAAACATTCTTGTATTTGTACATTTAATCATGATCACTGACCTCTCTAGGTTTCTCTAAGTTATACAATCCGAGTCTTTATCTTGCATCTTTCCTTCTGGTGTCAAACATGCCCTTAGCCTTCCTCTTTCAACTGTACTCACAATCATCTTTGTTCAGAGTACATACAATATTGTGCTACCATCACACAGTATTGTGCTATCCATTTCTGGACATATACAATCAATCCTGTTGAACTTTCTATAATCCTTCAGCATCAAATCCTGACCTCTAACTTCTTTCTATCTCCTGATAACCTGTGTTCTCAATTTTAACTCTCAAAGTTCACTCAATGTTAGTTCATATTAATGAGAAGATAGAGTATCCATCCTTTTGTTTCTGGCTAATTTCACTCAATGTAATGTCTACTGTCTACCATTGTGGCTTTTGGATTTTATACAACAAAACTTTTTTTTTCATTTTTTCTGCTCTCTTTTTACCCTTACTGACAGTCTTAATTTCTACACTTTTCTCCAAACCTCTCTCTCCTGTCTTTTTCTATTTGCCTGTAGTGCTCCCTTTAGTATTTCTTATAGAGCAGGTCTCTTGTTCACAAATTCTCTCAGTATCTGTTGTCTGAAAATATTTTAAACTCTCCCTCATTTTTGAAGAACAGTTTTGATGGATATAGAATTCTTGACTGGCAGTTTTTCTCTTTCAGTATCTTAAATATATCATCCTACTGCTTTCTTCCCTCTACTGAGTTTCTACTGAGAAATCCATACATAGTCTTATTGAGCTTTCTTTGTACGTGATGGATTGCTTTTCTGTTGCTTCTTTCAGAATTCTCTCTTTGACATTTGATTCATCTGATTAAGTGTCTTGGAGTTGGTCTACTCAGATGTATTCTGTTTGTGGTATGCTGTGCTTCTTGGATCTGTAATTTTATGTCTTTCATGAGAGATGGGAAATTTTCAGTGATTATTTCCTCCATTATCTTTCTGTCCTCTTTCCCTTCTCTGCTTCTTCTGGGACACCCATGATATGTATATTCATGCACTTCATGTTGTCATTCAATTCCCTGAGACCCTGCTCATATTTTTCCATTCTTTTCCCTATCTGTTCTTCTGTATGAAGGATTTCCGATGCTCTGTCCTCTAGCTCATGAATCTTTTCTTCTGCCTCTTCAAATCTGCTGCTGTATGTCTCCATTGTGTTTTTCATCTCTCTATTTTGCCTTTCATTCCCATAAGTTCTACTGATTGTTTTTCCAGCTTTCAAGTTCTTCCTTATGTTCTCCCAATATCCTTTCTTTATATATGTATAAAGATATATGTTCTTTATATCCTTCATCTCTTTTGCCATATCTTCCTCAACTCACCGATTTGATTTTGAATTGATTTAGCATATTTGTTTGAAGATCTTTAATTAGTTGTTTCAACTCCTATATCTCATTTGAAATGTAAGTTTGTTCGTTTCACTGGGCCAAATCTTCATTTTTCCTACTGTGACTCATAATTTTTTGTTGTCTAGTCCTCTGGTTTTCTTGATTACCCCAATCAGATTTTCCAAGACTAGACAGGTCCAGGTCTCAGGAGGAGGGTGTAATTAGTATCAAGTTTCCCTGAGTATGAGACCCAGGAGATTGCCTGACTTTCCTGTGAGGCCTCTAGATTCTGTGCCTGTTCTATCCTGCCCAGAAGGTGGTGCTTGTTAGTCCACAGCTCCTCAGTAGTGTAAAGAGGTGCAGTGCCTTTAACTCTTAGCAGACCCTGTGTCTGCCAGGGACTGAGGGTAAGTCTGAAGCCAAGCTTAAGCTGTTTCTGTTTTTTCTCCGCAGGCCCTGGGGTCTGAATTCTCTAAGGGAGGGTGGCCATTTGAGCTGCCCCCCCTTTTCTTAGGGAAGATAAATCCTTTAGGGAATTATCTCCTTCACTTGAGTTCTTCCTTTGACTCTCTATCTTAACTCCACCCTTGCCTGGGTCAGTACTGACAACTGAAAATGTCTGAGGCTTTCTTTAATGAGCTACTTAGAATGAGAGAATAAAAAAGAAAAAGAAAGAAATCCCATTTTCAGAGCCATTCCCCAGTCCCCCAGTTTGGCCAATCAGGAGCTGGAGTTGGTACCCGGTTCTATGTGCCCCTTTTTTTTGGAACACAGCCTTTTTTCCAGTATTCTGAGCTCAGCTGACTCCAAAAGCCTCCATTTTTATTTATTTATTTTTCCTTCAGCCCTGTCTCCTCTCTCCCGGGAGAGACCTCCGGGTTCCTTTCCTGTTTACTCCAGGTTCATCTGTGGTTATAGCTTGTACTCAGTAGTCCAGATTTGTTAATTAAAACTGCAATTGGACCATGGTTGTGCTACCTTTCTTTGCTCGTGGTGGAGACTTCTTCTCCTTCTCACAGGGAAGTGTTCCAACTCAGCTGGCCATGCCAGTAGGAGGGGGCAGCTCCTGGGTTTGGGGGCTTTACTTATAGTTCTATGCTGCAGTCTCAGCCCTTTCATCCATTCCAGACTGGTGTACAATGTGTGTCTGTTCATGGATGTCCCCCAAACAGCTGTTCCAGATATTTACTAGTTGTTCCTGGCTATTTCCTAGTTGCTCTAGAGGAATAACTAAGTTCCACTCCTCCCTACGCCACCATCTTGTCCCTCTCTCAGACATTATCTTTTAAAATATTATTTTGTTCCATTTTCTTTCTCTTCAACTTTTGGAATCCCAATTACATGCATCTGCTTTGCCTTTTACCATTTCTACTCTGTTTTTCCAACTTTCCCCCCTCATTTTCTATTCTGAATAACTTTCTCTGAAATATCTTCAGTTCACTAATTCTCTCTTTGGATTTTTTTTTTTTTTAACCACTTAGCATTTTTATTTTGTATATATTGAAATAATTCTTTTAGATTTATTTAATGAGTTTTAAAATCAAATCACACTCTTTTGCCAGCATAAAAAAGAAATTATAAGCAAAAGAAATTGACTAAAATATTCCTAAAATTTCTTAACAAAGTACAACTTTCCTGAGTCCCTTTGTAACAAATTTTTATTTTATTTTTTATCATGGTAACATAAAAATAAGAGAAAACTTCCCATTTTAACCATTTTTAAGTGTACAATTTAGTGGCATTAATTTCTTCTACAATGTTGTGCTACTATCACCACCTTCCATTACTAAAACTTTTATCTCCCCAAACAGAAACTCTATACCCATTAAGTAATATCTTCTTTCTCCCTCCTCTAATCTACTTTCTTTCTCTATGAATTTGCTTTTTCTAGATATTTCATATAAGTGGAATCATACACTATTTGTAGTTTTGGTTCTGGATCATTCTGAACCACCCCACCCCCCTTTTTTTTTGCTGTGTACATTTTTTATTATAAGTGTGAGCACCTGGCATATACAAAATGGATGTATTAATATTTTAAAAATCATTATCTGATTTTAAAGGGAAAGCATACACATTATAGAAAACTTGAAAAATTCTGAAATGTTTAAAGGAAATTAAAGTCACCTAGAATCCTATTAGCTAAAATAACAATAAGCTAATATTTTTATATATTTTTTTAGTCTATCATTTTTTTTACACAGTTAAGCTCATAATCAACATAGAAGTTTATGTATAGCTAACAAAGTTCTACATGGACAATGACAAACAGAGACTTGGTAATAGTATTTGCCACTCAAATTATTCAATAAGGTTTTATGAGGCAAAAAATAATCACTCACGTTCTCTGTCCATTCATATGGCCATCAAAATATCTATCAGCCTTAAAGCCTGTGCTAAGTTTCCACTAAGGTGAACACTGACGTGGATTATACCACGTTCTTTTTGCACCCAAGTGGGTCTAAATCATTTACTTAAGAATACTCCAGACTTAAAACTTTCAACACCACTTATAAAAGCCCCTCTAGGAGAGGAAAGACAACAGCTGAGGTCTGATCAAAAGTTTTTAGTATCTTCACAGTGAAAAATATATAATGTGCCTTCACCATTTTGCATACTTAAATTTACATACAAGTGGTTTAGCCAGAAAATAAGATATGATTAACGATAGCGCGTGCAAATTCTAAATGGTGTAATAGACCCCATCTTCCATTATTAGAAGTCCAAAGAATTTACTATCAAAACTAAAAACAAAACTGCAGTTGCACCTAAAGTAATAAACCTTTACAACAAGCAGGTAAGGGAAAGTGGCGATGTAAGTTTACACACATTTCTGAAGGCAAAGAGGAGGAGCAAAGGAGAACCAGGCAGAATGTCAATTATGTTCATACAGCTTCCTGTCGATTTAAACACTCATGACACACTGAATGAAATAGTCATATGGGAAACTCACAACACCTTGCTCAGCAGTATTCCGTCTTCGAAAGCTGTCTGTGAGGGCCCTCAGTTTGATGCAGCAGGTGATGTAGTCATCAAAGGTGATCTTTCCATTGGTGCTGTACAGTTTAGCAATTG